>NW_012139414.1:1121852-1129715 GCF_000956105.1 Propithecus coquereli
ACAATCGATGAAGGACTTATTTCCAGAACAGAGAGAATTTCTACAAGTCATAAGAAAAAGACCACAACCGAATAGAAAAATGGGAAGACTTAAACTGGCACTTCCTAAAAGAAGAAATCCAAAAGACTAATAAACAATGAATAGGTGTTCAATCTCATTAATAGTTACATAACTAGTCATTGAATTAAATCCACAATGAGGTATCTTCACATTTAAGTCTAACACTATACCAAGTATTGACGAGGATTTGGAGCAAAGAGAACTCTCATGTTTCCGGTGGTACAATTGGTACAATCACTTGGGAAAACAGTTTAGCATTAGCTAGTATAGGTCAAAATATGCATACCCTAAGACCCAGCACTTCTATTCTTAGGAAAATATTCTAGGAAAACTCATGTGCATATTGACATGGATACTGAACACGAATGTTCACAGGGGCATTGTTCATATCACTCCAAACTAAGAACCCCAATGTCCATGTATGAATCACAAAGATAAATTATAGCATAGTCATATAATGAATGTACAGCAATATACAGCATACACAGCAATGAAAAGGAATAGGTCCAAAGACAACATTCATGAATTTTATAAACATAAGGCTAAGCAAAAAAGCAAGACATACAAAAATAGATACTTTATGATGCTATTTATAAAAAGTTAAAATGTCTTCTTTTTGTCTCAATTTCATTTATTTCTACTCTGATCTTTATTACTTCTTTCCTTCTACTAATTTTGAGTTTGGTTTGTTCTCACTTTTCTAGTTCCTGGAGGAGCATCATTAGGTTGTTTATTTGAAGTCTATTTTTTTGATGCAGGCATTTATTGCCATAAACTGCCCTTAGTAGTGCTTTTGCTGTATTCCGCAGGTTCTGGTATATTGTTTATACTTTCATTTTTTCAAGAAATTAAATACATTTATAAATGAATAGAAAAGTGGTAAGAAAAGCAAAAGTAGGAGAGTGATTACCCCTAGAGGGGAAGGAAAGGTTTGTTGGGAAGAGTTGCACAGAGGTCTTCTGGGGGGTTGGCAATGCTCTAGTTTTTGACCTGAGTGGTTTTTATAAGGGTATTAGCTTTATATTTATTCATTATACTGCACATTTCTGTTTTACATATTTTTCTGTGTTTTATGTTTGAAATTTTAAAAACCAATTAGGAAAAACAATCTGGGTGTTTATCATCCAGAGAATGTATAGATAAATGTGGTAGTTGTAAATAAAAGAATATGATTTAAGAGTCAAAAGTAGTAATTCTATTTATATTTACAGGTATGTGGAAAGTTCTCAAAACCAAGGTTGTACAAAAGAGAAGAAATAGTAAGAGGTTTACAGCACAGTGCTATATGTATGCGTAAGTTTTGTAAAAAAAAAAAAAAAGAAACAACAACACAAATATGAAACAATGATATGTATTTTTCAAGAATATCCAAGTATCCAAATAAATCCATGGAAGGTGAATCAGAAAGGTATATATACATAAAATATACATACTACAGTGGGTGGCTAATTGGGTAAGAGTGGGTATCAGCCAACTTTTTCTTAAAGGGCCAGATAACAAATACTATATAGGCTTTCCAAGCCCTTAGGTATTATGGCAACTACTCACCTCTGCCATCGTAATTCAAAAGCAGCTACCAATAATAAGGAAACCAATGGGTGCAGCTGTATTCCACTCCAATAAAATTATACTGACAAACACAAGGAGCAGGCCTGGGCTGTCATTTGCCAAGCCCTGCAAAAGGGGCTTGGGTTAAGGGAAAGAAAGGAAGGGGGAAAATAATAGAGGCTTTGCATGGACCCATGAGAGAGTGTGCCTCAAAGTAATTTCAACTCAATTCTGGGGGGAAAAATTCATTTATAATTAAGAGGCAATCAAAGAAAGACATAAAAAAGAAAGGTACCTTTTTCTTGTTTTGATTTTCTTCCACACTTACCTCCTTGCTGTCTGTCACAGGAACCCACTTAAATATCCTCAGGGACGTGTCACCTACAGTCACCCATTTTTTCTCCCTAGGAGAAAGATATTCTTTAGAACTGATAAAATAAGTTATCATAAAACAATAGTTTTCTGTTCATAATTTGTGATTTTCTACTTCTCGGTAGATCATTCCTTCAATTTGGAATGTCTTGTAAACTTCCTCTCCATCAAATTATAGTTTGTTTTGGTGCAAAAATCACCTATTCCAGAAAGATTTCCCTCTCAAATTCCCTTGGCTCTGAATCCTCTACTTGCCACCTTCTCTCACAAACAATGCACCAGAGCCTTTCCTCTCTCTTAGACTACACCAATGTAGAGCATCATCACATTTTCAAACTCAGGTATTTACCTGGCATCATTTACTTTCCAAAATTAATTTAATTCCACTGATATTTATAAAGCCCTACAATAGAAGGCCCTGCAGGAGATAAAGAATGTATAAGATATCCCTACCTTGGGAGCTCATAAGAACAAAAAAGGTAAGGAAGGAAATCACTAAAATGTGAAGGTGATAAGGGAGTTAAGAAGGCAGCTGAAAGACAAAGTGGGACCAGGCCATCCCTCGGAGGGAGAATTCCTCTGACTCCTACTCTGGGTGAAACACAATCTCAGGAGCAGGACAGGATGCTTCCAGCAGACAGAAACGAGCCTCACACTGGCTTCCAGAGGCAGTAAAGACTGAGCCATGGGAAGACCACTTTAAAGAGGAAATAATTTTTACACAAGCCTTAAAAAATGAGTAGTTTTCTTCCTCCAGGCATGTACCAGACAAGAGACACTGTAGAATAAGGGTGTAGATTACAGACAGAGGTAGGGAGCCTGAAGTTGTGTTTGGGAAACAGTAAATATAGTTTGAGACTGTTCTAGAGAAGAGATTAAACCTCAAGCTGACAGTTAAGGAATCACCACACACACACGTGTGTGCGGGCGCACAACACCATGGTGCACCATATTCTTTTTTTACTTACATGTGAGTTACTTTGTATGCTTTTCTCACAAAATAAGCAAAGGCACAAGGAGGGATGAAAGTATTGCCCAAGGTCACTCTCTAAATCACTATTAAAGCCCCACAACTCTACTACACCTAATTAAACTAAAATACTACTGTTCTGAACTTGCCCATAGAGCACCTTCAATGTACTCTAATGGCTGCAAACCACTGTGTGTGGAGGAGATACAACAAAGGAGACTCTGTCATTCCAAGAAGTTACTTCCCTAAGCATGTCAGGCAGAGAACGGATCTGCTTTTTTTAAGGCCCACTGGTACCTTAAGAGGTGCTTGCTGTCAGCAGGAACAAGGGCAATCACAGAAGTTGGTTCAGATCTGTCACAGATCTGTCATGGATCTGAACCAACTTCTGAAAGTTTCAAGTCCAAATATGAAGTTAAAAAAAGCAAAAAAAGTAACAGTTGTTGCAGCTGTTGACATTGTTCAGCAAATGATGGCATAATAGAAATGTAAAGAGAGACTGTGATGTAACAGAAAGAATAAATTAGTCTTAGAAAATCGGAGCTAATTCCTGAATAGGCCATTCCATGTCCTCATTTTTCAACAAATACTTAATATACACAAGAGCCTGTTCTAGGTCCCAGGGATTCAGGGAACAAGATGCACAGTCTTTACTCTCACAGAGTCTGAATTACGGCAGGAAACAGACATCAACAACTCACTTCACAATTAGTCACTTACTCATTAGGTTTAACCATATGAAACTGTACAAAAATGTCACATATAGGAAATGTCTTAATGGTTCAATCTGTGGAAAGTTCCATGAAGATGACCTAATCTAGACTGAGAATCTCAAAAGGTGACCATCAATAAGCAACTTTCCAGGTGAGCTAGGAGTTAACTAGGCAAGGGGAGGAGAGGAGAAAGGAAGAAGAATGTCAGACAGCAGGAATAGCAGAAAGATGAACAGCATTCTGGGAAAGAGCCAGGCAGATGAGGCAGGTCTTTACTTAAAAGGAAAAAGAGACCACTGAAACATTAATTTCCAAGCAGAGGGGTGCTATGATAAAATGTGCCCTATTATTTTTAAGAGACAGGGTCTTGCTCTGTTGCCCAGGCTGGAGTGCAGTAACACATCACAGCTAACTGCAGCCTCCTGAGTTCAAGCAATCCTCCCGCCTCAGCCTTCTGAATAGCTGGTCTTACATGCCACATGCGGCTAATGATGTGTACTTTAAAAAGACCATTCTGGTACTTGGAAGTGAGAAAAATGCAACTACTCAGTGCAATGTCATGAATGGATTGGGGACCGAGCAAGAGTGGAAGCAGGGAGATCACAGGGAGGACGGTACACAGTTCCACGTGAGAGAAGATGGTACTCTGGCTGCTAGGGGTGGGGGTCACAGATGGGGAAGAGAAAAAGGTTTTCCCATTCTTAGGTTTCACCAAAACCTAAGGAGGATTAAATGTAGAGGGAGAAAACTACGAATTATTTAATATTTATATTGAGTCCCAACTATATACTAAGCCCTTGGATACAAAGAGAGAAGGAACTTTCATCTGGTGGGAAAACGGACAAATAAACACACAAAGTCCAGGGTACCGATGCCCCTAAAGGAAGTGAAGGGTGAGGGGTGGGAGGTGTTCAGAAAGGCTTCCCGGAGGGAGGTAACACCTATCTGTGCTTTTAAGTTATTGGGAATAATTAGCTAGAGAAAGAGCGCAAGAAGCTGGCTGTGAAAGTTTAATGTGCTGATGCATCAGAGTTCCTGATAAAAAACAGGAGCTCAACCAGCGTCTTCAATGAACATTACAGGGGCCGTTTCCAAACGACTTTCCTCACAGCCCCCGGGGCACCAAGAGAAAATGTGCGCGGCGTGTGAGTACTGGGAGAAAGGAGGGGTTTCCATTTCGAGCACCGCGCTTGCTCCCGCGGCAGGTGGATTTACCGAGAAACTCACCAAACTTCAACGACTTAACACCTGCTCAGCGTGGCGGACTGAAACCACTCAGGACTGTTCGCAATTATCAAGGGACAGCTGAGAAACGCGCGAGGGGATGCAGCCCGGGAAGGAGGGAAGGACGCGCCCTCGGCCTGGGCCGGGCGCGGCCACTGAGACCCGCTGACGGAGCGGGACCCGGAAGCCCGCAGCCCCTCCCAGGCGGCGCGCGCCCGTGGCAGGTGGGCGGGCCCGCGAACCGGGCGGCCCGCTGATTGGCCAAGGCCGGCGCGCCCTCTGACCTCACGCCGACGCCAGCGACACCCTCCTCCTGCCTTCTCTTACTCCCCCCTCCCCCCAGCGCCGGCCGGTCGGCTTCCACCCTGCCCGCCAGTAGAGCGCTCCCCTGGGACTGGGCCCGCGACCCCCGCCAGCAGCCTCGGCTCCGGCCCCTCACCATTTCCGCACTTTCTCGATGGCCGCCATCACCTTCTTGATGTCGTCCTTGGCCCGGCTGCGGGTCTCGGCCCGGACCGACCGGCCCGACATGGCGGCGGCGGGAGCGGCGGGGGCCAGGGCACTGCTCCCAAGACACCGGCGATCGCGCGCCTCACGCGCCACCGCCCGCCCGCCGCCGCCGCAGCGTCACCGCGGCCGTCGCCCCCTCCCTGCGCGCGTGCGCGAGACAGCGCGCGCACCCGCCCGCCCCTTGGGGCGCGGGGCCTCAGCGCGCCTGCGCGCCCCGCCCCAGGCGTCCGTCCCGAGCGCCTCGTGAGGCTTCTGGGCCCCCGCGGGGGCCGAGGTGTACTGTGAGCCGGCCGCACGTGCTGTGGTCACGGCGAGGGGTGAGGTGCGAGGCGCTGGCAACAGGGTCCTTAGTTCTTTCCCAGGAGTTTTGGAGGTTGGCACTTTCCTGCGCTGCCCAGCGTTGCTGCCCCAATGTATATTTTATGCACTTGACCCAGTGGAACTGAGGTTCTGCACGATCTCTGTCCTGCGTCTCCTGTTCAGCGCCCTTGCCCTCCCCTCTACCGCTGTGATCCAAGTAGTGGGAATTTCACACCTTTCTTCAGTATGCCTCCCAGCCTTTGCACACACCTGTTCCTCAACTGGAATACTCTCTCATATATATTTTCACTAGGTGAACTACGTATTCTTCCAACATTAAGTTCAAATTCTGGCCTTTCCCAGATATCCTAGGATTCCACCTTGTTCATACTTAGCACTCTACTTGACTGTCTCATTTAATTAAGCAGTCGATTAAATGATGCCTATTTTGGCCAGGCATGGTGGCGTGTACACCTGTAGTCTCAGCTCCTCCATAGCCCGAGCAGGAGGATCACTTGAGCCCAGGAGTTTGAGGCTATAGTGCGCTATGATCTCGCCTGTGAATAGCCATTGCACTCCAGCCTGGGCAACATAATGAGACGTCTCTCTATCAAAAACAAAAACAAAGAGATGCCTATTTTGTGCAAGGCCCTCTAAAGAGCTGAAGACAGAAGCGTTTTTGCTTTCAAAGAGCTTCCGGTTAAGTAGAACATGTAGACCAAAAACTAGATATTTAAAAATGCTGTTTGATAAATGCTAGGCCAAGGGAAATATAAGGTGCTATGACCACCCTAATCTAGAAAAAGTGATCTTGAAGCTGATCTCTAAAAATAGGGTAGATGCTATTGTTTCAAGAGCTAACTATTCACAGACACTGTAGAAGCTCAATAAATGTTTATTTGAATGAATGTTGGATCTTCAGTGCAGCTCCTTTGCTCTTTTGCCCCTGCCCACAGTGTGCAGGGTGGGTCCTATAGCAGCTGTTTTAAGAGGCATATAGGAAGCAGGTTGGTAGTGGTTGCTTCTCCATTTCTAGAGAAACTTCCTTCTGTGTGCTCTGAACAAATACCTAGCTAACCCTGAACTTGACACAGCTTCTGATTATGACTGTTAACTTTTCATGATTAACTAACATCAGGGTTTGATAAACATATGTGGTTTTGCTGGTGAGGGGGACAGAAATATTAGCTTCTACCTGACTGAGGAGTAGAAGAGCTGAACCAGCATGTGGAACGAAAAGATGATTCTGGAAATAACAGGATCAAAGGTGGCACATTTGTCGTTTATAACTCAGGCACTGCCTGAGCACCTGCTATATGCCCTACAGCATTGGGCACTGTGGGTGACACAAAGATGAGTAAGACACACTCCCTGCCCTTGAGGTGAATTCAGGAAAGCAATAGGAAAAGAGAAAGAAAAGCAGAACATGACGAGTGTCAGGAGAGAGACTCCTCCAATTCTGTTCATAGGTCCCCCTGATTCAGGCACACAGCCCCACACCTGGCAGTTAAGTCTAATTTCTCTCTCACCCTTGTCCAAGTCGTGGCTAGCCTCCTATCTGAGGTTTCTCATCTACGGCTTCTTTCAGCTCCACCCCCACTGGCCTTCTTGCTCATCTGATAAGACGCAGCCACGCTCCTGCCTCAGGGCCTTTGCACTTCAGCTCCCTCCACTTGGAACACTATCCCCCATATATTTGCCTGGCTCACACCCTCACCTCCTTGAGGTCTTTATTCAAAAATTATCTTCTCAATGCAGCCCTCCCTGGGTACCCTATCTAAGACTGCAGTATCCCTCCTCCCACACACTCTGTATCCCCCCTCTCCAATTGATTTTTTTCTAGAGCTGTCATCACCACTTAAGACTGTGGTCCCCAACCCCTGGGCCCAGGACTGGTACCAGTCTGGCCTGTTAAGAACTGGGCCGCACAGCAGGAGGTAAGCAGTGGGTGAGTCAGCAAAGCTTCACCTGTATTTACAGCCACTCCCCGTAGCTCACATCACGGCATAAGCTCTGCCTCCTGTCGGATCAGCCCTGGCATTAGATTTTCAAAGAGCGCGGACCCTACTGTAAACTCTGCATGTGAGGGATCTAGGTTGTGTGCTCCTTATGAGAATCTAATGCCTGATGATCTGAGGTGGAGCTGAGGCGGTGATGCTAGCGCTG
>NW_012139414.1:1130530-1170884 GCF_000956105.1 Propithecus coquereli
GCCCAGGCTGGAATGCAGTGGTGCAGTCATCGCTCATTATAACCTCAAACTCCTGGGCTCAAGCGATCCTCCTGGCTCAGCCTTCCAAGTCCTTTGCTCCCCATTGTCTGCTGCCCCCTGAAATGCAAATGCCAGCCCTGTGAGGACAGGGACCTTCTCATCATGTTCACCATTACATCCCCAGTACCTTAGCCCAGCGCTTGGCACAGAGGAGGTGCTCAAAAAGAGTTACTGAGTTAATGAGTGAATGAACACTTTCTTCCCCACAGGCTCTCTTTCGTGCCCACCATCGTCACCTTCCTGCCCTGTCCCTGGTACCTCTATGTCACCACACTGCCTTTGTTAGAGCTAGTTAGCTCCATTGCTACATGCACAGGTCCCCTCCCAACAGCACACACGCATGTTCAAAGCCCAGCCTGCCTTCAATAAGCATGCCTCTTCCCAAATTCTTTCTGTGGCTCTCTGTTGCCCAAATTCAAACTTATACCATAGCATTTCAGGGCCCCAAGAATGACCTAGTGACAGAGAAAAGAATGCTAGGAGGCAGAATCCCTGGGTCCAAATCTGAGCTTGGCCATTTACTTGTCTGTGGCTTTGTATAGGTCACCTAACCACTCTGATCCCCAGTCTTGTTCCGTAATTTTTTTCTTTCCCTGTGAAATAAGTAATAATAACAGCTTTGTCCTTCCTAGGGCTGTGGTGAAGATCTGGTGAGATAGGCTGTGGATGAGCCTTGTAACCTGGTAGGTGCCTTGCAGGCAGAAATAATTCTTTTTGGCTTCCAGTGCCGGGGCTCCTGCCTGTGCTCTGGGTTCCTTGTTCCCTGAACAGGCTTGCACGTTTCCACCTCTATGTATTACATGCTGCAGATTGCATGTATAGGAATGTCCCTCCCTCTCCCAACCCACTTACCACCCTCCCTTTGAAATACTCATCTTTCAGGACACGACCTCCTCCTCCACTGTTACAAAGGCAATCTCACCCTAGTTTAGGCCCCCAGAGCGTTTGGTCCACCTCTCTCAGCCCTTTCCTTTTTTGTTTTTTTTCTGAGACAGGATCTCACTCTGTCACTCAGGCTAGAGTGCAGTGGCATCATCATAGCTCAATGCAACCTGGAATTTCTGGGCTCAAGTCACTGTTGGACAAAAAGTATGTGTGTTCACCATGTTAACCAACACATATGAAGGAGAAAGGAGTAAAAGATGGAATCCTAAGACTATGAAGTCCCTGTCCTCAAGGTCAGAGGCTGCCTGAGGTGACACTAGGAACAAGCTCGAGCTCTGTGCTCAGACCCAGGGCGGAATTCCTGCTCAGTACTTACTCTCCACCAGCCTCCAGTTTTCCATCTGCAACACAGGGATGATAATTGCTACCTCACAAGAGCTGCTGTGAAGTGAAAGTGAGAAAATACATGTCACGGAAGGTTGCTACTAATGCTTTCAATATGTCATGTTATGGAGATTATAGAAGTGCATGTTTATTGCAGACAACACAGAAACAAAACTTCATGTGCCTTTTTCAAGATATGACTCTCTGAAATGTGACTTTACTGGAGTAGTTGTAGTTATTGAAAGACACTGTCCAGGGCTTCAAGTTGTCACTGCAAATGAAGCAGCTGGTTTCCCCGATGCTCCTGAGGTGCTGGAAGACCCCATGACCCCCAGGAAAGTAGCCAGAATGACAGTGGGGCTGCAAGGAGGAGGAAGGGAAGACTCTCTGGGGAGTGGCAGGCCACTATTAGGATGACATCATCACTTTAATCTCTCTGTATACCGTGAGGTTTAAAAGCCTGCAAGCCAAATCTATTCCTGGCACCTCATCTTACAGCAGACTCAGGTTCCAGGAGTTTAAAGGACATGCCCAAAACCACACAGCTGGTTACAGGTTGTGGCATCTCTGGATCAGGTGTTGGAAATGGCACTTCAGTAGGGCACATGTCCAGAATGAGCACTCCAGATGGGCACTCAGGGGTTGTGAGGCCTGGGGCAATTGGGAAAGATTCCAAGGAGGCGGAAGTTCTTTTATTTGGCTGCCTGGCCTTATGTTAGGCTGTGAGAATACTGAAATTAATCAGACATGTCACCTGCCCTCCAGTCAATCACAGCACATGTAAATGACGATACAATGTAGTACAGAGATGGAGGTATGTTAAGACTTGCAAAAATGGCCCAGCAAGGTGGCTCACATCTGTAATCTCAGCACTTCAGAGGCTGAGGTGGGGGAAGACCAGGAGTGTGAGACCAGCCTGGGAAACATAGCAAGACCCTGTCTCTACAAAAAAATTTTGAATTAGCTGGGTGTGGTGGCGCATGCCTGTAGTTGGAGCTAGTCAGAGGCTGAGGCAGGAGGATCACCCAAGCCCAGGAGTTCGAGGCTGCAGTGAACTATCATTGTGCAAATGCACTCCAGCCTGGGTCACAGAGAGAGACCCCACCTCAAAACAAACAAAAATAAAGACAGGAAAGCACTGAGGAGCCATTAAGTTTGTCTGAGGTATGAGGGAAGGGAAGGAGGGACTCCTGAGAGAGCTGATGTGATGGCCCATGTGACCAGGGACAAGACCTGGCAGATTTTTTTGTGTCAAGCAGGGAATGGCATGGCCCTCCTGAGGGTCCCTGGATGGCTCATCTGCAGTTGCTCATCCACTGAGCGCAAGCAAGAAAACATTCATCTGCAAAAATAGGAACACGCACTCAGGCAGGGTGGTAGCTTATTAATAATATTCAAAATCAAGGAGGAACAGCTCAGGACAGTGGCTCCCACACTTTGGTGTGTACCAGAATCACCTGAAAGCTACTTAAGAGCACAGGTCCAGGCTTGCTGAAGTAGGATAGGACCTGGGCCTTTGTATTTATACCTAGTTTCCCAGGTGATTCTGACACCTGCCACTGTTTGAGAATCACTAAGAACATGAGCTCTGGACCCAGACTCCATGGGTTTGAATCCCTGCTCAGCCACGCATCTCTCCAAGTGACCAGGGTAAATGCTGTGGTTTCCCCATTTATAATATGGAAATTATAATAGTGCCTATCTCCTAGAACTGCTGGGAGGATTAAATGAGTTATTATCAGTAAAGCACCAAGAACAGTGTCTGGCATATAATGAGGAGCCCATGGGCCAGGTGCGGTGGCTCACGCCTGTAATCCTCGCACTCTGGGAGGCCAAGTTGGGTGGATCGTTTGAGCTCGGGAGTTCGAGACCAGCCTGAGCAAGAGCAAGACCCTGTCTCTACTAAAAATACAAAGAAATTATCTGGACAACTAAAAATATACAGAAAAAATTAGCCGGACATGGTGGTGCATGCCTGTAGTCCCAGCTACTCGGGAGGCTGAGGCAGGAGGATCGCTTGAGGCCAGGAGTTTGAGGTTGCTGTGAGCTAGGCTGACGCCACGGCACTCTAGCCCGGGCAACAGAGTGAGACTCTGTCTCAAAAAAAAAAAAAATGAGCCCATGAATGTTAGCCATTGATACCAAACGTGCTTCAGCCCTGGCAGAAAGATGTCATTAGAAGAAAAGAAAAAGTAAGGGGAGGATTAGAGGGTAAAACAGGGCATTCAATAAGCTGTTTAACTGAGATTTTTTTTTTTTTAGCACTCTGGGAGGCCGAGGCACTCCAGCCTGGGTCACAGAGAGAGACCCCATCTCAAAACAAACAAAAATAAAGACAGGAAAGCACTGAGGAGCCATTAAGTTTGTCTTAGGCAAGGCACCCTGCCTGAGTGCGTGTTCCTATTTTTGCAGATGAATGTTTTCTTGCTTGCGCTCAGTGGACGAGCAACTGCAGATGAGCCATCCAGGGACCCTCAGGAGGGCCATGCCATTCCCTGCTTGACACAAAAAAATCTGCCAGGTCTTGTCCCTGGTCACATGGGCCATCACATCAGCTCTCTCAGGAGTCCCTCCTTCCCTTCCCTCATACCTCAGACAAACTTAATGGCTCCTCAGTGCTTTCCTGTCTTTATTTTTGTTTGTTTTGGGATGGGGTCTCTCTCTGTGACCCAGGCTGGAGTGCCTCGGCCTCCCAGAGTGCTAGGATTACAGGCATGAGCCACCGCGCCTGGCCTAACTGAGATATTTACAGAAACAAAAATACCCTACTCGATTAGCTAGGATACGGTACCAGCAAGTAAGTGTTTGAGACTTAAGGTAGGGCACGGTGGCTCGTGCCTGTAATCCTAGCACTCTGGGAGGCCGAGGTGGGAGGATTGCTTGAGGTTAGGAGTTCGAGACCAGCCTGAGCAAGAATGACACCCTGTCTTTACTAAAAATAGAAAAAAATTAGCTGGGCATGGTGGTGCGCGCCTATAGTCTCAGCTACTCAGGAAGGTGACGCAGGAGGATTGCTTGAGCCCAGAAGTTTGAGGTTGCTGTGAGCTAGGCTGACACCACATTGCAGCACAGAACTTTGAGCCTGAGAATTCTAAACTCAAACTTGGCCTTCCAGTATGTTATTTTTTTCAAGATATTTGAATTCAGCTTGATTTATAACTTTTAAATATCAAGACATGGCTTTGGGGTCTCCATTTGTATTCTTGCCCTGGCCTTACAAATGTTGGGGATGGGTCTGATGGTTAAAGGCATGTTCTTTTGTACCAGACAGGCCAAAATTTTAAAATCTGGGCATGCCATTTATTGGTACAGTATGTACAATTTACTTGGAACTCTCTAATAATAGTGATGTTAGGGTTCTTTGGGTTTCAAGTAAGAGTACCCCGACTCAAACTGACTTCATCATAAACAGGAACTTACTGGCTCTTAAGTCCAGTGGTGCAAACTCGAGGCACTGTCTGGATCTAGGAGCAGCATCAGCACAGTCTCTCTGCGTCCTTTGGTTCTGCTTTCCTATGTTGGCTTTGTTCTGCGACGGGACTGCACAATGGTAACCAGCTTATATCCTACTAAGCAATCCCAGCAGAAAAATTAGAGATATTTTCACCTTCCTGAAGTTCCAGCAAAAATTTGCTGATTGGTTATGGAGGGTCGGGGTCTAGCCCCTGTAAATCATATGGATTAAGGGTTGGGGAAGAGGTAGTTCGCCAACTGAAAACTGAGATGTGGTTACCAGGAAAAAGGCTCAGGAAAAAACAATAGTGAGAGGTATGGATGAAATGTTTGGCACTCAACGTTAGCCGCTTTAACGTAATCGAGAAAATGCAAACAAACTCGAACACTAAGTACACTGAATAGAAGCAAGTGAAGACCATACACATTTCCCAATACTGAACTGCCTCAAACTCTGGAATCAGAGTGTGAAGCATGGAGAAATGAAGACTTGGAAATGGGCTCTCAGGAAACATTCACAGGTTTCTGCAGATGAATCATGCTTTCGGCCGCTGCAGCTGACTCCGCAACGTCAACCTCTGCTGCTTCAGCTAGTCTCAGCCTCAAAAGATGAGACTTACTGGCTCTTAAGTGGCATCATCATAGCTTACTGAAAGCAAGCCATGCTCACCAGGAAGACTCTTATTTCTGAAATTTCATAGAAGAGTACATAAATCCCAAAATTAAGTTTTTAGATATGTGGCCAATTGGGGGCAACACTGGGTCTATCTAGTGTTACCTGAAATAAGCCACTATCACTGGTAATTCATCACAAGAGTATGTGCTTCGTATTTACCTGCTATAATCTACAATTCATAGAATAATTTAAAACATTTTTTATTTACTTTTTTTTTGAGACAGGATCTCACTCTGTTGCCCTGGCATGGCATAGCTCACCGTAACTTTGAACTCCTGGGCTACAGCAATCCTACTGCCTTAGCCTCCCAAGAAGCTGAGACTATAGGCATGTGCCACCGTGCCTGGCTAATTTTTTAAAAAAATTTTTGTAGATGGCTGGGTGTAGTGGCTTATACCTATAATCCTAGCACTTTGGGAGGCCAAGGTGGTAGGATTGCTTGAGGCCAGGAGTTTGAGACCAGCCTGAGCCAGTGAGACCCTGTTTCTACAAAAAAAAAGAAAGAAAGAAAAATTAGCCTGGCAGGGTAGCATGCCTATAGTCGCAGCTACTCGGGAGGCTCAGGCAGGATCACTTGAGCCCAGGAGTTTGAGGTTACAGTGAGCTATGATGATGCCACTGCACCTAGTCCAGGTGACAGAGACCTTGTTTCAAAAAAACCAAAACAAACAAAAAACCAAAAATTTTTTTTGTAGAGATGGACTCTCGATATCTTGCCCAGGCTGGTTTTGAACTCCTGGCCTCAAGTGATCCTCCGGCCTGGGTCTCCCAAGGTGCTGGGATTATAGGCGTGAGCCACTGCGCCCGGCCTAGAATAATCTTTTAAATATGAGTATTCTTATTCCCTTGATAGATATTGACCAAGGCTGTATCAACAGGCCTGTAACTCTGCACTTTTGTGGGTTTTTTCCCTCAGTGTTTGATGACCAATAAAATGGTGATATATAGCCTATTTTAAAATATTTCCCCTTTTGATATAAATGATCCAAAGTAAATGATAAAAAGACAATAAAAGACAAATATTTCTCCAACTTTTTATTTTGAAAAATTTCAAACCCACAGAATTTGAAATAGTAATATTAAAATATTAATGCTGCCTTCACATGGATTATTTTTCCTTTATAATAACATCTGACTGGAAAACTCAGACCTAAGTAATGTAGGATATTAGCTGCCTACACAAGGATTTTCGATCAAAAAAAACTTGGCAGCCCCTGCTCTACATTAATACCCAGACACCTTCTCCATGGTTACAAGAGAAGCAGCCTCATTTTTAGTGAGGGGAGCATTCTGTCCCCAGTAGTCTGTATAATGACCTTTTTGTAGTGTTTTCACTAATCTTACCAGAAATGCAACACTGCAAGGTAGGATTTATTCCCATTTTACAGATGAGGAAACAAACTCAGAGAGGTCAAGTGGCCTACCTTGCTCCAGGTCTGAAGTCAGTAAGTGACCCAGTGGAGACTGAAACTGAAGACTTCTGACTTCAGTGACAACATATGGTCGCTTCCTCTCTTGGATGTACAATGGGAGTAATGCCAGAGCCGCTTCTCAAAACAAGTATGCAAAGGAAAAGCTTTTTCATCTCAGTCTTCTGACAATCAGAAAGTAAGTATTCACCAGGCCCCGTGTCCACAGCATTATCAGTCGGAAGTTCCTTAATTGGAACATGAAACCATAGTGGAGACGGGGAGCTGGAAGATACATAGAGAAGATACCAACATTTCTGTCGACTGCCCCTGGTTTGAGTTCAACATTTATTGAGCGCTTACTGTGTCTCAGGTACCGTGCTTGGAACACTGAGAAAGCAAGACATTCAAGGAGTCTGCCCTCGCGGAGCTCACATTCCAGTGGGAAGCTGCCAGGGAGAGACTGGGGTGACATCGGGCCCACGTTAGTGTTTTGTTTGGTCCATAGAGTGCTTAATCTTTTTGTTTTTTTAAATAAGTTGTTGCCAACTTCTAGCTTCTCTAAAACAAGCAACTTCTGTTGGATTCCTTGAATAATAAGCGGCAAGCATCCCCTGCCCCACACCCAGGACACGGACCCCTCCAGTTCCCTTCTGTCCCCACCATTTCCTACTGTCTCACCCAGATGACTGTGGCCCAATTCATGCATTTATATTACCCACTGACATCCATAAGCATTTAAGCTGAAACCCCTGAAGCAAACAAATATCCAAACAAGATAATTTCAGATAGCATTAATAGAAAATAAATTTGAAAAGCTAATGTGATGGATGTGATCTGACTGGTGGAAAGGGCTACTTCACGCTGTGTGGTCAGGGAGGGCTTCTCTCTGAAGCGTGATTGCAACTGAGAACTGAATTGTGACAAACACGACAAGGCTGCCAACAAAGAGAAAAATGCTTCCAAGCAGAGGGAACAGCACAGACACCAGTCCTACTCGAGGCTGGAAATAAGTTGGCTTGTTCAGGGAACAGCAATGTTGGGGTGGCTGGGAGAGCAGTAAAAAGGTCACAGAAGAAGGAAGAAGCCCGATTACATAGGACCGTGCAAGCCATGGTAAGAATTTTGGATTTTATCCCAAGTGTGGACGGGAAGCCTTTGGAGGGTTTTTACCAGGAAATAATGTGGTTTACAATTTCAAAAGATCACTCTTCTAGGTAGAAAAGTAATTTAATGAGGCAACAGAGAAAGGAGAGAGACCAATTAGGAAGTGATATTATAGTAGTCCAGTAGGTGACACTGGCTAGGACCAGGATACTAACAGAAACTATGGAGAGAAGCAGCAGATTAGTCATGTGGAGCGTGACCAGAAGAATGCTCTGATGAGTGGATGGCAGCAGTGGGGGTGGGACGGAGAGCAGTGGAGGGTAAGTCCAAGGCTGTGGCTTCTTCAAACATTTATAGGTTGGGGACAACCAGAGGAAGACCAGTTTCAGTGAGAGAGACCCAGACTTTGATTTTAGATGAACAAATTTTGCCTAGACCCAAATCTTTCTAGATTCCTCATTTCCCTTACCTCCCATATGCAAGAAGTCCTCAAATTCAAAAATTCAAACTTCTAAATACCTACTCTCTTATCAAATCTACCCCTTCAACTTCACAGCCATGGCCTTTGTCCTGATTCAATCCTCTCTCTTGCCTTGACTTTTACAACAGTCTACTGTGGCTATGAACAAATTAACAAAAAGCACTTAACAGACGTGTCTGGCGCTCTCTCTTCCACCAGCCATGTTTGAGGGTAGAAACCATGTCTTACTCACATTTATCTCCAGGGCCTGGTGCTATGCTGGGCACACAGTAGGCACTCAAATACCTGATTAACTGAAATCAGGTCTCCTCAAAAAGGAAAGAATCTCCTGGAAGACAGGAGCCCCATCTTGGGATTCTACGATTCCTCCACACAACTTAAAGCAGAACCATACAAAAAGTAGGACCAAGTCCCAGAAAACTTCGCCTTCCCAAGGAATGTGTTTCTTTCTTTCTAATTTGGTTTTGAACCACACTGATTCCTACTCTTACCTGGTAGTTGTTGACAGTGGACAATATCACTACTCTTTTCCACTTTTCTCCCAAACCTAGGGATTTTACACTCTCTTAGCCTCACATCTTTGCAGGGAGGTCACAGAAAGGCTTATTCTCCATTTTGCAAATAAGAAAACTGAGGCCAAGAATGAAATCCCTTACTTACTTTTTGGCGGAGTTAGGAGCCCTGACTAAATGAAGACTAGCCTTGCCCTGACCCCAGAGCGCAGTTCTGTATGGGAAGATATGCCAACCTCCCACCCTTGTACAAGTGCTGCTTAGTACTCAGGTGTTCCCTAGGTTTTGCCTCCACACTTACAAACTTTTCTGGGTATCAGGGTATGTCACCACAAGGTCGGAGACCATGTTTTTTCTCTCTTCTCTCTACCACGCTCCTGGGTGCTGGGTGAGGACAGATTCCACCCCTTGGGCCCAGGAGAAAAAGCAGCACCTTGGTCAGTAGTCTGGGAGTCACAACCAAGAAGAAGAGAGAGAGATCTAAGTAGGCAAGAATAGCTTCAATGGGAAAAAGAGGAGAGGGGCCACCAGTAAGAAAATCAGGAGACTCCTTTCAAAAGGTTTCCAGCTGGGAGTACCTGCGAAAGAAAAGTGGCAGCAGCTGGGGAGCAGGTGGCCGACCCCTCCTGCCATGCCCTTCACTTCTTCAGGGCACCAAGGCTCTTCAGGGCCTCCTGGGCCTGGGTCAGCTGCTGCTGCAGCCTCTGGCGGGTGCTGTCATTGGAGGCCCGCTTCAGGTGGCCCTGCATTTCCTCCATCACGGCCCGATGGCCAGGGGTGTTGTGGAAGAGCCGTACGGCCCGGTCCCCACAGGAGGCCAGAAACCGGCCAGTGATGTCAAAGGACAAGTCAGTGATACACTCCCCATGCACCTGCTCAAAGCATTCCTCCTTCTCACCCCGCCGGGTATTGTAGAGATGAATACTGCTGCCACTGGCCAAGGCCAAGACCTGAGCGTCAGGGGAGAGTGCTAGGCGGCAGAGCATGGTGCCCGCCTCTTCAAATCGGCCTGTCCTCAGCAAGTAGGGGTCCTGCTGCTTCTTGTATTCCACATCGATGTCCCACAGTTTCCACGTACCATCCTTGGAGACAGAGGCCATCCTGCAGCATGGAAAATCACAGCTCAAGCCCCAACTCACCTAGCTCGAGGGGCTCCAGCTAGGAAGCCTAGTCTACTTCCTGCTGAGAGCCAGGCACCCCACCCACTTCAGAGCTGTGGCAGACAGGGAGAAGGACCCTGGTTGCCAAGAGGGGCCAAGAGCCACTGGTAAGAGATTAGAGTAGACTCACTCACCTCCGGGAGTCGTTGGAGAAAGCGAAGGAGTGGACAGCTGCAGAGTGGCCCTTCAGTTCAAAGGCTCGCACAACTTCCTGGAAGTCCCCCTTCTTCCCAAAGCAGACTTCCCAAACCTTCACATCTGGGGTGAAGCCACATGATGCTACAAACCTGCCATACAACCCAAGTGCCTTTAAAACTTAATTTTAAGAACATCCTCTTCCTGTAAACCCCCTAAATCTCTTCCTGAGAAAGCTAACAATCTCATGTCTAGTTAACACTGAACCTTTAAAAAGCGCTTTTACGCCAGGCGTGGTGGGTCATGCCTACAGTCCCAGCACTTTGGGAGGCTGAGGTAGGAGGATCGCTTGGGCCCAGGAGTTTGAGGTTGCAGTGAGCTATGATGATGCTACTGTACTCTAGCACAGGCAATAAAAAGACCTTGTCTCAAAAATAAATAAATAAATGGTTATGTGAACTCAGTTCATCCTCATAGCCTTGTTCTAAGATACGTCGCACTCCCACCCCAACCTTTTTTTTTTTTTTTGAGACAGAGTCTTACTGTGTTGCCCAGGCTAGAGTGCCGTGGCATCATCCTAGCTCACAGCAACCTCAAACTCCTGAGCTTAAGCGATCCTCCTGCCTTAGCCTCCCGAGTATCTGGGACTACAGGCAGGCGCCACCATGCTTGGCTAATTTTTTCTATGTATTTTTTAGTTGTCCAATTAATTTCTTTCTATTTTTAGTAGAGACGGGATCTCGCTCTTGCTCAGGCTGGTTTTGAACTCCTGAGCTCAAACAATCTGCCCGCCTCGGCCTCCCAGAGAGCTAGGATTACAGGCGTGAGCCACCGTGCCCGGCCCCACTCCAACCTTTTAAAAACTATAGATGAAAAGCCAGGCGTGGTGGTGTGAGCCGGTAGTCCCAGCTACTCTGGAGGCTGAGGTAGGAGGATTGCTTGAGCCCAAGAGTTCAAGGCTATAGTGTGCCACTATCGTGTCTGTGAATAGCCACTGTACTCCAGCCTGGGCAACACAGTGAGACCCCTGTCTCTAAAACAAACAAACAAACTACAGATAAAGAAATTGCAACTAAAGACTTGAGGTGGCGTGCATGAAACCCCATTACTGTAAGTGGGAGAGCTGGGACTTGAATCCAGGGCTCCTGACTCCACCCTGTACACTCTTTCCACTCTGTGAAGCTGGTTCTCTGTTCTGTGCCTGCTCCTCAGCCCCACCCTGTCCCCATCCCAAATGCCAAAGCCCCTCCCTTCCTCACCTGCTACAAGGGGATATAGCAGCATGCGTATTGTTCATCTGGTTTGTGTTGATGGTAGACAGCACCTGACCTTTCAGATTCCAGATGAGGATAGTCGTGTCACTGGAGACAGTCATGATGAACTTCCCTGAGGTGCAGGCAGTGATGTGAGCCAAGGGCAATGATCTCACCAACTGCCACTCCCCAAAGAGACACAAAGGCCTATGCTGCCCTAAGTATCTATGCTTCCCTCCCAGTGCAAGGGTCACCACAGATAAAGGCTTTATGGAAGGCTGTAGCTCTTCCGTGCCTCCCCAGGGACTTGGTGTGGCTCCCAGGACTCCACAGGAGCACGAAGCCAGGCTGTTTACGGCGAGAGCCCCCTGGTCACACTGAGGCTAAACAAATCTCTCAGGAAGCATTAACTCATTCAGGAAATATAACTGGACCATTTCTTCATGCCTTGGGCAAGCTCTGCTCTCTGAAAGCGTCTTACCTGTGCTAGCAATGCCAATGTTGATGACAGGTGCCTTGTGCTTTTTAGGGAAGTCCTCTGGGGTGGCTGTGAAGGTGTAGCCCCCATCCTCTCGCTTGGTCATCTTGAAGACACGGAGGGTGTCCCCACTGGCCAGCCAGACAATGAAGGCTCTAGAGACAGGTAGCAGACAAGTCACTCCTACCTTTGGACATGGAAGCCTACATGTTCCAGGTCATGTGCTGGGTTCTGAGGAAAATCAAGATCTCCCCTCATGTCCTGCAGTCCAGCCTTATAAGTTAACCCCTTGGTTGAAAATCTTGTAAACCTCCTCAAAAGATAAAATTCTCATAGCTTTGGCTCCCTTAGTTTCTCTCTAGGGTATAGAAAACCAAGATAGCTTCCAAGGCTCATCTGGAAGCCAGGCTGTGGTACTTCCTGAGTAGGAAGAGATCTTCCCTTGTTTCCTTGCTGTGTAGCAGCAGAGGTCTCCTGGGAGCCCCAGGCAGTACTCAACCTATCTAGAAGCTCTCTTTCTGCCATCCCAAGGGAAACCCTGGGACTCTCCTCACTATCCTAAACCACATATGGGAAGGCCATAAGCCTGGAGTTGGGCTTCTGCAGGCAAACCTGAGGCTCCATCCTGTCCCACCTGCAGTCAGGGCTGAAGCGCACCAAGGTGGCATGGTCCAGCTCCACATTGGCTCTCATGCTGCGGTGCTCCCGCTGCAGGAAGTCCTTGGTGCTCCAGATGCGGATGGTGCGATCATCTGCACAGGTGGCCAGGTACTTGCCATTGCTGCTAAAGTCCATGCAAGATATATTCCCGCTGTGGCTCTGGGGGAAGGGTTGTAGGAAGTGTGAAGGGGGACCTCTCAGGCAGATGGGGAAGCCAAACCTGGAGCCATGACTCTGGGGCCTGTTGCCTGGGTTCATTAAGCAAGCTGAGGATGGGCTGGGATGACGAGGAATGAGCTGGGGCATCCCCACTGACATTGACCAAAGGCAAAGGGGGTTTGTAACATGCACAGAATACTACAAAGGAAAAGTCTGTGGGGAGTGAGTCTCTGTGTATGTGTATTGTGCATGGGTACCCACATACCTTCAGTGCTGCAGCCAGGAGGCGGTGGGTGAAGTTGTGTTGTTGAGGCTTCTCCTTGCGAATCCGCTGATGCTGTTTCTGCTTCTTGGATGCCGAGGATTTGCTAAGCGGAAATCCATTTGCTTTTTGGCCTATAAGGAAGGGCCATGTCATTTATCCATTCACTAACTCATAAACATTTACTGACCACCTATGTTTGGCCAGGCACTGAGCAGAGCAAGAGAACTAGATGTGGCTCTTATCCTCAGGAAGAGAGAGAGTGTGATGTGGGCAAACACAGAGGCTTTGGAATCAGACCTGGGTTTGGATTCTGTCTCCACCACTGACTAATCTTGGGGTAGCTGCTTATGGTAAGTCCATAGAGCACCTCTATGCAAACTGAAAAAGGCACACTCTTGGGGCTGATGCAGCTGGGTGGGTACACAGCATAGCCAGTCCATGGAATGTGGATCCTGGGCCAGACATCCCTACATAGGGAATAATGTACACAACCTTATATGGTGACCCTGGCCTTAGCTAAATTATTTAATTGCTTTGGGCCTTGGTTCTCTTAAAAAGAGAGGTTGAGAGCATTGGAAAAGATAATATATACAAGTGACTAGCAAGAGTACCAAACACAAGCATTAAAGGTTCAAGGGAGTCCCAGAAGGAACTCAAAGATGAGAGGAAGTCAACATGTATTGAGCCCTGTGCCAGGGATAACACCAGTCACTTCTGCATAAAATATCTTATTTGAGAATCAGGCAAATCACAAAGCAGGCCTGTGTTAGGTGGCTGCAGATGCTGCCCAGTTCCTACAGGGAAAAAAAACTCCTGAGTCCCACATAGAAAGATGATAACAATCTGGACTGTGCTTATTTCTCCAAGCTTGTCTAACCAGCCTCCTTCTCATACTTAAATCATATCAAATGCTGTTTGAGGACTCCTTGCATTCCTGAGTACTGCCATTGGCAGGAATGTCTTTCTTCCTTGGCCTCCTGGCAAACTCTTCATATACGACCCTCCTTCAAGACCTCACACCACTTCATGTGTTCCCTACTCTCAGTAACGATTTCCTTGACAGCCTTCCCCCCGCAAAAAAGCAGGGCTGACAACTCCCTCTCTTGTGTTTTCTGTTTCTAGTGCTGACTTCCTTTACGAAACTTATTACACTGTTTTCCCCTTATGTTTTTAGATGTTCATAATTCATTGACTTACATTTTCGATGTATTTCGATGTATTTCTCCTTTACTGGACTCCTTAAAGGAAAAGACCCCAAAGCCTATCACAGGGTAATAGTAATAAGTACTCAATAAACGTTGATGCATGTCGCAGAACTAGTCTGAGAGTGCTTTTTCTAAAATCAAGGACACGGAACACGCATAAGAGTCTACAGCGCTCTCGCCGCAACCCCCAGCAGCAGTGGCGCTCAGACAGAAAGCGGCTTCGGCCACCGAGGAAGCCGCAGCCAGGTCCTAAAGAATCCTGCCCAAGCGGTGCGACCAGCCCGGCGAGGCGGCACCTTGTCTCTGGAAGCGAAACTCATTTTACAAGAGGAGAAACTGAGGCCCTGGGAGCGCCGGCCCCCACCAGCTACGGGCCCAAGCCGTAGGTCGGACCACGCGGAGGCCAGGAGCGAGGTCCCCGCCGGTCGCCCCTAACTGCCCCGGACCCACTTACTGGCGGACCGGCTGCACCTCTGCTCCTCAGCGCGCAGCCACCCCCGCGCTACCGCCGCCGTCGCCATCAGGGCCAGCAGCCCGAGCAACAGCGACAGCCCCATCAGCTCC
This sequence comes from Propithecus coquereli, assembly GCF_000956105.1. NCBI lineage: Eukaryota > Metazoa > Chordata > Mammalia > Primates > Indriidae > Propithecus > Propithecus coquereli. The sequence goes on from NW_012139414.1 coordinate 1,145,377, forward strand.
GGCATCTGCGGCAGCTCCATGTTGGCAGGGCCGCTGCCACCTCAGCCTCTGACGACGCCGGCGCCCGCACGTCTCCGCGAGGCCGCGCACGCACGCGGGGGCGGGGCGTGGCCGTTGGGGCGTCTCGAGGGGCGGGGCCTGGCTGTTAGCGCGCCTCGAGGGGCGGGGCCTGGCCGTTAGGGCACCTTGCGGGGCCGGGCCTGGTTGTTGAGGCTTTGTTGATGCGGGGGGCGGGGCTAGGGGTACGAGATCCGCAGGCTCTGCTCGCACCTCCCCTTGAAGAACTTACTGATAATCGTTTATTAAAGGCGTTTTCCCAGCCATCACACACAGGATTCCTTAAAGGAGGCGGGCGGGAGGGGCGGGGATTATTGCTCCCATTTAACGTGGGGAAGCGTGAGCATCAGTGGCATTCCGATGGGATTTTGCTGTTTCTGGAGAAGGGAAGAGTAGTCCAGGCACTGGAATGTGGGGCAGCCTCGCTTGGCAAAGACGGAGGGGCAGGGATGTTGAGGGGAGGCAGAGCATGAGCGCGATAAAAGGAAATGGCAGATAAGGTCGGAAAGGTCTGGGGGGCCTTGAGCACTGGCTCGATCCAGCGAGCTGGTTATTACAGGGCGCGATGGGGCAAAATCGGGGATCCTCTGCACGGACCACTGTGTGGAAAGACCAAAGACAGAAGTCCGGAAGTGGCTGCAAGGATCTGAGAGGGAGGCAATAATGGCCTGGCGAGTGGAAAGGAAGTTGAAAAGGAGATTTTTAAACAAAAAACTGATTTTGAAATAATTACAGATTCACAGGGGGTCGAAAGAAATGAACAGGGAGGTCCCGTGGGCCTTTCCACTCAGTTTCCCCCAATGTTAACATCTTTCATAGCTATAGTACAATTTCAAAAACTGGGAACTTGACATAGATACAAACTGCAGAACTTTATTCCGATTTCACCAAAAAGGAGCTATTCTAAAAGACGAATTGATAGAGTTTGGGTTAGACCTGCGTGGCTGAAGAGAGAACGTCCCCAGGACAGGCATGCTTCCATGGGCTTCCCAGGCCTGCAGCCCAGAGCAAGGGCAAGTACCTGGGTTGGAGATCCAGTCTCAAACATATCCATTCCCTTGGGGCAGCCTGCCTTTCCTGACAGTCCAGACCCTCCAGCCATTAAAAGGACCTTCAGAGGATAGCGGCTGCCTTAGAGGCTAGATGGCAGACATACCAGCAATCTAGAGGCTAGATGACAGACATACCAACAAACTTGGCTGAGGAAACAGATCCAGTCAGAGAGCAAATGAAGCAGCCTCATTTCCTTCCCTTTTGTCCTTTGCAGGGAACTGGCTTTGACTCAGCTGCGGGCAGTGGGTGGGGAGGGCTGCGAGGGGGTGTCCAGCATATCCTGTGGCTTTTCCTCCCTAACTCAGCTATTTAGAACTGTCGGCCCAGCCATAAAGCACTTTCTTCACCATCTAGAGACAAAGCTGTACTTTTAAGAAGAATTTCATTCACCAACCATTTTGCATGTGACATTTATTGATCCGGGAACTTTGCATTTCATTTAATCTTCTCACATTCCCATGCCACAGATTAAGAGACTGATGCTCTAGGAAGTTAAGTGACTTTCTCAAGGTTACACAGGAGGAGAATGAGCTTGGGGACAGATACAGTTCTGTCTAACTGCAATCTATAGATGTGGGGCAGGGGCGGCCACTCTTTGTACAGCTCAGCCTAGGCTACCAAATTCATTCACATCCTTGACTTCAGTTGATATTTTTAGTGGCCTTTAAGATAGGTCGTGTTATAAAATAACTTTAATTTTTATTTGCTTCATTTTATTTTTAAAATTTTTAATAATTTTAATGCTAATCTTCTCTGTATCGTTCCAATTTTAGTGTACATGCTGCCGAAGCATGCACAACTTTAGTTTTTAAACATATGGGAAAAAAGACTGGGCTCATGTCAAGTAACTTGCCCCAAATCAATAAGGAAGCAAGGGAAAGAGCCCAGAGTCAAACCCAGGTCTACTGCACTCGAAGATCCATGCTTCTCTGGCCAAGCCACCCTGGCTGTGGTACATCCTCGCCCTTACCCTCAAGTGTTGTGGAGCCCAGTTGGAAGCCAAGACCAATATGTGGAAGGACAACTAATGACACAAAGGGGGATTCAGGAAAGCTGGGTGTATTAGGGAGGGGGATTTGCCAATGGATCTCCAGGGGCAGTGAGACTTGGCTGTAGCTTCAGGGGTGGGCATTTAGACAGGTAGAGCAGAGGGCGGAAGGGAATTCTAGATGGGAAGCCAGAACAAGTCAAGGTGTGGGGGCAGATGTAACTGATTCCTGTGCAGGACAGAGTGACTGACTAGGCCAGCCCGTCTGAGTGAGTGCACACGTGGTGCCTGCGGGAAAGGATGTGGATGCAGCAGGGAAATGGGATGCAGAGGAAGATGGGAAAACCCAGACCTGCCTTCCTGGTGGGTTGACTATGTCTGCAAGGGCAGAGCGGAATGCTGCATCCCAGGAACCACTGGAGATTCAGGACCCCTTGGAATGTGAGGGGAGGGAGGCCGTACAAAGTAACAAGACTGGAGGGATAGATTTCAGGGTCCAGTCACAAAGCACCATGAACTTCTGCAGCAAAGTCTGTCCTCATCAGAGGCCAGCTTGCACTGTCTGCAGCCCTCCCTGCCTGTGGCCTATGCTAGGTGACATGGTTTCTTTCATCCTCATTGAAGCAGTGGTCCCTGTGCCAGCAACATGAAGAATACAAATTCTCAGATTCCATCCCAGACCACACTACTAGCGTGGAGGTGGGGCCCAGTCATTTGGGTTTTTACAAGCCCTCTAGTTAATTCTGATGTACTCTAAAGGTTACAAACCACTGGGTTAAACTAATGGAGCCCCAGATGTATGTTATTTGCAGCTCAAAGTCGCTGTTACAATGGTTCTTAACCGTAGCTGCAGATTGGAATCCCCTTAAAAAATGCTGATGTCTAGACGTCACACCCAGAGATGGATTCTGATTTAAGTTGTCCAGACTGACCTGGTCAAGAAGGTTTTTAAAGTCCCCCACCCCAAGTTATTCAAATGCACATTTAAGTTTGAGGAGCAGCTGTAAGGCATACAGGAGGCACAAGTATATGTAAAAGGTGGTGTTCTACTAGACCAGGGTGGTGGCTGTGGAGGTAGATGCTCAGGTCATGGCCAGGCCTTGGTGGTGACAGCACAGATAGTGGGGAGGAGCTGAAGATGGTGGTTTCCAGCTTGCACAAGTGTCTGGGTGGTAGCGTCCTTCCTGGGGTTGGGAGCACAGAGAGGACCAGGTTTGAGTGGGAAGATCGTGGCAATGACCAGCTCTGTATTGGCTACATCAAGGTTAAGGCAGCTGCGGAATATTCAGAGGGAGAAGTCAAGGTGGCTGTCAGATGTGTGGTTCTGTAGCTCTGGGGAGATGCAGAGTAGGGGCTCCTCAGCAGAGCCTGGGGCTTGCCATAGAGCGAGAAGGACAGTTGCTGAGGAAGGGACAGGCAGAGGAAGAGGCTCCCACAGCAGGAACTGGGAAGGCACTGCTGGGGAGAAGGAAGGGATGCCTGGTGAGAATTCTGGATTCCTAGGGAAAGAGTGGTTCAAGGAGGCCCCAGGTCACTGGGGAAGCCAAAAGAGCACTGCAAAGCGGACACTGGATTTTGCAAGGAGGAAGTCAGGCAGAGGGGAGTGCAGTGAGAGCAGAGTCAGTGCAGGGGTGAAGCTGGAGTGCAAGAGAGGAGGAGGAGGAGCCCAAATGCAGGGGCATGAGGGGTCAGAGGAAGGGGAGGAGGGAGAATGAGCAAGTGTCAACGACTCTTTCCAGGCAGGAAGTCTTCTGGAAGGGGTCACAGGGTCAAGGGGATGTCTTACAGAGAACTTTCTGGTAGCATGAGAGTGGGTGAAAACAGCAGAGCACACACTGCCGGGACTGTCCCTGTCAGAGAGCCACTTCAGGCCTGTCTGCGGCAGCAAACAGCACGGAAGGCTGGGTGCACTTGCCACCTCCGCAGCACAGAGGTGGCCAAAAGCAGAGTCAGACAGGCTGGTGGGCACCTCTGAGCCACTCGCTGACCTTGCAAGTTCGGGCAAGGGACTGAGCCTCTCTTCGCCTCAGTTTTTCATCTGTAAAATGGTGATGAAAATAATGAATGATGATAATAATTATTATAGCTTGTATTACATATATAATTTGTTAACTTGATAAATGAAAGGATGAATGAAATACTGGGGCCTTTGAAGCCTTCTACTCCAATTCCCACCTGAAGTATCAGTTCCTTCTAAGACAGCCCAACCAAGTGGCTGTCCACTCTCTGTTTGCACACTCCACAGGGCGGGGAGCTGACTACCCCCCAAGGGAGTCTCCTTCTGGATGGTTCCAGTACATGGCCCTGTCACTTCCACTCCTTGGTCTCAGCTCTGCCTTCTTCCAACTCTGAAAGGGGTGAGCCTCTCTGAACCTTCTCCTGGCCTCGCAGGGAGGATCTCCAGGAAGCATGTCTGTTAGCTCTCGCCTGAATGAGAACAGCAGCCCCCAACTGGTCTCTCTGCTTCCGCCTAATCTCAGCTCAGCACCCAGGGGGATCCTGTGAAGTTCCATCTGATCTTGTCCCTTTTCCACTTACAACCCTCCAGCGGCTTCCAGCTCAGAGAAAAAGCTCAGGCCCTTTGGTGGTGCACAAGGCCCTCTACAAAACCACCTCCCGCTGCCAACAGGCTTTCTCCCTAACCCAACAGATTGACAGTCACACCGACACACCGGCAGACAGTTTCTGCTTTTATTTGTCAAGAATCCTTTACAAAATACACACACACACATGTCCACACACACACAAGATGCCTGCCCTGCTCTGGCCACCCCTGCCCTAGTCTCTCCCGTGATCAGACCTTCCTGGCCTCACCCAGCGGAAGCCATCCTGCAGCCCCTCTGGGTCACCAGTGAAGGAGCAAAGAGAGGGAACCTCCTTTTCTGCTTCTCTGCTCAAGAACAAAGGCCTGTGTCCCACCCGTGGGGGAGCAGGTTGGGGTGGCAGGGAAACAGATCCTCTTCCCTCCTTCAAGCTGTCTGAATTGCTAGCTCAGGCCCCCAATGTCACAGTTGCTACGGCCTCGGGTCATCTGCTGGTTGAATCTTGCCCATCCCCATTTTGCGGATTGGAAAACAGAGGTCCAAAGAGTGGTTATGAGTCACCCAGGGACACAGTGGTAGAGCAGGAATGGGAACTCAGCTCTTCTCAGCCTCCAGGAGGTGGGAAGCATGAGACGTGGACCCTGAGACCCTCGGGAAGGGGACTGCCAGGCCCAGGGTGGGAGAGGAGTGCCCAGAAGTTATCCCTGGAGCCCATGCCCAGGGAAGGCAGCCCCAGGGCAGCTGAGTGAGCAGCAGGCTCTGGCCAGGACTACAGAGGTTTGCCAAGGGTCCCCTCTGTGACTGCCCGCGTGGCTTGCTCAGGGACGCGGCCTGGTTCAGTCAGGATGCTAGTAGATGTGCTCAGCTGGCGGAGGGAGTTCAGGACAGCTGGGGGAGAGAGAGAGAAACTCCTGGGGTCAGGGTTCTACCCTTGAGTGCTGAAGTCAAAGCAATGGGGAGAGATACCAGTTGGCAAGACCGTCAGCCCCTCCCAAGGTCTCTGTCTACAGGTGTCCCGGTGGTCCGTCCAGGGGACGTGGTGGGGTGGCCAAAACCCTAGGCTGTGTTGAAAGCAGGCTGGACCTGGGGTCTGAGCAGGGCAGAACTCCCCGATCTAAGGCTGGGACACTCTGGTGGGCAGACAGATGGCTCACGTACTTGGCCGGAGAGCAGGCAGGGAGCAGTACTGGTCCAGCCAGGCCAGCGAGGTCTGGCGGAGGCTGTGCAGGCTTGCCGTGGACACCATGCCATTGAAGGACTCGAACAGAGGCCGGATGAGGACACTGAACTGGGCCCAGGTCAAGGAGCAGGCCCGTTATCCAGGCAGTACCCCACCACCTCACATGTAGCCTTGATGCCCAACCCAAACCAGGGGAAGGAGGGGCCTGGACACTGTCTAACCTTGACCACCGAGGACTGCAGTCCCTCCTCCCATCCTGCCGAGGCCTGCCCAGCTCTCCGGCTCTCAGCCCCCTCCTCCTGGTTCCTTCGCGGCACTTCTGTGCTGGGCTGTCTCCTGTCCTTGGGCTCCCTGCCCCTGCTCAGTCAGGAGCTTGACCCCCAAGCCAGGCAAGGGAGTGGGCACCACGTCTTCTCTGGGCCTCGTACCAAACTGTCTTTGGGCTAGGTTCTCCCAAAATTGCCTCTGGGCTCCCTGAGGTCAGTGCTGTGGCTCCCCTTACCCAATGTCTCCTCCCTCGCTTTTCTCTCTGCTCCCAGCCCATCACTGGGCAATCCTGCCGGCCCAGATGCCAAGGGCCTGGAAGCAGGGGACAGAGCCAGAGCCCGAGCCCCTTCCCTGGGGCAGCTCTGAGCCCACCTGACCCGCGGAGCTGAGCCTAAATCTCGGGTGCAGCCTGGGCTGGCCGCAGCGTTCACCCGCCGCGGACCCTGCTGTCCCCAGCCACTGGTCTGAGCGAGGATACTACCCAGAACTTCCAGTTGTGCAGCGTCCGGGTTCGGACATAGTCATCAAACATGTCTCGCATCTGGTCGAAACGCTGGTGTGTGATGGGCACCCCTGTAGCAGGCAGCTGCTGCTGGCACAGGCTGGGGGTGTGGGAGGGTCAGGGTTGGGAGTCAGATGGCATGTCCCCCTAGCCCCAGCCCATACCCTGCCTACTTAATGGCAGCGTTGAGCTCTTCGATCTCTTCCCGCAGCTGCTGGGCCTCCTCCTGCATGGCCGCCCGCTCCTGTTGCAGCATGACAATGTACTCTGCTGTCTTCTGCAGCGTGGTGGCTTTGCTCACCTGTGGGTGCCGCCAGTGTGGGCTCAGGCGCTGGAGGCCGCCCCACCCTGGAACCCACTGGGGTGGGAGGAGGCAAGGGTGTCTGGAGGGCTCTAGGGTTTGGTCTTGGGTAGGGGGCCCAGGAAGGGGCCCCACGATTCTGAGGGTGCTAGCCTGGGCTGGGGGCTCACCTTGAGGCTGGGCTGGGCGCTGAGTGTGCTCACAAGCCCGTGAAGGGTGTCAAAGCCCAGCTTGATATTGAAGCGCCGCTTCTGCTCCGCGGAGATGTGTGTGATGCGCCTGTTCTCAGTCTTGGTGAGCAGACAGTGGAGTAAGCCTAGGAAGGAGCCCGGGAGGGCCTGGGGGTAGCAACCTGATCTTGGGGTGGGGGCACGGTGCCCACCTTGTTGTTGTCTGCACGGCCCCGGCTTAGGATGGGTTGAGGTGGCGAGACACGGACACTCAGAGCCCCTGGACTTGGCATGGAGTTGAGCTCCCCTGACAGCCGCCGCTCGCTGCCTGCGGCCGGGACAGACAGACCCACAGACAGACCGACACAGGGGAGAGGGTCCCATTGCCCTGCTCCTCTCATCTTGGCCCCGGATGCAGTGCCCCCTTCTTCCTGCTTCTCCCTGCATCCCCTGGACTCCCCCAGTCCCTGCAGCCCCTCTTTACCACTGGGTGCTGGGGGCGAGAGCCGCTCTGCCTTGGGGACAATCAGAGGCCTGGATGGGGCCAGTGTGGCTGGTCCCGGAGGTGGCCGGGGTGGTGTAGGGGCTGGGGTTGGAGGAAAGAAGGTGCAGGGGAATTCGGGGACCGTCTCCTGCTGGGGTGGAGAAGGGCAGAGAGTTGGGGTGAAGCCCCTGGGCACACCCCCACCTCCCAGCGCCTGCCATCTTACCGGGGAAGCTGGGGGCTGGAGGAGGGCGTTGGACACGAGTGGTGGTTCCAGGGCTTGCTCGGGCTTGGCTGTGCACAGGCAGAACTGTGAGGGCTGCTGGGGCTGGCCCCCCAACATCTCTCAAGACCCCATCCCGCCCCTCCCAACAGCCATGTCCCTTTCAGGTACAGGGCCCGCGTCCCTAATTCCTCTGTCCCCCAGGCTGAGCCTGTCTCTTCACACCCACCCTCTGCTCCCATGGGCCCCCCACTTCCGTGGGTGGTCCCTACCTCCCCCTCTGCTGACACGGTCCCTCCTATCTCACCTGCTGTGAGCAGCTGTGTGAGGCAGGGGTTGCTGCCCCCAGCAGTGGCAGTGGGGCTGGCCGTGGCAGGGGACAAGGTAGGGGGGTTGGCTTTCCGTCCTCTAGGGGACGGGGCCAGGGGCTTGCCTCTGGGCCACGTGCCCTGACGCATGGAGAAGCAAGGCCCAAAAGGGGGCTCTGGACAGCTTGAAGCCAGAAGGTTTATGGGGAAGGGAGTGACAGGGCCTGGGATGGGCTGTGGGGTGGGTGGGAAGGCTGCAGGAACAGGCAGTGGTGACACTCCTGGGCCAGGAGGGACAGTGGGGAAGGGAAACCTGGGAGAGAAGAGAGGGTCTTCCTGTAGCACAGTGGGGGGTGGAGCCATGGGAGGGAAGGGGGGTGGAGGGCAAGGCTCCAGGCCCGGCACCTTGGCAGGGGGAGGATATTGGAGGAGAGGAGGGGGTGCCAGAGGGGGTGGGAGCTTGGGCTTGGGGTCTTCAGGAAGGAGGAAATCAGAGCTCAGGAAGGCACTGGAGTCCAAGGGGCCAGGGCTGCTGTTCTGAACCTGATCAGGAGGTACAGAGAGACACTCAGAGGCAAGGGAGAGAGCTGGCCCCTGCAGCCCCCCAAGCAGCCTCCTGCCCCTGCTGAGCTCTGGACTGGGCCCTGGGGAGAGACAGGACAACCAATCCCTGCCTTCTAACACCACCCCCGACCCCCACATACACACACAGCAGGGAAATTTAATCTGCTGAGAGAGGGAGTGGAATAATACATTTATGCACAAGTTAGGTGTGACAAAGAGCATCAGTCTTCCTGCCCATCCACTCGTCCACCAAGTAACTTATCCATCCCTCCACTAATTCGTCCATCAGTCTCTCCATCCATCCATCCATCCTCCATCCATTCACCTATCTATTCTCTCATTTCTGAGCTAGCACATCCACCTATCTCTCCACCAGCCCACGAGGTATGACCCATTCACCAATCCATCCAACCACCCACACTTCCTTCATACATCCACCAACCCATCCACAATCCATCCATCCATCCACCATCTGTGCATTCACCAGCCGCTTACCCATCCACCACCCTAACCCTAGCCCTAACCCTAACCCTAACCCAGCCCATTCATCCATCCATCACACTATTTATCTACGCATCCACGTACCAGCCCATCCATCCAACCACCCACCTACCTACCCATATATTCACCAGCCCACGTCTGCATCCGTGCCATCTACAACACACCTGTCCATTCACCAACACACCCATCGGTCCACACGCTCACTCGTTCATTCGCTCACTGGACAGCCGTTTGCTGATGCTGAACTGTGCTAGGTCCAGATGACGCAGAGGTGAGCGAAATACTGCCCCTGCAGCAGGGAGCTCACTGTTGGTGGAGGAGAGAGACCCTTCCACAACCATCTATAAAAGCACCTGAAAAGTCTGGTGATGAAGGGAAGAGGCATATAACCCAGCAGCAGAGAGGCAACGTCTAAGCTGGGCCTGGGAGTTCTTAAGCCAAATAAATGGTAGATTCACTGCTTCCTAGACATACATGCTCAGCCTTCTCCTCCATGCTTTGGTTCCTGTTCTTCCTCCCATCTGGCATGCCCTTGACTAGTCTCTTCTAGTCCAAAGCCCACCCATTCACTAAGGCCCAGAATTCCCCCTCCTCCAGGAAGCCCTCCACAAGCAACCCAGCCCTTGGTGGCGCCCGCTCCGTGGTCCTCATGCCTTCAGCCCCATTCAACCATTTCGTCCAGTTCTGTTTCATGGGGTCACCCCTCTTCGGCAAGATTGTGCCCCCCAGCCCGCGAAGGGCAGACATGGGGCCATTCTTCCCCTCCAGTCTGTCAAGCACAAGACTGGGCACCTGCTGGGCACGGGTGCGGCCAGGGCCTGCTCTCAGGTGCGCCGGGCAGGGCTGGGCAGGTGGGTGAGCTCACCTGCAGGCGGCCATGTCCTGAGAGGTGGGTCATGCCCGAGGAGGCCGGGGGCACCTCTTGGCTCAGGATCCCACTGCTAAAGAGGGAATCGGCCATGGGGCTAAAGCTGGGGGGTTCCGGGAAGTTTGAAGGCGTGGGCGTCTGTTGGGGGCGGTAGTTGGTGAAGAAATCTGTAATTCAGACACACGGGGCGGCAGCAGTTAGGGCCCAGGCTGTGGCTGGCAGACAGCTGGAGGAGAGTGGCCTCGAGCCCTGTCCCCAGCCTGGGCGGGGGTGGGGGGGCTTCCACAGGAGATTGTGAAACTGGGAGAGTTTCTGTCTCACTCAGGGGAAGCGGCAGCAGAGGCTTGGGTGGGATGGGCCTGAGTGGGAGGCAGTAGGGGACGATGGGGGTGAGTAGGGACCCTTGGCCCCAGCCCCCCTCAGGAGGCAGCCCCCGCTCCCCCATCCGCAGGCTGCTCCCCTTCCTGCTCTGCTGGAGGCACAGAAAGGGGGGCCATAGCGGGTGCCATGGCGGGAAAGGGGTGCGGTGCCAGGGAGGAGGTCTGGGGCAGGAGGAGCTCCAGGGTGGCAGGAGTTCAGGGGTGACTTAGAGGTGAGGGGGCCAGGGGTCAGCGGGTCAGGGACCAGTTAGGTTTGTCAGAAGGCCTACAGGTGAGCGACAAGGGCAGAGCCCACAAGTGGTAAAGGGTCTAATGAGGCGAGAGGAGCCGAGGGTGAGCTCAGAGAGGGGCAGGAGCGTGAGGGGCTGGGACGCCTGCAAGAGCCGGGGGAGGTGGCCGCCGGATTGTTTGGGGTGCGGGTTGTGTAAGCCTTGGGCTATTCTGGTTTTGGGAAGCAGCTGCCTGTGGCCTGACCACATCCCGGGCCTGGGCGCCGCCCGCCCACCCGCTCCCTTCCGGGCACCTTTCTCTGACCCTGACCAGCCTGAGGTCCACCCCAGCTCCCAAAGCCTCCCAGTCTGGTCGGACTCGACCCCACTGTGGCAGCTCCCCACCACCTTGGGATGGGCCCTGCCCCCACTCTGTACTTCCACGACCCCCCCCTCACTTGCCAACAGAGCTGGCCAGCGTCTCCCAGGAGACCAGGAGTGGGTTAGATAAGACCACCCCAAACCCAGAACCTTCTGGGGGTCAAACTTGTGCATGTGTGTGTGTCTTAAGTGACACTGTTTTGCCAGAAGATGTGGGGCCAGTGTGTGGGAGTAGCTGGACTCACAAGTGTCAGTGTATAGCATCTGTCTGTCCCCACAGTGTCTGTTCCCACGTTTGTCCCTCCGTCTGAGTCCTTGTGAACCTGCCCTGCCATGATGCTCTGCGCCCACATCTGTGTGTCTTTCCTGGGCCGCATGGTTAGAAGGTGTCTTCTTGCTGTCCTGCTGCCTCCCTTTGACAGGGGAACTGGGCAGGAGACAGTGAGTGTCACTGGTCCTCTGTCCACCCCCCAGGCACCATGGGCCCCATTGCTAGCCGCTGAGGCCTGGGGTCTAGAACCAGCCTCACACTGGGCCTGGCCCCAGGGTGGCCCCACGAGGCTGAGGGCCCCGAGCCGCTCCCTGCTCACGCCTGCTGCCCAGTCCCCAGGGCTTGGGCAGGGGTCATGGGGCAGCAAGCCCATCTCATCCCTGAGTCACTGCCATCCCCTTCCCAAGGAGGGCCCAGGCTTGTCCCCACCCTGCCTTGAGAGAAGTCGCTTCCCAGCTGTAGCCACCCTCTGAGCCTGGAGTCCCTCTCTAGCCTCTGTTTCCCCCAGGGACCTGACTTGCCATCACTTCCCCAGGCCCTGGTCTCCACAGAGCTCTGGCCCCCTCTCTGGGTTTCCAGCCTGCTTCTCCAGTGGGGCTCTTGGGGACGGTGAGACAGCAACCCTGGGGGCACTGGTGCTGGCTGTCCCCCGGTGCAGGAGCGTCTGAGAGGGCCACAGGAGCCACCTCCTCTGCAAGGCCACACTTGCCCCTCACCCCCAGCAGCTACCCTGGCTTGTGAGAAGTCTCTTCCTAGCCCCAGTCCATGCTGGCCTTGCCCAGAGCCTGGGTAGGAGTGGTTGCCCTCCTACCTGTGGCAGGGGTCTGTGTGTCCAGACAGGGCCGCCGCCCTCCCAGGCTTCTCTGCTCCCAGGGCACTGCCATCCACACTTCTGCCCCTGGCACCCACCCCCCCCCAGGGCTGGGGCAGGGGTGGGGGTGGTTCCTCATTCCCTAGTGCCCGCCCCATAGGCCTCCACCTCTTGATTGACAGGCCCAGGACCCTGTGGAATGGAGTCGGGGGCTCACTGAAACTAAGCCTTTATCCCAGGGACCCTCCTCCTGTCCCCTGTGCCTTGGGTGAGACAGGCTGAGCCCTGCTGTCTGCCTGCCCCCCACATGGCTCTGGAGGCCCCTAAACGTATGACGATCAGAGCAGCCTGCAAGACCTACAGCCAAGTGAAGAAGACAACGTGGGGCAGAGTCTGTTGTGAAAACAGAGACATCTGTCCACCTGTGCTTCTACGGACACGACTATCTCTGGAAGGACACTAAGAAATCAGTAACTTGGTGGCCCTGGGGTCAGGAGAGGGAGGCAGGGAAATTTGCTACATTAAAAAAATGCTTTACAAGATATGATACCTGGCATTTTTCTTAGAAATGACATGGGAGAGAAGAGGCATGGTCCAGATGAAACAAGACTGGCAGAGGTGGTAAGTCGATGTCATCGGTGATAGTTACATGGGGCTTCACTGAACTAGTCTCTACTAGTGTGTATGTTTGCAGTGTTCTTTAATAAATCGTTTTTAAATGCATCATGTAGATAATAAATAGACCCAACCAAATCAAAGTCCCTTTCTCTCCTGAGAGTCTCAGCATCTGCTATTTTTCCTGGGAGCCCCTTTAGCCTGCAGCTTCACAGCCCCTGGTCCCCTGCCTGCATCTGAGACCACACCAGCCACACCCCAAGGCTGGACAAAGGGAGGCCAGGAAGATCTCTCTGAAACCACCCAGACCATCTTCCCTCCTGGAGGGGCCTGGGACGGCCACACAGTCCTCCCAAGGCCTTCCCCACACTGACCCTGCCCATCCACTCCACTGGGAGGAGGGAGGGACCTGCCCCACCTGAGATCTCCATGCAGTCATCCAGGCTGGGCTGCAGAGGCGTCAGGTCCGGCTGGATCATGTCAGCATTGCCGACATAGGCTGGAGGAGACAGTGATGACGTCATGAGAAGTGGGCAGGGTGGAGTGGGGGGCCCCAGTCAGTTCTCCCTTGGCAGCCTAGATTCTCACAGGCCTGACCCCTCTCCCCGACCCCTCCCTGGATGCAGGCCCTCACCATCCTCGGGGGACAGCTGCAGGGGAGAAGGGCTGGGCTGAGTCATGGTAAAGAGTGTGTCGGAGATGTCCGACAAAAAGCAGTCGAGGTCCAGGAGCTGCCGCCCGCCGGGCTCCTCCTCTGGGCCCCCCAGCAGCACCGGCACCACGCTGGAGAAGAGCTGCTCGCACCATCTCTCCGGCGGTGGCCACCTGCCTTCCGCCTAGGGGGACAGAGCGGTCAGCAGCCCCTGGAGGACTCTCACTACCCCCAGCCCCTCATCACCCCTGCCCGGGAGAAAATGGTCAGCCAGCTGGCCAGGAGGCTCTCTGCTCATCCTCCTCACCTTCCCCTGGTGGCCCCGGCTTGTTGCAGACCAGGATGGCTTGCTGAAGAGACAGGGCTCCCTTCCTGCCCTCTGACTCTGTCCTGTCTGGGACCCCAGTTCTTAGGTCCCTTTTCTCCCCCATGGTCCCACCCCTTGCTCAGCAGCCTGGGGTCCTCCCAGTACTGCGCCCTCCCAAGGGGAGACAGGCTCGACTCATCAACCAGAGGATGGCAATCACTCCCACTCCCCAAACATGCCCCCTTCATCCCCAGCCACCGTCCTGCCCACCCAGGCGGAAGCTGTCAGTTCTCTGCATCCCACATGCTTAGGGGCCAGGGGATTTCTTCCCTGCTGCACTCAGGGAACACCCACCTGCTTAGGTGCCGGGAGATCCCCTTCCCTGCTGGACTTACGGAGCTGCAGGGACACACAGAGTTGGACACGGGATCCCTTGCCCCTACCTCCATCACTCCCCGCCAAAGCCTCCCCTACTCACAAGCTCCCCCAGCAGTGGGATCCCCTATTTCGCCTCGGGAGGTACCCCCACCCAGGTAAGGAGACTGCTAGGAGACCCTGTGGCCACACGGTGGCACTGTCGGCCGGGACTTAGTGGAGGGCCCAAGGGGTGCTGGCTGTGGGGCGGGCGTGTCCCTTCCAGGGATCTCCCAAGACAGACGGTGGCAGGGGCCTCCTCTGGACCCCACGGACCCGCTTCTTGTAGTAGATGCGCCACTTGTGGTACTCGCGCATCACCACCTCGATGCGCCGCTTCCAGTAGTTCCCCTCTAGGACGACGGCCTGGGGAGGGTCGAGGGAGAAGACTCAGTGGGAAGGGCAGACCCGGCACCCCCATTTCCCACCTTCACCCAGTCCCGCCTGGGCCGGCCCCCAAGCCCAGCGCGGGAGGGACGGGAGGGAGGGGCCGGGCTGGGCGGGAGGTCCAGGGCCGCAGCTACCTCTGGTTTCCTGTGCGCGTCAGCCTCCGGCCCCTGCAGGGGGGTCACGAAGCCACACACGGGGCTCTTCCTCCGCTCCACATCTGCCAGAAGCAGGCCAGGTCAGGGGCGCCCAGGTGACACCCTGTGAAATCCTGCCTGGCCTTGGACGTTCAGATTAAGCATCGTCTGCTGCCTCCTCCAGGAAGCCTTCCTGCCTGCTCTAGCCCTCGGAGATGTATGTGGCACTGTGAAAGAACCCACACCTCCTCTGCCTCCCGCGAGGGAGGTAGGTGGGGCCGCGCTTGCTGAATGGGCTGTGAGGCCACAGGCCACAGGCAGTGAGGTCCTTCAGGGAGACCCTGTTCAGACCGGCAGGCCAGGGTCTAGAGCCCTGGGCCCCCTGCCGCAGGCTCCTTGGCACTACCCACTCTCATCTCAGAGAAGCGCCCCGGTCTACTTCCGGCTACTACCTGCCTGAGCTTTCTGCCACGCCCTCCACTCCCCGCTCAGTCTCCAGTCCTGGCCACTCCCCAGGCCCCTTCCCTTTGGCCCATAAACACATTCCAGGCTCTTCTTTATCTCCCAAGCCTTTCCTTCCCCTTGTTGGGTTAGCTACTCGACAAGCTAACCTCTACCCCTTGGCACCCCTTCCCTCCCCCTCAGCCCGATTTTGGAAGAGTTGTCACTTGCCACCTCTGCTGTCATACCTCCCATCTCATCTTCACCCTCTGAGACTCAGTGTCTGCCCCCTTGCCCGCCCCACTGACCCGCTCCTGAACCGTGGGCCCTGTCCCAGCCTCCCTGACCTCCTCCCCACTCCCCTCCCCAAGCCCCAGGAACATTCCCTGCTCTTCTGTCTCGCTGATCACTTTTCACCGACTCCTTTGCAATGCCCACCCCCGGCCTCTCTCACCCTGCCGCTTCCAGCTCCAGCCCATAGCCAGCTGCCTGGGGACCCTCCACTAGGATGTCCCAAAACCTACCACAAAACCCCCACTGGCTCCCGGCATTCCTGGTCTAATCTAATCGTCACATTCCCAGTCTCAATTCCACAGGATCTGTGACGTTTCTTCCACCACCCCCGCCCCTCCATCCTCTCTCTCCCTGCGTCACCCCCTAGTCTGGCGGCATTTCGCACAGGGACCTCCAGCCTCATGCTCCCTAGTCTGTCTTCCTGCTGCAGCCAGGTCAGTTCTTCCTAAAGTGCAGTTCAGGCCTGAAACCCTCCATGGCTCCCAACAACCTCCAGGATAAAGTTCACACTCTTTAGCTTGGCTTCCAACCCCCTCCACGACTTAGCCACCCTTGCTTCTCCCACCTCCACGTGGCCCACCTTGAAGCCAGACAGCCCACCTTCTGGTCTTATTCCCTTGCCCTTCCCTCCTCTCCCTACCCTTCGGGATGGCCCCACCTCCAGGCAGCCTTCCCACCCCCAAAACCCTATGGCCCCATGCACCTCCTCCTCCGCCCTCTCTGGTCATCTCTCTGCATGCTCGCCTCCCCACGGGACGTGAAGCGGGAGCTGCGCTGGCGCCGATCTTGGCACATAGCAGGCCTCCGTAAGAGGCAACCCTAAGATTCCTCTTGGCCACCCTGACAAAGTGGGCAATCACTGGCCCATCCAACTTCCTCTGGTGCAAATGAGGACACAGAGGAGGGGGACCACCAGAGCATGACATTTATTGGGACTTTCAGCATCACTTACAAAGTTCTGTCCTAAAGAACATTCTCCCAGACAGGAGGGTTTTTGTCTTGCTTGCTGAGCCTGGCTTGGACAGAAAACAAGGGGACGGGCCCATGGCTGTGTAGACTCCCAGGGGCCTAGGTAAGCAAGGAGGGTCTCAAAGAGTATCTCTGCCCCTGGCTTCCCAGGTGATAGAATGGAATGGGCACCATGATGAAGTTTGTCCAGGGCCCCCAGAGAGTCAGGGCTGAGTGACACAGCCTGGCTTTCCTCCCCAGCCCAGTGCTCTGGACAGCAGGGCTGTGACAATGTGGCTTCCTGGGGTAGGCTTTGTTTAACACTGATAAGTTTGTCTGTCCATTCAACAGAGCGTCCAACCCTTTGGACAGGGAATACACGGATGAATCAGGGTGCTTACAGCTTCAAGGAGAGATGAGAACAGCAAACAAACAACAGAGATAATGCAAAGTGGAAAGTCCTTCTTGCCCAGGAGAGGTGCAAAGTACCCGGGGACCTCAGAGGAAACCAAGGCGATTTTGGAGTGTGGGACAGTGAGAAGTGGGTTGGGAAAGGAAGGATCTCAGAGACCAAGAGCCTGCAGAGGGATGGCAGGGCCCTTCCTGGTTGAGCCTAAGGCAAAACACTTTTCGAGAGGGGGTGAGCCAGGCAGCCCTCCCTCCCCCTTGAAGCCCACCTTCAAACCTTTGGTGTTTAGGAAGGAGAGGTCCTGACATTTGTTATATGCCAGCCACATGCTGCTGCTACTATCAACATAATAATCCATCCAGCTGCTCACTCTCGGGGGCCCCTCTGTGCGCCAGGCTCTGTGCTAAGACCTGGGTGATGTCTCTGAAAGCTCACAGCAAGCCTCGGCAATAGGACCTATCATTATTCCCATTTTACAGATGAGCAAGCTTTGGCTCCTAGAGGCTAGAGACTTTCCTAAGGCCACATAACTGGGGAGTGCCAGGGCTTGCCTCAAACCCAGCTCTGTCTGACTCAGAACCTGGGGTCCTTCCAGCAACTTGTGCAATAGCTGAGATCAGTGTGTCGCAGTGAGGACCCCGAGGGGCATCAAGCCTCAGCCGTGATCAGAAATTTCTTCTGCAGAGTGCAGGGTTTGCAAGTGGAAGGGTCCCATCCAGCTTTGGGAGGAAGGTGCAAGTGTGAAATCTTGGGGTAGGGGGGACACTGTCTTCCCCTGGAGTATCAGCTTCCTAGTTTTTGGCCAGGGCCTGTCATGCAAGTTCTCAGAAACAGCAGATTCTGAATGGCATACTTGTCGGGGGAAAAAAAAAGAAAAGAAATGGCAGAGACCCAGAGAAGGCATCAAAAAACATGTACCTTCCACTTCCCTGAAAAGCTCAGCCACTGCCCTGGGTGACCTGCATGTTGTCAAGAGAGGACGGGAAGCCAGCCAGCTGGGAGCAGGGAAGAGCACCAGAGGGCGACAGCCCCAGACTCCAGCCAGCCCCAGCTCTGCTCCCTTTTATGCTCTGTGAACCTGAACATGTCACTCGCCTTCTGAGCCTCAGTTGCTAATCCATAAAATGGGGGCAATAATACTTATCTCCCAGGGCTGCTAGGAGCCTTAAATAAGATGATTTATGAAAGCGCCTGGCACGTAGATGAATGGAAACCAGAAAACACTCCCTCTGTTTACTTGGACAG
This sequence comes from Propithecus coquereli, assembly GCF_000956105.1. Taxonomy (NCBI): domain Eukaryota; kingdom Metazoa; phylum Chordata; class Mammalia; order Primates; family Indriidae; genus Propithecus; species Propithecus coquereli. Next base: position 1,163,287 of record NW_012139414.1, read on the forward strand.
AAGCCAGCGGGACCAGTACAGAGCCTACTGTGTGTGGTCCCTCCTGGGCTGTGTGTTCCCAGCTCAGCACAGCCTTTTTTTTTTTTTTTTTAATTTTTGAGACAGGGTCTTGCTCTGTCACCCAGTGCAGTGGCGCAATCATAGATCACTGCAGCCTCTAACTCCTGGGCTCAAGCAATCCTCCTGCTTCAGCCTCCCAAGTAGGTGGGACTATAGGCACACACTACCATGCCTGGCTAATTGCTTTTATATTTGGTAGAGATGGAGTCTTGTTATGTTGCCTAGACTGGTCTTGAACTCCTGGCCTCAAGCAATCCTCCTGCCTCGGCCTCCCAAATTGCTAGGATTACAGGCGTGAGCCTCCATGCCTGGCCCAGGACAGCCTTAGATCCTGTAGCAGGACCTAACTGAGCTGGACAAGGTCCCGACAAAGGGCTGACTGATCCAAGTCCTCCCAGCCTCTACTTCCCTGCCATGGGGTATGGGGGACGGGGCACAGGGGTGTCCCTGAATGACTGTGACCTCCTCCAGGGTCCATCATTTACTGAACACCAGTTTAGTGCCAGGCCCTTTCATACCTGTTGTCTCCATACCAACCATGAAAAGTAGGACTATTGGCCTCATTTTATAGATAAGGAAACAGGTTCAGAGAGCTTAGGGAACTAGCCTGAAGTCACACAGCCAGGAAGGGGCAGAGACAGGGTGGGAAACCAGTTCTGGGTGACTTAAGTCTAAAGTCCCCTCCACTATACCACATGGCCTCCCTGGGCCCCCTCTACCCAATTCTCCACGGTGGGCACCTGTTCGGTGTTCAGGGAGGACTTCACTGAAAGGCTGGTGGAGACTCATGTAGGATCCTCAGTCTCCCCGTTTACAAAATGATGCAGCTGGCCCAGAGAGTGTCTCATACCCCCTTTTACCCTGGCATTCGAGGCATCTGGCTACACAAATGGGATGCAGAATGGGCTTTAAACTGTCCCCCAAATCTCAGCCTACCTTAGTGCTTCTCAGGGTGACCTCTGCTTTGCCTAGTGGAAACACTGCTCTGTGTTCACAGGGGAAAACACCCTTTGGGACACATTCCCCAAGACCCTCTGGGGATCAGAAGCTGTTCAGGGGTCCCGGTGTGGGGGTCTGGTCTCCCCAGGAGGCTGGCAGCACTCTGCTGGTGCTGGCCCTGAGGGTCCCAGGGGTTTTCCTGGGCAGCCCCCTTGTGGGGCCCTCTGGCGGGGCAGGGAAGGCCCCTCCTGGCTGGGGAGGCCGGTGGCGCCCACTCACACTGGATATACCAGGCCCTCCAGATGGCGTTGTTGAGGCGGATCTTGTCTCTGCAGAGCAGCTTGAGGCCTTTGAAATTCTTCCACTTGGGTGAGACCAGCTTGCCACTGTCAGGGGGAGAGGGCTGGGTCAGGACAGGGGTGGAGAAAGTTGGAGATGCTAGAGGGGGTGCTCCACATTCTTCTCATGCACTAGGTGTTCAGCTATGGCTGGAATTTGAGGGACCCCTCAAATCTGGCCCCTTAATCTAACCTGCCTAAAATTCCTCCCCTGAGAGTCAGATCTTTAAAATACCCTCCCAGACCCCCACGGGGGGGCCTTTGTGTTCTCTGGAGAGACCTGCTTGTTAATCTACCACCAGAACTGAAGGAAGGCTGAAACCTGTTTATCAGCTCTGTCCTGGGAACAACAATGTCCAGTGGCCTCACAGGCGTGTCCTGTGGGCTGGCCGGGGGAGAGTCCTCACACCCATTCCTTACTCAAGAAGAGTAAGAAATGACCTTCCTCAGGGTCAGGAAGGGAAAGAGACATGCCCAGGGTCACGCGGCAGGGACTCACCCAGGCCCCCTCAGGCTCAGGAGAGGCACAGGGGATGGCTGGGGAGGGTCTGCCTGGGTGGAGAGGGAGCCTCTTGACAGGTGGTGGCCTCAGAGCCCTGTTGGTGTCTGCCCCGTCCAGAATCCCCGTATGGTGATCCGGACTGAGCTGGAAGATGTGCCCTTCTCAGGGACATGCCGAAGACAGTGAGCCGTCAGGGCCCAAAGGCAGGCAGCTAGGATGGGGAGTGGGAGGCAGTGGGAAGCGAGCAGCCTACCCTAATCCTAGCGGTCCACCAAATCCATGGGATGCAGAGGCTCTACACAGAGTCCTGCTAGGCACAGGACAAGTCTGCCACCTCCAGGAAGCTGACCCAGGAGGCCAAGACATTCAGGGTCTTAGACCCCTGCTGGTCTCTCCTTCCCTCCCTCCTCACCAGCCACAAGCCAGGGTTGTGTGCAAGTCCCCTCTGGCCCACCTACCCTTGCTCAGATGGCAAGGCTGAGGCCCCAAGACTTAAGTCTTTTAGAAAGCCAAGCCTGCTCGCTCCAGAGGTCTCTACCTCATCCTGGGGGTGAGAGGTGGGTGCGTGGCTGTCTGACTCCTCAGCCCCTCTCCCCGCAGCCCCTTGGGTGCATCAGCCATTGGCCCCCTCTCCTCTCTGGTCTCTAAGTTCCTCTGTTTGCTTTGGGGTGGGGTGGGGGACTGCCACCCAGGGGACAACAGGCCTCATTACCCAAATAGGGTACACAGCCCAGTGCCCTGGCCCACTGGCTGGTCCCTTCGCTCCTGCAGTTAGATAAACACCATCTGTCTAGTAGGGAGACATGGGGTGGGGGTAGGGGAAATTCTGATACCTCCTGGGCTAGCTTCTTTTGGGTAGGGAGCGGGGGAGACTCCTGAGTTTGTGGCCCCTGCCTGTATCCCAGCAACTTTCCAGCCCATTCTGACCACCTGGTGTCCCACCCCCAACCCGCCTGCCTTCCTTCTCCCATTTTCCTCCTGAGGTTATGACAGTATGGCCCAGGCAGGTCTGGGGGAGATAAGAAGGTGACAATATCCAAGCCCAGGAGGAAAGGATTTGGGACTGTGAGGGGAGGGACCCAGCCTGGAGCCAAAAGCCTAGGGCCAGGGTTCAAGAACTTCTTACGACCAATAGAAAAAATCTGAGATGCTTGGGGATGGGGTGGGGAAAACCTTAGAAGCCCTAATTCAGCTCCCCACCCCCCACCTTGTAGGAATTCCCTTTAGAGCACCCCTGACAGGGTGCTACTTGTGCCCTCACATCCCTGAGGCCACTCTTTCTAGCCAGCTCTGACCACGAACAAATGCTTTCTTGAAGCCTCCAGAACCTGCCCCCCAGGGCTTCCACCCACGATACCATGCAACATATCCTCCTAGAAAAGTCCCCCCTCTGCCCACACTGCCCTGCAGAGGGTGAGAGCGGCCGGGCCTCTGCGCGCTGTCCTCTGGGTCAGGCTGTCCCAGTCCTCCCACCACCTTCTGGCCCCTTCCTGTGCTGTTCCCTTTCTATCCAGTCACTCCCTTGGGACACTCAGTTCCAAAATCCTCTCCCTTCCAGAGAACCCCTATAATTACAAGTCTTTGAGAGCTAAAACACTTTCCCAGTATGAGCCTCAGGTTTTTCCCCCTGCCAAATGGGGAAGCCCACAGGCTGCTCTGGTACTGACACTCCCCTCCGCCCCCCAGCCCTGGTGCTTAGGCTGACACTCAGGGCAGGCCAGAGATTTAATATTCTGGGTGTTCGGGGAGAAAACACAGCCCTGTCCACCCCAGCTGTCCCTGACTAGGGTTACATTAGTCTCCAGTTAGCCTCTTAGGGGAGCAGTTCTTGGGATGTGCTCTGTCCCCTACCTTGCCACCTCCCCAGAAACTTCCCTTTGGGTCACCCATGGTCTGGGGTGGAAGTGAGCCAGCCCAATGCAGCGGTGTGCAGTATAGAGCAGGAAGCCAAAGCCCGGAGTGGGTGGGACATGGGAGACCCTTAAGAGCAGGGGTGCCCGCATCCTGCGTACCAGGACCTTAGATGCCCTGTCCCAGGCAGTCTCGTGACATCCAGGGTGGGGAGGGGAGAAGGGACGGGAATTTGAACTTTCCACATCGGTCCGGAGCCCTGGACGATCAGGTTGCAACATGACCCGGGCTCGGGGCCAGAGCATGTGGGCCAAGGTTACTCTGCCTCCAGCCAATGGGGTCGCAGCTCGGCGGCCGCGGTTGGGGATAGCTACACTCCCCCGCAATCCCCACCCCAGCTCCCGCTCGCCTTCAGGCGGCAGGTGCCAGTCTCTATCAAGCGGTTCTCAGAAGTGGAGGAGGCGCTGCGGAAGAAGAGGAATATTTACACAGAGAAAAGATCAAGGCCGGCCGATCCCCCTTTCTCCCCTACAGTTTTCGGTTGATAATTTATCCGGGCCCCTCCGCTCCGGAGAACTTTGCTCCAGGGCACTGGGCCAGGACCCGGGTTGGCGCCCTCCCCTGGGACGCAGGCGAGGAGCGGAAGCCGGGCGCGGCCCGCACGCTCCGCGACGCGCTAACCGGGGGTCCCAGGCTGCGTCGGGCGCTCAGCCTCGCGCGGCGACACTGGTGGGGGAGCCCCCGGCCTCCCGCGCACCCGCGCCGCGCGGCCAGCAGCACCCCCTGCCGGGCCGTGGCCCAGACCCCAGCGAGCTGCGCCGCTCCTGCCAGCCCGGGACACCCTCCTCCAACCACCCTTGACCTGTTCGCGTCCCGGCGCTTGGGAGGAGGTGGAATGGGACAAGCAAAGGCGCGGGGAATATTGCAAGGTGCAGAAGTAGGGTGCGTCTGGGCCGGGCTGCCGGGGAGAGAACCAAGGGCTGCAGGCGGTCAGGAGGAGTGGTCCCGGGGTCAGTGGAGAGTGGGGATGGGCGGGCATGGCCTAGGGTCCTGGGAACGCAAGGGACGCCTGGCATTTGGGGGGTGGGCCGAGGAGCAGGGACCAGAGCCAGGTGCCCGATGTGGTCCTAGGGAGGTCGAGGTGGAGGGGAGGCGGTCGCCCAGGGATGAAGCGATGGTGGTGAGGAACAGGAATCGGAAGGTTCGCAGGTTCGTCAGGGGCCAGTGGGCTGCGCCGGGGTCAGAGGACGCCAGGGGGTGGGGGCGGGAGGAGTCCAGGCTGTGGCTGGAATCCCGGGAGCAGAAGGACCGGGAGGGTGTTTGGAGCCCCAGCGCGTAGTCCCGCCACGCAGAGCCGAGGCCGTCGGCCCGGAGCCGCCCTCACCTGTAGGCCAGGCTCAAGCACTCGAAGAGGCGAGTTAGTGTGGGGTCGATGCTGCGCGGCCCGAAGTCGGAGTGCCCTACGGGCCCCTCCTGGTCGCGCCGCCGGGTCAGCGAGTCGCTGTGCGGCGACGAAACCATGAAGTGACCGCTGTGGATGACCTGCGAGCGGAGCAGCCCGCTTGTGCTGCGCCGGAGACTCGGGTCCTCCGAGTCTGTGTCCGAGTCCGAGTCCGGGCTAGGGACGACCCGCGGGACCTGCAAGCCCGCGGCCAGCCCTGCCAGCGCCCCAGCCATGGCTATCGCCGTCGCCGCCGCCGCCTCGCCTGGGCTCCGCCGCGAGGCCGGGGCAGCTCGCGGGCGCTCGGCCTTATTAACATAGCCCCGCCCCCGTCGCGATAGGCCGCTAGGGTGGGCGGGGCCTCGGTACCGCGAGCGGAGGGGCGGGGCTTATATTAGCATAATCAATACGCCAGGTGTGAGCCCTGTTCCCCGGGGGGATCCGGCGGGTCTGTAGCTACCCGTCCTCCCGCCTTTCCTCCTGTTGTGACCTCTTGGAGTCAATCGTTCCTACTTCGCCCAAAAGGGGTCTCAAGAAGGGTAGACTATCACACCTGAAACTGAGAGCGCCTCAGTGCCCGAAGCCCAGTGAGGTTCGTGTTTCTAGGGGTGCCCTCCCGGGAGGCCCGAGATCACCCATCTCCCCTCACCTAACTACTGCGCCCCTCCGCTCCCTGATCTCAGCCCCGGTCAGTGCTCCGCTCAGTTGGAAGCTCCCACTTCTCAGGGGCCTTGTGTGGTGGACACGAGGCAATGTCCCTAAAGGGCCCAGCCCCCAGGCAGTTGTTGGTACCCCTAGTGACACTGCGATCGTCACTACAGCTGCACAGTCAGGCCCAAGGGGGCTACATGAGTGTGAATCCTGCGAGGCCCTCCGGGACCGTCGCCGGTGGTAATGGTGGCTGGCTGGCAAGGTGGAGCCCGCGCCACCCTCCCGCTGACAGCCCTCAGGCAAGCTTCTGCCCAGGAGCTCTGGACCCCCCTCTCACTGTCCCTGAGATCCAGCTTCTGTTCCTGCTTCTGAAAAATAGAAACCAGGCTGAGGCATTCACATCTGTCACCTCGCTGGAGTGCTTAACCATCCTTAAAGGTGGGATTCAGAGGCACACAGGAGCAAAAACATGCCCAAGTATCTCAGAGGGACAGGAGCAAAGCCTGGTCTAGAAGATTCCCAAACTTCCCTCCAGGGCTGTCCCTAGTGGGTGTGGGGTGGGTGGGGACAGGGAAGGGCTGGAGGCAAACATTAACCTCCCTTGGCTTTCTGATGGTGTGTCCTACTGGTGGTCACATGAGGGAAAGAGGAGGTGGTCAGTGGGGTGCTGCAGCCTTGGAAAAGCTTAACATATAGCACTTTCTTCCAGCTCGTGCTAGGGTCACACAGTCCTCAGGATCACAACACAGTGCCCGAGGACTCCCAGCAGCTGGCAAGCGAGTGAAGTGATTGGTAGAGGCTGCTCACAGGCTGGCCCTTTCTCCCACCTCGTTTGGTACCCGGTGTCCCTGCCAGTCACCTCACATTCCTGGGAGCCCTGCTATTCTCCAGTCCTCCCTGATGCTCTCTGCAGGAAGTGCCTTCTCCCTGTGCCCCCCTGCCAGATTGCAGGGGTGGAGGTGGGAGTTCCAATGCCCACCCCAGTCTGCCTCCTCTGGACGGGCTCTGCCCCACTTCAGTGCACCATCCCCAAGTGGACCTTTTGAGATCCTTGGCACAGACTGACAGGATCGTTACTCACCTCTATGTGCCTCTCTGGCTTCTCCCCCTACGCTTCTGTGGGCCTCTGAGGCAAGACTGTTCCCTAGAGTCTCTGAACCCCCACAGCGTGCACCCACAGACCTGGGGAATGCTTGGAGAAAGGGGCATGATGCTAGGAGGGGCTGGTGGGCTGCTGTAGGGGTGTGGTGGTAAGCAGGGGCTCCCCCCATCTCCCTTGGGGCCTCCTAGCTCCGGGGGCCCTGGCTCAGGTGGTGACCTGAATTGATCCTTGCTCTGCTACAAATTCTATGAATAACTCTGGGTAATGTCTTACTGGGGATCTGTCTCTCCATCTGTAAAATGAGGAGACTGAATTCAGTGATTTCTTAGGGTCCTGCAGGCTTGGTTCCAAATCTCTGCTATCAGCACCCCCAGATCACTTCACCATGCTCTCCCCTCGGCCACCTGTCCCCAGGAGAAAATCTCAGATTGCCTCCTGCAGTTCCAGAGACTGTCCCCTGGAACTAGGTCTGAGTAGGGTGGGAGGATTACGAGTGAATTCTTTCCCTCACTCCACACCATCAGTTTCCCCTCAGCAGGCATCTGCACCTCGTTTCTGCCCAGGGCCTGATAACACCTTTGGAGGTGTAAGCACCGAAAAGACAAGCCCTGCCTGTGTAATTTCAAACAACACTAAAGAGTACAAGAAATGTAAGGATGTCCACGAATTCTGATCTCTCCCATGATGACATGACACAGCCAGCTGAGGGTGCCC
>NW_012139414.1:1171614-1241518 GCF_000956105.1 Propithecus coquereli
CAGGTTAATATCTCTGAGTTCCCACAACCCTTGTTCCAATACAAACTCAGTTGATTCTGCTCAGCGCTCACAGTGAGTGGTGCACGTGCTTTTCTTTCCCACTAGATGGCAAATTTCCTGGAAGCAAGAATCACATCTTATTTCTCTGTATCGCCCATTTCTTTCTCAAGTGCAAATGTGCAAATGTGTACCTGGTGAACGAATGAGTTTATAGTACGTCTATCTACTAGGCGCGCTCTATCCATCCACCCACACACATACAAAAAAGTCATACAAGTGCATATCATATGCCTCTCCCCGTGCTAGGTATTTAATTTTCACTTTTGCAAAAGTTAAAAAGATACGGAAAAGCCAATATTCAGCATTTTTAATATCCATAGAGATAGCAAGTTGATTAGTAATTGCCAGGGGTTGGGGGTGGGGGAATGGGGAGGGACTGATTATGGATATGGAGTTTCTTTTTGGAGTGATAAAAAGGTTTTGGAATTAGATAGTGGTGATGGTTGCACAACTCTGTGAGTATACTGAGCACTACTGAAAAACGGTAAATTTTATGTGTACATCATACAACAATAAAAAAAACGCACTTTTATATATTATTCTCAACTATGCGGGTATGAAATGTTTTCATCACCATTTTAAGAAGGGGACGCTGAGGCTCTAAGAGATGAAGTGATCCAGAGGGTTTTAGTGAGAATAGAGATAAATACCTAACGTTTGTGGAGCACTTACCACCTAACAGGTCCATGGGATCTTCACAACAGCCCCATGATTTTCAACCCATTTTGTAGAAAAGGAAACAGGCTTTGCTGAGGGTCACACGGTAAGAAGAGAACTGGGATTCAAATGCAGGCAATCTGATGCCAGCCTGTTCCACAAACACCTATCTTCTCAAACTGAAAGGATTGCGATCGTTCAGGGGGGTGTGGTATGAGCAGGACCTCGGCCACTGCTGGTGCCAGCATAACTCAGCATAATCAAGCACTTTGGAAAAGTATTTGGCAATGTCTACTAGAGCTAAGTATCACGTACTTTATGACCCAGAAATTCCACAGAAATATGTGGAAATTACACATGTGCAGAAATATGCATATGTGGGCCAAAAAACAAGACTATGCATGGCAGCACTGTTCTTATTAGCCCAATATTGGAAATGACCCAAATAGTCTATCAACAGGTGAATGGATAAATACATTGCAGTATAATCACACTAGCAAATGTTAGTACAGCAATGAGAATGGATGTTCTACACCTGAATGCAACCACATGGATGAACCTCACTGATAATATGATGAGCAAAAGAATCCTGACATGGAAGTGTGTATGCTGTAAGATTTCATCTACATAAAGCTCCAAAACAGGCTCATCGTGGTGTTAGGAGACAGGGCTGCATTTAGCCTTGGGGTAACTAGAAGGAATCAAGAAGGGAGCTATGGGGTGCTGCTGCTAACACTTTGTTTCTTTATCTGGGTTCAGGTTACATGGGTGTGTTCTCTGTAACAATTCACTGAGCTGGGTACTTACATCTTCAGGAGTGTGAGAGGTGGTGTGAGAGGTGTTCAATGGATTATTTCCCTGAGCCATGACCATCTCCATATTCCTGTCCTAGTGCAGGTCCAGGGCCCAGCCCTGTTCCCATGCTTGCCTACTCCTTGCTCCTGGTGACTCAGTCTGACAGCCTGAGACTGATAATGCCCTAGACAGCCTGAGCACCCTAAAGTTAGGAACACGGCCTCTGCCTCTTCTCACCAGCCCCACAGCTCCTATCACCAGGCTGGATACTCAGGTAGCCTTGCTGAAGATTGCCTTGGCGGGGGGGTGGATTAGGCATCTCGGTGCTGGGAGGAAGGAGAGGGTGAAATCAGGCCCAGCGGAGGATTTGGCAAGGGGGCAGATTCTTGAGTGAGTTGAGAAAGTAGAGGATGGAGGGGTGGACAGGAGTGAGAAAGAGGAGTCTTAGCCGTGTCTCTAATTGGTAGCAAGTTGGGAAGTCACTTCCCTTGTGTGGGTCTCAGTTTCTGCATCTGTAAAATGGGGTGAACAAACCATGAAGAAAAAACTGATAATTGTGACTACATTAAAGTGAGGAAGTCTTCATATCAGAAGCACCCAATTGTTCTATCAAAAAATATGGATCTCAACATATTAGGAATGGAAAAACCGCTTTCCTTTGTAAGAAAGAAGCATGCTTTACTTTTATAGGCTTTCTGCTTTTATATTTATGTTTAGTGATACTACAAGTGTCAGTCATATTGCTCACACATTTTTAAATTATGAAAATACCAAGTCAAAAGAAAAAGTCCTGTGTAGACTACCTCTAGTCCCTACTGAGAACCATCGATCTTTGTGCTCCGAGATTGTGAGAGTGCAGGAGGAGGGAGAGGAGGAGGAGAGGAAGAGGAGGAAGCACAGCAGGGTAGAGATCAAGAGAGTATCCAGCCATCTGTCCACCCATCCATTCATCTGTCCATCAGTCCATCTTGTTATCTACTTATTCATCCATCCGTCCCCTAATAGCCAATCTGTCTACCCTTCTGTCTGTTCATCTACCTGTCTGTCCATTCATGATCTGTCAATCCATCCACCCATCCATCTGTCCATTCAACCATCTATTCTTCCATCTATCCATCCATCCTTCCATTTCCTACCAATCTGTCCATCTACCCTTCCATGTAGATATGTACATAACTGTCCATCTATTCATCTACCCACTCACTCAGATACCCACTTGTCTGCCCACCCAGCACACACATTAACTGCCTACTGGTATCGGGACCCTGTTAAGCCAGGGGTGGGGGCTGCTCTGTGTCCATGCAGCTCAGTCTGCAGAACGAGGCGTGCCCACCAGCCTTCAGAGAGGGGTGGAAATAGTGCCCAGGATTGCGGAAGTTCAGTGGAGCAGCGGCTGACTTGCAGCCTGGGGGTCAAGGGAGGCTCTCTATAAGAAAGCGTGCTTGAGATGGGCCTCAAAAGACAAAGTAGGAATTAGACACGCCGAGAAGGGAGAAGATGTTCTGGGAGGACAGCTGGAGCAAAAGCAGGGACCGGGAAGCCAAACTGGTGAGTCATTCAACTGGCTGGGGTGACAGCAGTGTACCAGCAGCCCATATAGCTGCCATGCCCCCCAGCTCCCTTGGGGCAGGGCACAGGCAGCCACCCCTAGCCCTGCCCCTAACCTGGCTCCAGTGGGCACAGAGGCATCTATACCAGCGCCTCAGAGTGTGGCCACGGACCACTGTCGGGCCATGGATTCCATCACTGGTTTGCAGCAAGATAAAGACATAAATTACAAGTGTTTAGGAACACAAAACTTTAATAGAGTAATTTTATGTCTGTTGAATATAGCAATAAAAAACTGGGCTTAAAATTTGTATATTTCCTTCACTTTGATTTTTCTAGTAATTCATTTTCTATTGTATTTTGCGTACACATTAATCCATGACAAATGGAAAATAAAAAAGCAAAAGGAACCGTCACTTGGTTTTTTTATTAAGGGGTCAGGGTTGTGAGGAGGGGTGCTCAGTTTCCTTGTTTGTTTTTGTTGAGACAGTCTCACTTTGCCACCCTGGGTAGAGTGCCGTGGCGTCATCATAGCTCACAGCAACCTCCAACTCCTGGGCTCTAACAGATCCTTCTGCTTCAGCCTCCCGAGTAGCTGAGACTACAGGCGTGCGCCACAACATCTGGCTGGGTTTTTTTTTTTCCTTTTAGTAGAGATGGGGTCTCACTCTTGTTCAGGCCGGTCTCAAACTCCTGAGCTCAAGCGATTTTCCCACCTCGGCCTCCCAGAGTGCTAGGATTATAGGTGTGAGCCACCGCGCCCTGCCGACTCAGATAGTTTGAGAAGCACTGATATACAAGACAGCTTACACCCACACGTCCCACGCCAATGTGACTTCATGATCATTATCTCGTGTCCCCATGTGCCAGGCAGGACAAGGACTATGGTCCCCGTTTTATTGGGTCACTGGCGCAAGGTTCTCACAGATGGCAGATGGCAGGGCTGAGATTTGAACCTAGGGCTGCTGCACCTCAGACATCAGACACCATATCAGACAGCTCCCTCTGAACTCTTGCCACAGGTTAGGCTGAGCTGGGTGTGGGGCAGGGAGGGCACAAGAGAGAAAGACAAGAAGCAGCTCCTAGACAGGGTGGGAGCTTGGGGCCAGGGCCTGTCTTTTGTGCTAAGGGCAAGGATGGAGGACAGGAAGGAAGACTGCCTGCGGAGGAAAGCCTGTGGGTCAACCCGGGCTTCCCCAGATGGCCTTAGAGGAACCAGGCAAGGCCCCTGGGATCTCTGTTTGGAAACATGCAGGTCCAGGCCCAGCCCACTTCAATCTTTCTTCATCTTCCTCCCTCTTCTTCTCCTTCTGCCCCCCTCCTTCCCCCACATCAGCCAGCCCATGAGCTCCCCGTGGCCAGGGCCTTGTCCCGTCCAAAGCCTTCCCAAAGTTCAGACAAAACCACCAGGCTCTGCCTGGCCCTTGGAGGAACCACAGCACCTTCAGACACATTTTCCCCTCCTGTCCCTGGATGAGACTAGATGAACAGGGGTTTTCATTACCTCATGTCACTGATGAGGGAACAGGCTCAGAGAAGTTAACTCACTTACTTGAGGTCACAGAGTAAGTAATCTAAGCCTGCAATTCCCAACCCTGTACTTTTTGACGAGTAAGGTTAAATAGCAGAGACGAGGGGGAAGCCATTCATTCCCACAGGGCCCTGGGCTGCAGCCCGCCATGGGACTGGGGTAGGTGGGTGGTGTGCAGGGCCAGGTTGGGAGGAAGAAGGCAAGTGGCGTGTTGCAGGATCAGCAGAGTTATCTGCCCAGAAACCTCCCCGTCTGCAGCACTCTGGCTGCTTCCTGGGCAGCCTTAAAACCTCATCCCAGGCCAGGAAGAGGCGGGAATGCCATGCAAGGGCAACAGGCCTTTCCCCCAGTCTGTTGGTTGACAGTTAACATGGAACTGTATTTTTGGCAAAATCTGTTAAACCAAACATGTTGGTACCCTTTGACCCATCAAGCTCACTCCCATTCACTTCTGGGAGTCTGCCCTATGAAAGTATTCCAGTGTGCAGAGATGAACAAAGATAATCCTCATAGCACTGCTTATAATACCGAAAAACAGAATGGTTGAATAAATTTTGATAAATCCCTATAGTGAAATACTATGTAGCTGTGAACAGAACCTCATCTGTAAAATGGAAAGTCACAGCTTTTATAAGAATGAAGTGAATTAATATCTGCAAAGTGCTTAGATAATAAATGCTAGCTATCATTAGCATTATAGGTGCGGAAATAGGGAAAGAGAGCTAAGATGCAATGCTATCCTGAGAGTGGTGTCTCGCACCTGTAGTCCCAGCTACTCGGGAGGCTGAGGCAGGAGGATCGCTGGAGCCCAGGAGTTTGAGGCTGCTGTAAGATATGATCGTGCCACTGCACTCCACCCCAACAGCGTGAGACCTCATCTCTAAAAAAATGTAAAAAATGCAATGATAACTAAAAAAGAAAGTTATTAGCAATACATGAAGTATAATACCATTTGAGTACAAATTATTAACAATAAAGATTCACATATAAACAGAGAAGAAAAGTCTGGCTATATAGGCACCAAACTATGACATTGGTGGTCTTTGTAGGGGGAGGGGTGAGATAACAGAGACCTTCACTTTGTCAATTTCTATAAATTTTAATGTTGTATAATACCTGTGTATTGCTATTGTATTTAATGTTGTATAATATCTATGTATTGCTATTGTATTTAATGTTGTATAGTATCTATGTATTGCTTTTGAAATCAGGGAGAAAATTCTCCAAAAAAATAAAGAAAATCAGAGGACACGCTGCAGTAGATGATGGCATGGGAATCCTTCCCCTCTTCTCGAGGCTCCCAAAGTCCAGAGATTGACATTCTCCAAAGAGTCAGAAAAGGCTCCCTTCCTGTACCACGTGCAGAAGCAGCCCAGCCTCTTGCGTATGTCGCAGAGAGCCAAGGGAGGAGAGTGTGCCACCAGCATCACAGCAGTGCAGGGCACGAGGGTGAACCTGGAGGTGATGTTTCACCAAGACAAGCCCTTGTGCCAAGAGTCCGTCACTCTGTAAAAATGCCAGTGGCCACCGTATACCAGTGCACAGTGTTTACTCACACTTCAGACACCACGTGTGTGGTATCTTTCCCAACACCACTTCTCCAACTCTCCAACACCAGCTGGGTGTCCTGCAATTCAGCTGGATTCTGACATCTCTACCTGGAGTTGGCATCTGATCCCGTCATTAAGGGCTCAGTCCCACAAGACCGCCTCCACTTCAGACACCAGCTGCAAGTCCTAGGTTTCCACCTGTACTTCTGACTGATCAGTTACAAGTTGGGGGTTCCCATGACCTCCTGCTCAGTTTCAATAATCTGCTAGAATGGCTCACAGAACTCAGTAAAACGCTTTACTCACATTTACCAGTTTATTATAAAGGACGCAACTCAGGAACAGCCAATGGAAGGGATGCGTAAGGCAGCGTGCGGGGGCGCACAGAGCTCCCACGCCCTCTCCAGGAGCTCTACCCTCCTAGCACCTTGATGTGCTCACCTACCCAGACACTTCCTGAACCCCCTTGTTTGGGGGTTTTTAATGGAGGTTTCATTACACAGGCAGGATTGATTAAATCATTGGTGATTAATCTCCATTTCTAACCCTCTCCCCTCCCCAAAGGTCAGGGTATGGGGCTGAAAGTTCCAACCCTTTAATCATGCTTTAGTCTTTCTGGGGACCAACCCCCATGCTGAGACTATCTAGGGGCCTCCAGCCACCAGTTATCTTATTAGTATACAAGACACTGATCACTCTGGAGATACCCAGGGTTGCAGGATCTGTGTGCCAGGAACCAGAGACAAAGACCAAAAATACATTGTATGACCACCAGGTATTCCAGTGGGCCGCCAGGCCCTGCATATTGATGATTGAGTCTATTCAATCCACCCAGCCACCCTGTCACACATTGAATGCAGCACACCAAGGCTCGGAGAGCTGTTTGTTTCTCTCGTGTAGTTGAACATATGGTGGAGAGATTGGGACCGTTGCCCAGTTGTACAGTTAATGAGTAGAGTAGCCCAGATGTGAATCCAGTTGTGTCTGGTGTCATTCCCTGGGCTGCTTGGAGGAACTGAAAGCTGAGCTGTCCTTTACGCCTCCTCTCAGAAATATCATGTGTTGGGTGAATTTACTCAGGACTGAGCTGAATAGCAGGTATTAGGATAGAGGGGGCAGCTGGCACACAGTAGGCACTTTGTGAATATCTGTTGAGTCAATGAAGGCAAAGCCAATCCCCTAAGCTCTTGGGGAGGGGATGTGAGGATTAGGGTCTCTCCAACTGCTCAGGACTCATACCTGTTACTTAGGAAGTTCGGTGTGTCAGACCAGAATGAGCTACAAGTCAGCAAGGGCAACAGGCCTCACGTTACTCAGAGGGAGAAACTGAGGCTTAGACCACCCAGCAGGTCATGTCAGTGACCAAGGCCAGGTCTCCTGCCTCCCAGCTCTGGGCCTTCCATACTGCACCACTGGAGTCTCACGAGAGAGAGAGAGAGAGCCAGAAGAGGTAGAACAGGTACCACCGTGTCAGTCTGCCCATTTTACAGACAAGGAAACAGAGGACCAGCAAGGAGATGTGCTCAGCAGCACAGCCTCCTTTGTGGGGCCTGGAGGGCCATTCTGGCCACCCTAATGTGCCAGGGTGGGGTCTGTGCATAGGCACCGTGAGTCAGTTCCGAGAGAGTAAAGGCAGTGCCTGGAAGGAGTGGAATGGGTATCAGGACTGCCTCCACCCCAGACACCTGTGTGCCTAGGGCTGGGTAGGGGGGATTGGGGTCAGATGCAGCCACATACAAGATTGTCAGATGCAGCCTCCAGGGCTTCCTGATAAAGGCATGGGGGCAGGGCGTGGACTGTGGTGCCCAGACTTGCCCCTGTTGTGTGACCTTGGGCTCTGAATGTGACCCTTAAAAAACAAGGAGATGAATTGTATCATGGGCTTTGAGCATTGGTTTTCTCATCTTTTTTTTTTTTTTGAGACAGAGTCTCACTGTGTTGCCTGGGTTAGAGTGCCGTGGCGTCATCCTAGCTCACAGCAACCTCAAACTCCTGGGCTCAAGCGATCCTCCTGCCTCAGCCTCCCGAGTAGCTGGGACTACAGGCATGCGCCACCATGTCCGGCTAATTTTAGTTGTCCAATTAATTTCTTTCTATTTTTAGTAGAGATGGGGTCTCACTCTTGCTCAGGCTGGTTTCGAACTCCTGAGCTCAAACAATCTGCCCGCCTCAGCCTCCCAGAGAGCTAGGATTACAGGCGTGAGTCACCGCGCCCGGCCTGGTTTTCTCATCTTTAAAATGGATTTGGTAACGGGATATTATATTTACTTCGTGCTAAAGGTTGTTGCGAAGATTCGAGGGCCAGGGGTACCTGATAAATATGGGTTTCCTCCTTCTGTCCCTCTCTTCCTCCCCCACCCCTACCCTCTCTTCTTTCCTTCCTTCCTGGGCAACACCTCTGAGGATGGTGTTAAAGAACCAGGAGTTGTAGGACACAGAAGATGGGGTGACAACCTCCACCAGTGGACTCAAGAAAGGCTCCTCAAACCGTCGCAACAGGTGGCAGTTGGCTTCTGCTCTGCCCAGCTCCTACCAGCCCCATCAGGGCATCAGGCCCCTGGACTGATATGGAAAGGGAGCCCCAGGAGGACTGTCTGTCACCCAGAGCCACGCTGCTGATGGGGTGAGTGTGGGACGAGAGCCGGTGTGACTCCCAGAGCTATCCAGCAGGGGCAGGCCTGGGGACTCTGGGCAGGGCAGAGGCTGACTATCTCCTATTTATTGGTGCCCTGGGAATATTCTCTTCCTTCCTGCCCTGTTGGGGGCCCCCTTCTCAAAGGTCAGCTTAGGCAACCACAAAGAGGAAAAGCAGACATGAGCCGTCTTGCCCCAGAGTCTCAGCAGCAGGAATGCTGGGTGGGGAGGGGGATGAGGTGGGCACAGACCACCCCCAAGCTGACCTGGGAGGCCAGTGGGCAGCCAACACAGCCCCCTCTTGTGTGCTTGCCCCTGAATGCAGGGCACACACTCGCCCACAGCTGCTTCCGGATCTCTTCCCAGCCCTGCCTGGCAGTCCTGGCAAGCCTGTTTAGCCCCAGGTTACAGATGGCCAGAGTGAAGCCCAGAGGACAGGGCTTGCCAGGGTCACCCAGGGTAAGTCAGAGGCAGCAGTGGGAGCAGAAAGCAGCTTTGGTGTCAGGCTGCTGGCTTTGAAAATCAGCCCTGCTGCCTCTGGGTTGTGTGACCTTGAGCCAGTGCCTTGATCTCCCCGGGCCTCTGTTTCCTCATCTATAAAATGGAGATAATATCCTTTCCCTCTCTGGTTAGCAGGAAGAAGGAAACAGTACCACAAAAGCCAGGTACGGTGCCTGGCTTGCAGTAGATGCACAGCAAATCTCAGTTCCTCCCCCCCATTCAAACAGGAACCAAAACCCCTTCTTTGGCCCTGACCGGGGAGTGAACTGCGCTAATGAGGGCTGCTCCCAGCTCCGGCTCATGTGGCAGCCCACCTTTACCCACCAAAGGGCCCATGGCGGCCCTGGAGAGGGTGTCTGTCTGCAGGGAGCAGAGCACACACCCTCCCACCTCCAAGATTCTGTCCCACTCAACAGTTTGCCAAAGCTTGTCACGCACACCCTCCCCCTCAATTTACAAACGTCCCCTCCACCAGTGCTGCCCACACACAGGCCAGTTTTAGTCCCAGGATTCCAAGACCCCAGGGAGGTGGGTCCCTGACCCTGTCTCTCGGCTGCCCTCCCACCTGGTCCCCAGCCCGAGCCCTGACCCTGACTCTAAACTGAGCCCTCACCTCGCTCAGCCAGTAGGCTGTGACCTTAGGAGGACGTGGAGGGAGGTCAGAGGCTCATCCTCTCGAGAGAGGGCCAGTCATGGTTGCCACAGCCCAACTCCTCAGTTAGAATCCCCCTCCTTATCCCCCACCACAAGGCCGGGGCGCCCTGGGGTGGGCCTGAGATTCCCAGGACCCTGTTCTGAGCCTCCCCCTGGACCTGGGAGTCTGGGGAGGGGTGGGCCGGCCAGCTGCTGAGAATATGAATTCTTGAGCAAGATGGAGGACTGGGCTAGACCCCTGGCCCCACCTCCCACCTGACTCAGGTGGCCCTGTAACATCATCGCCCGGTGAAGGACCAGAGGGACCTTGGCTGGACTGGGCAGCTCTGACCCCCCAAAACATCCTGATATCTCATTTATTCTGTCCCTATCTCCATATGGGTGCCCCAGGGACAATAAGCCTTCCCATGTCACAGAGAGAGAGCCAGGCCCAGAGAAGGGAAGTAATATGTCCAAGGTCACACAGCCGTACGCAGACAAGAACCCAAAACTCCCAAACCTGGGTGGGGGCAGGGTGGCTGGGAGCTAGAAGGAAGCCCTGGCCTTCCCAGGCTGGACCAGTGGGAGTGCCCGCTGCCACTTCTCTGGCCCTACCTGTTGGCTAGAGGTCTGGTGGCTGGGAATCCACATAGCCCACCCTGCCATCTGGCTTCTCCCTGCCCAGGCAGGGGAGCTTTGGGTCCTTGCCCCAATCCCAGGGCCCACTGGGCCTGGCTTCTCCACGGGTACCTACACCTGTCCAGGGTAGGGGGAGCCTGAGTGATGAAAGTCCTCCCTCCTTCCTCTCTGGGCCCGCGCTCAGCTCCACGGAGAGCTTCCCAGACCACCATTCACTCCCAGCCCAGCCCGTGGGACCCAGGAGGCAAACAGAACCTGCGTGCACCTCACCCTCTGCTCCGGAAAGACAGGCGGGATGAACTCTTGGATTCCCAATCCAGAGTCCTCCCTGGGGTCCGAGCTGAGCCTGAGTGGGGGGACACCCAAGCCTGTCAACCCCTCCGCCAAGCTGAGCCGTAGCAGCGCCCCGGCCAGGTGGGGAGACAGATGGGGAGACTGAGGTCCAGCTCAGGGGAGGATCCGACCCCCCTTGGGTGAGGTGCCTGCACCCACCTGGTTAGGAGGGGCTCCAGCCGCTCACCTGGATCCCGGCGCGACCTGCGGGTGTCGTCGGCGCGGCCAGGGCCCCGGGCGGGCGGCGTCCGGGCGGGCGGCGGCAGGCGCTGGCGGGATGCTGGGGCGCCGCGCCGGCTCGGGCGCCTTCTCCCGGTGGGCGGCAGAGGGCTCTGTGGGCCGCGCCGCGGGCCCGGCTTTTAGGCGCGGGTGTGGACGCGGCACTACCCTCCCCGCTCCGCGGTGTCCTTTGCCCCTTGATCCGGTGCCTCCTTCTCTCCTTAGCACGTGGGTGGCAGCCGCTCAGCCGCCTGGAGACCTGTGGGGCGGCCATGGCCCGGGCCGTGGGCTCGGGCGCCTGCCAATCCCCGTGTGCCGCCTGCTCGTGCCCGCTCACCTTTAACCCCCCTCTCCCCGGGGGCTCGGTGCCCGGCCCCCAAAGCGCAAGCTGGGTCCCAGAAGGGAGGAGCCATAGGTGTGGGGCTGCCGCCGGGCGGGTAGAGGAAGAGGCTGGGACTAGCCTCCATACCTCCCCAGCCCAGCCGTTCTTGGGACCTCCTCCTGGGCCCTGGGTCCCCTCTCTCTCTCACTCTTTTGAGCTTGCCCTGGCTTACTGAACCCCGTTTGTTCCCAGGGCGGCCAGCTCCATCTCGCCCTCTGAGTCCCCTCTCCCCAACCCCTCCCCTGACTTCCCATCCCCCTCGCCCAACCTCATTCCCATTCCCTAAGCTCTTGTCCCCTCCTGAGGCCCCCCCCCAACCTGCTCCCCATTCCGTTCCCTGCTGGAACCCTCTTTGTAATCTCCTTGCCTTCCCGGAGTCCCGGCCTCTTCCTCCACCTCCTCCCCTCCCTGCCCACCTCCTTGCACCCCCAGCCCCTCCTGCCTCCTGGAGCCCACTGACCTCCCCTCTGGTGGTCTTGGTGCCTGGCCCTCTGACTCTTACATTCATTCCACAAACACCCTTGATACCCTCCTCCTGGCAGTCCAGGGGGAGGAGGGAGATGGGCCAACAGTGGCTGAGTATTGGATTCAAAATCCAGCAATGAGGCATGCAAGTCCCCAGAGGCCCTGTCCACCTAGGAAGGGGGGACTCAGGGCCCCGGCTCACCTGCCAGCTCCAGGGGCTGTGTGGGGTAGAAGGCAGGGCCCAGGACAGCTTGGCCAGGAATGGGTAGTCTGGGACACACAGAAGGAAGAACCTTCACAGCAGAGCTACCCGGTGATGGAATAGATTCTTACCCGCCCCATGAGCTTCCTTCTTTCTACAGCGGGAGGTGGGCAGCAGAGGTGGAGGGGGCCCTGCCACAGATGACACCCAGAGTCCCTTGCTGATGGCAGGAGGTAGAAGGCAGGAGCTTGCCAGGGACATGCTGGGGGATTGGGCTGAGCCCAGAAGAGGCCCTGAGTTGTCCCCCGCCACACCCCGGCCCCCAGCAGGCATGCACGCTGCCCAGGGGCATCGTGAGAAGGGAAGCAGATGAGACACCTCCTGCTTCTTCTAGCTCCCACATGTGTCCTGGTGGGTCAGCCCAGCCTTCTCTTCCCAGTCTTTTCTGTCCTCTGAGCTTCATTTCATGTGGTCTCTCTCTCTCCTTTTAAAAATTTAATTTAATTTACTTTTGTTTTCTGGTAGGGACAGGGTCTTGCTCTGTTGCTGTGGCTGGAGTGCAGTGGCCAGGTCATAGCTCATTGCAGCCCCGAACTCCTGGGCTCAACCTATCCTCCTACCTCAGCTTCCAGAGTAGCTGGGACAACAGGTGGGTGCCACCATGCCCGGCTCATTTTTTAAATTTTTTTGTAGAGATGGGCATCTCACTATGTTGCCCAGGCTGGTCTTGAACTCCTCCTCAAGCAATCCTCCTACACTGGCCTCCCAAAGTGCTGGAATTACAGGCATGAGCTACCCTGCCCTGACTCACATGGTCTCTTACTGTTGGGCTCAGCTCTGCTCCTTTGGACAAACACCTACTTGTTCATGGCCAGAGCCAGGACCCATAGCATGAAATCAAAGGCGCTGTGTATGTGTGTGTGTGTGTGTGTGTGTGTGTGTGTGTATAAGGGGAGTGGGGCTTGAGCCAGGGCACAAGCAGCCCTGGGGTACAGCTGTGCCCCTGCCATTGACTGGCTCTGCAACTAGACAAGATACTTACTATATCTCCCAGAGCCTCAGTTTCCCCCTATATAGAGTTGCCACATTTAGCAAATAAAAACCCAGAATGCCCAGTTAAATCTGAATTTCAGATAAACAAAGACTTTTTTTAGTTGAAGTATGTCTCATGCAATATTTGGGGCATACTTACGCTCAAAGATTATTCATAATGCTTATTTAAAACTCCAAGTTAACTGTGCATCCTGGATTGACCCTACCCATATGTAAAACAGGAGAGGCAGGTAGGTTTGGATGAGATGTTCTCTCTCAGGGCCCCTCTGAGCTGCAGCTACACCCTGTAGAAAAAACTCAGGTGGACCTGGAAGTGGCCCAGAGGTGCTGCATCCCTTGCAGAGCAAGGGAAGAGCAGGGTTAAGATGCAAAGCAGGGTGCGGGGCTTGGTTGTGGTCACAGGGCCCTGGTAGCAGAGAGAAAAGGCAGAGGGAAGGGGAACTTCCTTAGAAGCAGCCCAAGCCTGGAAGGCTTTTGGAAGGAGGAAGGTTTTCATGGTTACTTTGACTCTGGGAAAGAAGGGAGGTGGGTTAGGTGGCCCTTAGTGGATCGTTATCCTCCCTTAATGGAAACTGGGAAGGTGTGCAGGCCTCCTCCTGTAAGGAAGTATCCTGAACATCAATAGAATGTATCTCCCCCTTCATATGAAAATCCTCTAGACCTAGGGCAGGGTCTCACCTCAACTCAACAAATCAACACCACTTCTAACTAAGGTTTGCCAAGCCAGGGTCCTGCTCACACCTGCCAAGCCCTTTATGTGGGTTAATTCATCTACCAACCAGATGAGGTGGGGGTTTTGTCCCCATTTTACAGATGAGGAAACAGAGGCACAAAGAGGTTAGGTAATTAGTCTGAGGTTCATACAGGTGGTAGGTGGTGGAGCTGGAATTTGAGCCCCGGTGTCCTGGCTCTGCACCTGCTGTGTGATAGATCCTGGGCTGGAGGCTGGAACTGGAGAGATGACATAAATGTCCCTACTCTCTGAGGACCTCTTTCCTAACGAGGGACAGGTGAGTCTGTAATGACTCCGGCAGTACGGGGCAGGCTGGGATCAGGGCTGTGACAGACTGCGCTGGGAAAAGAAGGACTGGTTCTGCCTGCGAAGCAGGGGAGGTGGGGCCAGGCTGAGAAGGGTGGGTCATTTCTTCAACAGCTTTCAGCTTTCGGGCAAGGGATTGGGAGAAAGGACGTTCTAGGTGCAGGGACGTCTTGAGCAAAGGCAGAAGAGGTGTGGAAGTGCAGCATAAGATTGGGGAGCAGTCAGCTGTCGAGTTTGGCTGGAGGTGGGTCTGCAGGTTGAGTATGAGATGGGGGAAGGAAAAGCAGGAGAGAATGTGGAGGAACAGATGTCACACAAAGGCATGTAGACTCCATCTGGAGGAGGACAGGGAGCCATGGAAGAGCATCAGCAGCCACTGATTTGCTGGGAGGCACAGCAGGGGAGAGCATAGGGACCCTCATTGGAGTGCCCCCTGGGGTGGCCTGCGGGGGGCCAGGATCGTGAGAGTGACCGGGGAGGTACATGAGGTCTCTGGAGCCGGGGGAGCTTACGGTTGCTGTGCTTCCGTGCCCGCTTCTCCAAACGGCTTGGGTTCCCACCAGCTCTGGATCCAGAAGAAGACCTGGAACAAATTAACGTGCTTTTAAATGTCAACAGAATTGTGTGAAGAGGATTTGGGGACAGGTGGGGGTTACGGGTGAAAAAGGCAAAGGGTTCAGCAAAGACTTTCCTGCTTTGAGCCTGAGCACCCGGCAGGATGCCGACCTTTGAACCAAATAAAGGGGTGGGCAAAGCTGGGAGACACTGCACTGAGGGGGTCACCATGGGGTGGTGACTTGCAGGTTGCTGTCCTCCGGACGGCAGGTGAGGCAGATGGCTGGAGCTCCGAGGCAACTGAGAATGTCCAGTTGCCTGTTTCTTCAGCCTGTGTGAGTGCCTGCTATGTGCCTGGCCCTGTGTGGCACGAACATGATCAGAATGTGGTAGGAGGATGTGCCCTGAAAAAGACCGACCATATAAAGTGTTGGTGAGGATGTGGAGCAGCTGCAGCTCACACACTGCCAGTGGGGATGTGCGGAAAACTGTTTGGTGCCTCTTAAAATGTTAAACATACACGTACCATATTACTCAGGCATTTCACTCCTAGGTGTTTAGTCCAGAGAAATGAAATGATACGTCCATGCAAAGACTTACACACAAATGTCCATAGCAGCTGTATTTGTAAAAGCACAGAACCTGGAACAACCCAAATGTCCATCAACAGGTGAATGGGTAACTAAATTGCAGTATATTATCCATACAATGGAATACTGAACCGCACTAAAAATGAACAAACTACTGATTGATGCAGTAGTGTAGATGAGTATCAAAATAATTCTGAGTGGCCCGGCGCTGTGGCTCACGCCTGTAATCCTAGCACTCTGGGAGGCCAAGGCGAGTGGATCGCTCAAGGTCAGGAGTTCGAGACCAGCCTGAGCAACAGCGAGACCCCGTCTCTACTAAAAAATAGAAAGAAATAATCTGGACAACTAAAAATATATACATAAAAATTAGCTGGGCATGGTGGCGCATGCCTGTAGTCCCAGCTACTCGGGAGGCTGAGGCAGGAGGATCACTTGAGCCCAGGAGTTTGAGGTTGCTGTGAGCTAGGCTAAAGCCACGGCACTCACTCTAGCCAAGGCAACAGAGTGAAACTCTGTCTCAGAAAAAAAAAAAAATAAATAAATACAGGAATTTTGCGGGGCGGTGAATACGTTCATTGCCTTGATTTTGGTGATGGTTTCACGGGAGTATATTTAACTATGTCGAAGCTCATCAAATTGTACCCTTTAAATACATACAGTGTATTGTGCATCAGTTATACCTCAACCAAGCTATTTTTAAAAAGCAAAGGTCAGGGGGTATAGGGAAAAAAATAGCAGGGGAATGATAAACCCCAAATTCAGGAGTGTGGTTACCTTGAGTGGGGGCTGGCAAGGGCACAGGCTTGGGTAGGAGTACCTTGGTGGATGTACATTATTGTTGAGCTTCCATCCAGTTCTGGAGTTGGGTAGTGGATTCACTGGTGCTCATTATAAAGTTATAAATACATAAATAAATGAAATGGAAACAGGAATATACAGGCCAAAGATATTAATGAACCAAATAAACTGTGGTATATCCATATAATAATAGACATTGTGTTATTAAAAAATACACTCATGACTTGGGATTAATCTACTTCTGTGTACCTGAGGTCCAGATTTTAAAAGGGTGTGTGTGCTGGGACAACTGGATATCCACATACAAAAGTATGAAGTTGGATCCCATATGCAAAAATTAACTCAAAATGGATCTGACCTAAATGTAAGAGCTAAAACCATAAAACTCTTAGAAGAAAATATAAGAGTAAATCTTTGTGACCTTGAGTTAGGAGATGGTTTCTTAGATATGGTGGCAAAATACAAGCAACAAAAGAAAAAATAGATAAATGGACTTCATTAAAATAAAAAAAAACTTTTATGCTTCAAAGGACACCATCAAAGCGGTGAAGACAGCCTACAGAGTAGGAGAAAATTGCAAATCATATATCTGATAAAGGATTAGTTCCCAGAAATATAAAGAATTCTTACACCTCAACAATAAAAAGACAAACACCCAGTTGAGAAATGAGCAAAGGATCTGAATAGACATTTCTCCAAAAAAGAGACTAAAATGGCCAATAAGCACCTGAAAAGATGCTTGACATCATTAGTCATCACAGAAACACAAATTGAATTATGAGATACCACTTCACATCCCCTAGGATGGCTATAATGAAAGAGACAGGCAACAAAAATGTTGATGAAGAAATCGGAGCCCTCGTACATTGCTAGTGCAAATGGAAAATGGGGCCTTTCCTCAAAACGTTATCACGTATCCACTCCTCAGTATACACCCAAGATAAATGAAAACATGTCACACAAAGACTTGTATGCTAATGTTCGTGGCATCATTATTCCTAGTAGCCAAAAAGTGGAAACAACCCCAATGCTCATCAACTGATGAATGGATAAACAAATTGTGGTATACACATAACAATGAAATATTATTTGGCCATAAAAAAACAATAGATACAGAATGGAATATTATTCAGCGTTAAAAAGGAAGAAGATTCTTACATGCTACAACCTGGATGAACCTTGAAGACATTATACTAAGTGAAATAAGCTAATGACAAAAGGACAAATACCGTATGAGTTCACTTATACGAGGCACGTGGAGTGGCCAAACTCATAGAGACAGAAAGTAATCACAGAATGGTGCGCGCAGGGGCTGGGGAGCAGGGGCACGGGGAGTCGGTGTTTTGTGGGGACAGAGTTTCAGCTTGGGAAGATGAAAAAGTTCTGGAAGTGGATGGTGGTGATAGTCGCATAACAATGGGAATATATTTAATGCCACAGAACTGTACACTTAAATGGTTAAAATGGTAAATTTTATGTTATATATAATACGCCACAATAAAAAAATCAAAAGGAATCATGTACCGATAGATGTTGCAATAGCAGTGAATCTTGAGAACATTATGCTAAATGAAAGAAGCCAGTCACAAAAGACCATACATTATATGATTCCATTTACATGAAATGCCCAGAACAGGCAGATCTACAAAGAAAGAAAGTAGATTAGAGGGTGCCAAGGGCTGGGCGGGCAGGATTCGAGGGAAATGGAGAGTGATTGCTAATGGATACAGGGTTTCTTTTTGTGGTGATGAAAGGTTCTAAAACTGATTGTGCCAGTGGATGCACAACTCTGTGAATATACCAAAAACCATCGATTTTTAAAACTTAAATTGTTGAATTGTATGACATGTGAATTATATCTCAATAAAGCCGTTTTTTTTTTTTTTAAGTTGGGGATATAGAGATCAGACCTTGGGAAAACAATGCATTTAAAGATTGAACCGGGGGCAGAACCATGAGTCCAAGGCCTCTCCTTTGCATGGGGAGCCCCTGGAAACCTCTCGCAGACAGTAGGTACTGCCTAAATTAAGAACCAAGGGAAGCTGGGTGCGGTGGCGTGCAAAACAAAAACACCAAACCAAAGGAGCATTTTCAGAAAGAGAAACCCATTGCAGGTGCTGTTTATGGAGCACCAACTAAGTGCCAGGCATCATGCTAGGTACTTAGATCAACTCACCTAATCCTTCATCTACCTGTTTTACAGATGATATAATTGAGGAAGTGGCAGAGCTCAGAATAGGACCCAGGTCTGTCTGATTCCAAACCTAAGGTCTAAAAGTAGACCCTAAATGATTCTTAATTTTGCATAAAAATTTGAAGACTTACAAAAAACACATAAGGAGTAATATAGTGGGCCAGGTATGGTGGCTTATGCCTGCAATCCCTGTACTTTGGGAAGCCGAGGAGGGAGGACTACTTGAGGCCAGGAGTTCAAGACCAGCCTGGGCTACATAGCAAGACTCCATCTCTACAAGACAATTTAAAAATTAGCCAGGCATTGTGGCATGCACCTATAGTCCCAGCTACTTGGGAGGCTGAGGCAGGAGGATCGCTTGAGCCCAGGAGTTTGAGGTTACAGCAAGCTATGATCATGCTACTGCACTCCAGCCTGGGCTACAGAGTATGACCCTGTGTCTTAAAAAAAAAAAAAAAAAGAATAATACAGTACACACCTGTGTACCCCCACCTGGCTTAAGAAATCAAACTATCAATGCCATTGAACTCCCTGTATCTCCTCCCCAGTTTGTAACTTACGACAAAAATTCATGCTCCTGAATTTGGTGTTTATTGTTCCCAGACTTTTATTCTGTGTGTATCTCCAAACAGCATGAAGTACAGTTTTGCCTGTTTCTAAACTTTCTATAAATAATAATATACTGAATATATTTTCTGAGGCTGCCTTTTTTCATTCTGTTGTGGGATTGATCCAAATTCACATGTGTAGCTGCAGTTTACACATTTTTGTTGCTGCATAGTATGAAATACTCTGTAGTATGAAGGTACTCCGGTTTCTTTGCCATTATCTTGTGGTTGGTCACTTGGATTGTTTCCAGTTTTTTGTAATTACAAGTAGTGCTATTGGGAACATTCCTGTCCCTGTCTCCTAGTCCAAGACAGAGAAAATTTCTAGGAGTGTGCATTAGTTTCCCAACGCTGCTATTACAAATTAACACAAAATCAGTGGCTTAAAACAACACAAGTGTATTATCTTACAGTTCTGGATGTCAGGAGTCCAAAATGGGTTTCACTGGCCTGTAGTCAAGGTATCCCCCTGGAGTTCCTACAGGAGAACCCATTTCCTTGCCTTTTCTGGCTTCTAGAGGCTCCCTACATTCCTTGGCTTTTGGCCTCTTCCTTCATCTTCAAAGCCAGCAACATGGCATCTTCACATCTCTCTCTCTCTCTGAGAGAGTGCTTCCACTGTCTGCTTCCGTGGTCACGTCTCCTCTGACTCTGACCCTCCCGCCTCCCTCTTAAAAGGACCCTCGTGATCACATTGGGCCACCTCCACAATCCAGGATACTCCCTCTATCCCAAGATTCTTAACTTAATAGTATTTCCAAAGTCCCCTCTGCCATGCATATTTACAGGTTCCAAGGATTAGGATGTAGACATCTTTTAGAGTGAGGGGCCATTATTCTGTCTACCACAGAGGGAAACAGCTGGGTGATGTGATATGAGCATCTTTATTTATTTAATTTAATTTAATTTTATTTTATTTTTAGAGATAGGGTCTCACTATATTGCCCAGGGTGGCCTTGAACTCCTGGGTTCAAGCAATCCTTCCACCTCCTGAGTAGCTGGGACTACAGGCGTGCACCAACACACCCAGCTTGATATGAGCATCTTTGAATTAGTTTGTCAAACTCTCCAAAGTGAGTTCTCGCTCCCACTAACAGTGCATGAGCGTTCCTGGAGCTCCCCATCCTCACCAACACTTGATGTTATCAGACTTTTAAATTTTTGCCAATCTGACAGCTATGAAATGTCTGAGCTCTGACTTTTATGTCAAACAAGAAGGTGGTCAAAAATGGTGTCGAATGTGAAAAAGGGGGGCCCCGGCCCTAAAAAGGTGATCGATGACCTTGGCTAGAGGGTGCTCTTGAAG
The DNA here is from genome assembly GCF_000956105.1 of Propithecus coquereli. Classification (NCBI taxonomy): domain Eukaryota; kingdom Metazoa; phylum Chordata; class Mammalia; order Primates; family Indriidae; genus Propithecus; species Propithecus coquereli. The sequence continues at coordinate 1,191,907 of NW_012139414.1, forward strand.
TGGTGCAGAGGAGGTGAAGAAAGATTGAGTAAAGGAACAAGGGGGCGGCGAGAAAACGGACACAGGAAGTAAGTGCAGAATGTAGAGGTACTTTCAAAATATTGGGGAGCCGTGAAAGGGAGGTGTCAGTCTAAATGCAGAAATTAAAAGTGAAAGAGACTGAGCAAGAAAGAGAGACATTACTGATGGAGTGGGACGAGGCATCTTACAGGAGACAGGTGAACGTGAGACCCACAGCAGGGGCACCTAGGTGGGCTTTGGAATGAAGAGCCGCTGCCCTCCCTGGAGGCAGGAGGGAAGGAAGAGCTCTGGGCAGATGCAAAGAACATCCAAAGACGTGGGGCAGGAACTGGCAGCAGCTTCTCCATGTGATGCGCAGCAGAGTTACCTGCTGAGAGGGGCGGCAGTGGGTCTGGGGGCCTGAGCGTGGGGCAGGTTTACAGGGACATTGTTGTGGGACACTAGGGCTGAACAAAGAGGGATCGGTGAGAAAGAGGGGGCAAGCTGAGGCAGGAGCCTCCCATCAGATCTGACCAGTGCCTCTTAGAATGGAGAAGGCCAGTAGCCGGGAGTGGGAGGGGCCCACGGAGGCCCCGATAGGGAAAGGGGGGGCAGAACCAGGGAGTTTGTAGCAGGAAACCGGGAAGGGACTATGTGAGTCCAGAGGAAAGGGGAACAGCATACAGCCTGAGGAGGTGTGACGGAGAGGGCTTCCTGAAGGTACTGGTGTGGTGATGTTCCAGATGAGGTTTTTGTTTTTGTTTTTTTTTAGACATAGGGTCTCACTTTCTTGCCCAGGCTGGAGTGCAGTGGTATCATCATAGCTCACTGTACCTTTAAACTCCTGGGCTCCAGCGATCCTCCCACTTCAGCCTCCAGAGTAGCTAGGACTATAGGTATGTATCACCATGCCCAGTTAATTCTTTTACTTTTTGTAGAGAAGGGGTCTTGCTATGTTGCCCAGGCTGGTCTTGAACTCCTGGCCTCAAGCAACCCTCCTGCCTTGGCCTCCTAAAGTGCTGGGATTACGGGCATGAGCCACTGTGCTGAGCCTCCAGATGTGTCTTCAGGGGGAGAACCAAATTTCAGTTGTCATAAAAATGTGGAAGAGGCCGGGGCGCAGTGGCTCATGTCTGTAATCCTAGCACTCTGGGAGGCCGAGGCGGGCAGATTGTTTGAGCTCAGGAGTTTCAAACCAGCCTGAGCAAGAAGCGAGACCCCGTCTCTACTAAAAATAGAAAGAAATTAATTGGACAACTAAAAATATATAGAAAAAATTAGCCAGGCATGGTGGCGCATGCCTGTAATCCCAGCTACTCAGGAGGCTGAGGCAGAAGGATCACTTGAACCCAGGAGTGTGAGGTTGCTGTGAGCTAGGCTGATGCCACAGCACTCACTCTAGCCTGGGCAACACAGTGAGACTCTGTCTCAAAAAAAAAAAAAATGTGGAAGAAATGTTCCCTTCACAGTCTGTTAACAAGCCTGTCCTGCCTTCTGTCCTGGATATCTGCACCGTGCCTGCCCACTGTGCTCTAACTGTATTAGGAGAGTCCTTGCTGGGCCCTTTCAGCCCCTATGCCTTGGTTCATGGACTTCTCTTTGGTTGCATTATTTTCTCCTTCAACTTCAGAACTCCTATTCATCCTTTGAAACCCAGCTCAAATGTCACCTCCTCTGGTAAGCCTTTCTGATTGCCCTGGTTCCACCTCTGTTTTTTTGTAGCAGTGTGGTGAAGGGGAACAAGCTCACTCATCCTTTGACTTAATCTCTGAGTGTCTGCTTCCTGAGATGGGAACAAGGGTACCAGCTGAGCCTAGCTGTGCAGATAAGGTACAGGACATATCTGGCATTCATGGGAATCACAAAGGAAACGATCGGAGTGACACCTGCTATTTTGTCTTGCACTGGAGTTACCTGAGTGGCAATGTGACTCTGCCTTAATCCTTGAGCTCCCCGAGGGCAGGAACAATGTCCTCACAAGGCCTAGCCCAGTGCCCAGTGCAGAGAGGCATCATATGCTCTGTGGACACTGCACAAATAGAAAGAACGGGGATTGTCTATCATTTACCTGTAACGTGGCTTTGGGGACGTGACATCACTTCTGATGTTTCCTCATACCCAAAATAACAACTCAAAGAAGGTATTCACAATGTGTAAGGCACTCAGCAGTCACTAGCTCTAGTCCTCACCTTGTGTGTCATCGCCCCATTTTACCGAAAAGAAAACTGAGGCTGGGGGAGGGTGAGCGACTTGTGCAAGTTAGCAGCAGGGCAGGAGCTCCTAGCGCCCAGCCAAACGCAGAAAATTGTGCCAATCCAAAGGGGAAATGTGAAGTAGCCCTGCAAATTGTGAACGCCCGGCTGGGAGAGTCCGTGCCTGGGGGCGTGGTGAGTGGTGGCCCGGTGGAGGGGTGCGGAGAGAGCAGCCTCAGATTTCGGGAGGGGGCGGGAAGAGCGGTTTGCTGGACGATCCCGGGGTGCGGGAGTCGGGCGCGGCTCGCCCGGGGCGGGGAGGGGTGCGGCCCGCCCCCTCCCTGCCCCACCCCCAGCCCCGGCGCCGCGGCCCCTTTAAGAACGGGCGGGGCGCCCCCTGGCGGCGGAGCGGCGCGCGCGGCCGGAGCCGGAGCCAGATCCCGGAGCCGGAGCGGAGCGGAGCGGAGCCGGGGCGGAGCGGGCCGAGCGGGCCGAGCCAGCAGCCGAGCTGGGGGCGCGGGCGGGCGGCATGTACCGGGCCCGGGCGGCGCGGGCGGGGCCGGAGCCCGGCAGCCCGGGGCGCTTTGGGATCCTCAGCACCGGGCAGCTCCGGGACCTGCTTCAGGATGAGCCCAAGCTGGACCGGATCGTGCGGCTCAGCAGGAAGGTAGCGCGGGGGGCGCGGGCGGGGGGCGCGGGGGACGGGCCGCGGCCTGCCGGACCTGCCGACCGACCGAAGGGCCGCGCGGGCCGGGCCGCGGGGCCGCCCGTGGGCGCGGGAGCCTGGCACGTACGAGTGGGCCCCGCGGAGCCGCCCCCGAGGGAGGGGGCGCCCAGAGCCGGCCTGGGGCGGGTGGGGCGCGGGGGACCCGGGGAGGCGCCCGTGCACCCCCGGGATGGCCGCGAGGCGCGTCCTACAGCGGATGCTCCGGGGAGGTGTGTTCCAGGGGGCAGGAGGTGGCTGTGTTGTGGGGGGCCCTGGCTCGCACACCCACGTTCTGTAGGGCCAGAAAGGGGAGGCGCCTTCCACAGGGAGAACTAGGGGCCTTTTTGACATCTGGGGGGACCGTTGGGGGGCTATGCATTCTGGGGGCGCACGAGGGGGCTTTGTGGCTTCCACTGGGGAGGGCTACTGAAAGCTGAGGTGTGTATTCCATAGGCCACCGTAAGAGAAAGTTGTATATTTCACGGGAGATAGGCCCGGGCTGGTTGTCTGTGGGGGGCAGAAAGGGAAAGTGTGTGTTGGAAGGAGGCTGAAGAGGAGGGGCGTGTGCATCCTATAGGGGACAGATGGAGGGGATTGCGTTCTCCAGGGGCAGGGAGGGGAGGCTGGGCCCTCCTGGAAACAAGGAAAAAGCCTTCTCCAGGGCCAGGGTCTGCTTCTGCAAGAGGAGGAAAGCAGGGAGCAGGTGCCACGGGAGCAGGGAGGAAAAGGGGGTGTGTATTCCGTGGGGCGCGGGGGTTCCACTGGAGGGCAGAGGAGGGGTAGAAAGGGAAGAGAGGGTGACCCGAGGGGGTGCAATGAAGGGACAGGGTGCAGACCTCACTCTGGAGAGTAAGAGCAGGGATGGCAGTGTTTGGCACAAACACCTGAGGAGGAAGCAGACAAAGGCCTGGAACGAGAGAGAAGCTGCCCATGCATGGAAAATGGGACAGAGGAAGGAGGGGAACTCCTCGGGGACTCGAGCAGACATATTAATTGAAAAATTAAAAATTAACTAACATTTGTAGAAACCTTCATAGTTTTCGTCACTTAAGTCTCGCAACAACCCCATAAGGTAAAGGTTTTTAACTTGCTTTGTAGAAGACGAAAAACTGAGGCCCGGAGAGGGGGCTCAAAGCAAGGCCAGGTTGGGTCTGGGCTTCTCCAAGGCCCTCCACCTGTTGGGCTCGCTACCCTGAAGGTTGGGAGCCACAGAGGTGCCTTTGGCCTGGCCCGTGGCACTGTCCCCCAGACTGGCAGCAAGGGGACTGGGCAGACTCCCTTTGTGGGTCTCTCAGCACTTCTCCGCCGTCAGTTCCAGGGCCTGCAGCTGGAGCGCGAGGCGTGCCTGGCCTCCAACTATGCGCTGGCCAAGGAGAACCTGGCCCTGCGGCCCCGCCTGGAGATGGGCCGGGCTGCCCTGGCCATCAAGTACCAGGAGCTTCGTGAGGTGGCCGAGAACTGCGCAGACAAGCTGCAGCGACTGGGTGAGGGGACATCTGGGGGAACTGCCTGGGGTAGGGGTGGGCAGGGGCTATCTGGCTGGTTGGCCTTGGGAAGTGCCAGGTACTGAAGACTGGGACTTGGGCAGACCTAGCCTCCTGGAAAATGGAGTTGGGGAAGTGAGTGGTAGGTGAGTAGAAATGGGTTGGAGAAGGGGGGCCCTGGACAGGGAAGCAAGGGAACCCAAATCCAAGGGCCCCCCTGAGATGCTCTAGGAGACAAAGACCCAGCTTTCTCTTTTGCACTAGGATGGGGAACAGAATTGTCATGGGGGAGGGTACACAAACTGATCACATGGACATCGCACAGAAAGTGAGAAACTGAGGCTCCAGACAGGAGAAGGGAAGCATAGAGTCAAGGGGAGAGCCAGAGCCCCAGGGCTCTGGCCTGTCTATCCCCATTGACAGGCCCTGAGGGCACAGGCTGTTCACTCTGTCCCTCTGTGGCCCTCAGAGGAGAGCACACATCGCTGGAGCCCCCACTGCGCGCTGGGCTGGCTGCAGGCTGAGCTGGAGGAAGCTGAACAGGAGGCTGAGGTGAGGGGAGGGTGGTTGGGCCTGGGTCTGGGAGGAAGACCATCCCACCCACTCCCCTCCTCATTCTTACACTGCAGGCTTGGGTGCCCCTCCTCTGGGAAGCCTACCAGGAGTGCTTGGCCCACAGGAGAGCCTGGCATTGCTGTCCCCACTCCCCGGCCAGCACTGGACAGCAGGGCTCTCTCTCCTGCCTGAGACTTTTCCTCTGGCTCCCCTGTGACTGTCTCAGGGCCGCCTGGGGCTGGGTCAGCCGGGCCAGACTTGGTGCTGTGTTGGGAGTGGAGTGCTCAGTGAGTTAATGGGGGTGGGGGAGGAGGGGACCCAGGCCCTGCTTGGGTGTCTTGAGGAGAGACACCTAAGTCTATACTTCAAATATGTCCCTACCTCTGATCCTGCCTCATCTCTGACCCAGCAGGTCTGGTGATGGTACCCTCATTTTATAAGTAAGGAGGACATTTGTCCACAGTCACTCAGCAAGTCAGAGGCAGGCCCTGGCTGGAATTCAGGTGCCCTGTCCCCTAGCCATGGGGTGGCCACCATGGGGAGGGACTCAGGGCAGGCGGGAGAGAGGCCAGCCCTCAGTCTGTGGTTGTGCTCCTGCCAAGTTCTCCCTTCCCTCCCCGCCCAGGAGCAGATGGAGCAGCTGCTGCTGGGTGAGCAGAGCCTGGAGGCCTTCCTGCCCGCCTTCCAGCGTGGCCGTGCCCTGGCCCACCTGAGGCGGACCCAGGCAGAGAAGCTGCAGGAGCTGCTGCGGCGTCGGGAGCGCTCTGCCCAGCCAGCCCCCACTGCGGCTGCCGATCCCCCCAAACCCTTCCCCGCTGCAGCTGTCCTGCCCACGGGGGCCGCCCGGGGGCCACCAGCAGTGCCCCGGAGCCTGCCCCCCTTGGACTCCCGCCCAGTGCCCCCACTGAAGGGCTCCCCCGGGTGCCCCCTTGGCCCAGCCCCTCTGCTGAGCCCTCGGCCCTCGCAGCCAGAGCCCCCCCACCGGTAGGATCCAGGCTGTGGCCCCCCAGTGGGGGGGCCTAGACAAACTTGATGCGTGGCTCCTTCTCCCCCCCCACTTTCTGGGTGGGGGGAGGGGCAGGCCCCTCCCCCTGGCCTCAGGCAGGCCCTGGCCCTGGAGGCTGAGCTGGGGAGGAGGGTCACCTGGAAGATGCCCAGAGAGGGCTGGGGTGGGGTGGGCAGGGTGTTCTGCCTCCGGCACTGAGGAAACTCTGCCTTTTTTGTCTCCCCGGCTGGGGCCTCCAGGGTGATGGACCAGCCCCGATGAAAGAACTTTACTTACCTATGGGGGCCTGGGAAGATGCCTGCTTCCTGCAGGGGCCCTGCCTAGAGGGCCTGTTGCATCTACCACTCCACTGGGCTTGCACAATGCCAAGGCCGACAGGAGTGTTTTACATCATGTCCTGAGCCTACCTTTCCCCCAATTCTGGGGCCTACTGCCTAGGAGCCAGGTGGTCAGGCCCCAGCTGTGGGGCCAGGGACACCATGGCCCTGGGGCTACTATGTGCCGCTCGTGCTCCAGACCCTGGGGCAAGGTAGGCCAGGGCTTCTGACCTGCACAGGTGAGAGTGGGCCATCCCCAGGAAAGACCATTCTGTATTTTTCTGTCCCCATCTCCTTAGAATGGAACCTTTTTGAGGGCAGGTCCTTGTCTTTGTATGTTCTGTCCCCAGCCCCGCCTCCTAGGGGCCGTCAATAAATGTGATGATGAGGATGACGATGCTCCCGACTCCTCTCTGCTCCCTCAACCAGCCACTCTGCCGTTGCAGCCTCATCTCAGCTCCTGCGCTGCCTACTCTTGAGATGCCCTCCCTTCCTCTGCCCATCCACAGCCCAGCTGTCCTTCAGGTCCGGCACCACTGCTGCCTCTTCCATGAAGCCTTCTCTGATTACCAACCCATGAGAGGCTTTCCTAAATCTTAACTTCCCAGCACTTCTGGTCAGAAGCACACTGCTCCATCATGGTTCTCCAGCTGCCTCACCTGTATGCACTTTCTTTTCTTGGGTCGCCTATAAGTCCAATCAGGATGGGACCTGCCAAACAGCCACTCCCGCCGAGTGACAGAGGGGGTTCTGTAGGCCCCAAGACATCTGTCCTCAGCTAGGGGGCACACTAAGTGGCCAGCTTGGCTGTGAGTGTAGGACACAAAGATGGGGAAGCAGGAACATGCCCTGGAAGAGCTTAAGTCAAGTCTAATGAGATGATGTTTGCCAGGGAGGCATGGAGTTCTTGCAAACAAGAGGGGACAGTCAGTGCTATAGAAGCCTACAAAGCTAATGTGGTCTTGGTCCATGTTAATAGGGACATAACCATCTGGAAAGAGGGAGGCATTGGTTGGCTCCACTTTTCACTGAAGTTTTACACTATAAGAGAGACCTCCAAAAATGTCATCTTTGGGGTAATAAGGATAAGAAAGATGATTGGGACTAAGTGCCATGAACAACAGTTAAAGGACCTGTCTGGAATGTGTGTGTGTGATGTTTAGCCTTCGAATCTCTAAAGGACTGCTTCACGCAGAGCTAGAGGTCACAGCCAAGACCAGTGGGTGGAAACCACAGAGAGCCAGATTTTGGCTCAGTATGAGGCTGTCATGTTAGGGCTGCTCCCGGAGGCAGGTGGCCCCCACCCTGAAGATGTGTGAGCAGTGCCTGAGTGACTGCTTCGTGGGCTCTCTAGAGATGTAGGCAATGGCTAGAGGGGCTGGCCCAGGTGAGCTTTAGAGCCCCCCAGGCCCAGACAGTCCGATTCCTCCCTAGTAGGGGCACAGTTCAAGCACCGAGAGTGCCCACTTGAGAACTTCCATCCTACCTTGGCCTTGGTTCTCCTGCTCTCCTCACTGCTGGCACTTGAGCTGCTGGAGGCTGAAGGGTACCAGAACCACTGGGTGTCTGCTTAGATGACAGAAGACTGAACAGTTTTGGAGGCCTCTTCCTGTTTGCACAGCCTGGGGCAGGCTAGGCCCCTCTTGCCCTGGCTTCTTATTCCTGGTCCAGGCTTGCAGGGAGTTTTGTTTTAGTTTGTAACCAAAAGGAGAAAAAGGGCTAAGGTTGGGCACATCTGAGTCTTTCTCTACTATCATGAATTGGGGAGCAGCCTATAGAAGGCAGCAGCTACCTGGCTCAGCCTCCCCTCCCCAGAGCGGGTAAGAAGCAGAAAAAGTTAAGACCCTGGCAATACAGGGACTGGGAAAGAAGAGCGTTACCTTGGCAACCAGATGGGGTCCTTCAAAAGGCTTCCCTCACCCTTCCCCTTCCACAGAGCTGACTCCACTTTAACGGCATAGGGAGTGAGACCCCTCAGTGTTCACCTTTGGTCTGAAAACCACCTGAGGCAGGTGGGGATGGCCACCACCCAAGTGTAGTGGGCCTAGTTCTGGTGGGCCATGGGAAAGGCTTAGAGTTGGATGGTTAAAAGACTTCATTCTGCCCCCTGGTTGAAGGTATATGGAATATTCTGGAAGATTTTAGGCAGTCTGAGCCATCCCTTTTGCCTGAAACCTGCAACTTCTACCTTCCAGGTTGTGAGGACGCAGGCCGTGTTTCCGGCTGTGGTCTGTGGGAGAGAATAAACTGGAGGGCCTACGTCAAGGGGCCCATGAGAAAGGTCCTGCCTATTACAGACTACCTGTGCTTTTACAAAATAAAACCAAAACATTTCCCAAATAACAAAACTCCCGGCCCTTTTTGATAAAGACAAGAGTTAGTTCCCTGTCCCTCAAGAAAGTGTTAAGTACACCTCCTTGTTTGGGAATCACTAGGTTCTGCCTGTTTTCCTAAGGTTCCCGCCTTGGTTTCCAAGTATGAAACATAACATTAAGTGCGCTGTTTTATCAATCAAGGCTCACTGAGCTAAGCAGGCCTGAACCAGAGTGGACTCAAATCGAATTGTGTGGTCCCTGCAAAGCCATGGCTAAGAGCTTGGCCCTCACCTCCAAGGTTAGAAAGAATCAAATGGTTTCCAAGAGACCAGGTTGGACTTGCTGTGGGATTATCCCAATTTATCCAAGGATTTTACATAAAAGACTAAGTGGAGGAATGGTGTTCCTATACCAAGGCTCCGTGGCTTTGTCTAAGAACTTGCCACTGCTGTAGACTTCTCAAGATTCTCCTTGTCCCACAATGAAAATAAGGTTGACATTCAGCCTCCCTGCATAAAGTGTGGGCTCTGGCAACAACATATGATGTAGCGTGGGAATTTGCAAACTCAAATGCCTACAGGGCCCAGGGAGGTGACATAGATATACAGAGTAGTCTGTTTCCACAAAGAAATACTCCTGCACCCATTTTTCTGGAAATGCATAGTCCTTTTTTTTTTCAATTTTCCGTCTTGATGGACACGAGATGGAGAAATATTTCTCTACTGTGGGAAAATGGTGCAAGTGTGTGGATAAAGGTTTTCTACACTTTGCCTCTGTTGGTGGAAGAGCAGCAAACTGGGAAGCAGTGTCTCATCTAAAAGGGCAAATGTTACTCAGCTTCTCCCACAGTGGTAATGCAGGTATGTGAGCTCAGCTGTGGCAGATTTTCTCATTTTTTGAGGTCAGAAATCTCTTTTTATGCAAAGTCTCCCAAGTTTTGAATATTGGCTAAAGTAATTAAAGATACTATGCCAGTTAAACACTGTCTGCAGGTTGGCTGTGGCCCATGAACCCAAATCTCAGTCTGCTCTTGGTCCTCTGAAACAGGCCTTCTTTTGTCACGTGGCAGTCCCCTCCGAGAGCTGAGGGTGGGAATGCTGAAGGGACAAAGGCAGAATGGGATAGAGAGTCAACCCACTAAAAGGCTAGTGAAAGGACCCCAGCCTGAAGACAATGACAAAATGGCTAGATCCATAGTGACACTGTGACCTCAGGACAAATGGAGAGAGATGAACTCTCTGCATGGGTTTCCTGCACGGGATGAGCGCGCTGAGCGTTTTTGGTGTATGTGAGGTTGTGAGGTCCAGACTCAGATCTCACTATGATTTTAAGACGTTGACAGAGGGACACTCAGCCGCTTTGCACAAACCCACTAGGGCTGCAAGCTGCATCTGAGAGCGAGCAGCTGAGGGCAGACAAGGCAGGTCAAAAAGAGACGGGGTCTTGCTCTGTTGTCCAGGCTGGAGTGCGGTGGCTCTTCACAGCTACTCCCTGCAGCTTTGAACTCCCGGGTTCAAGACATCCTTCTGCCTAGGCCTCCTGAGTAACAGGGTGTATAGGCGTGTGCCACTGCGCTCAGCTTTCCTCTGTGATTGATCTTGCTCACGGCAGGTGGCAGTGCTGAGGAACTAAGAGGAGGCAAAGGCCAGGATAGAGCCAACTTTTCTAGTGCACTGAATTCAAGTGTGCAGATTGAGGTAGTGCCGCCAGTTACCAGCTGTCCCTTCTCTCAACTTGTTTTCACAGGGTCTGGTGACCTAGGAAGCCCAAAAGTTTGAAACACAGACCTCTCCCATTTCCCAAAAAAGGGAGTGTTGGTGCCTTAGCCTCAGACTGAGGGTATAAGGACTTTAAAAGTCAATCATGACCCAATGGACAACTCTGTAACCTGAGGTAAACTGTTCTGAATCATCTTGGCTCACACTGAGATAATTACAGAGGTGCACCCAGTGAGTGAAATGCCAGAACCTGAGACGGAAGTAAGTAGGGAGAAAACCTACTTCCTCAACGCTGGGATCTGCAAAGGGTCATTTCGCCCAGCAATAAATAAGGGCAACAGAGGGGAAAACGCAGTTTGGCTCAGGAGGAATAAAGTCCTGATCAAGTTCAAAGACTATTGTCAGACACTGGCAATTGCCTAGACAGATGCATCTCTGATTTCTAATTTGTTGCCTAAGTCTCCCCATGTAGGACCTGTGCCTGCTGCTCACTCAGCCTTATACTGAACTTGCACCCCGATTCCCACCCCACTGAGCACAGCCTGGGGCAGACTGAGTCCCTTTTGCCTTAGTCTCCCATTCCAGGTCCAAACTTCTAGGGAGTTTTGCTTTAGTTTGTCACCAAAAAAAGAAAAAGGACTAAGGCTGGGCATGTCTGAGCCTTTCTCCACTATCAGGAACTGGAAAGTAGCCCCTAGAAGGCAGGGGCTAACATCCATGGCCTAGTTCAGCCTCCCCTTGCCAAGGTAGGTAAGAAGCAGAGAAAGGAAAGACGAAGGACAACATGAGGAGGAGGGGTGGGGGGGGAAATGTTACCATGGGGACCAGTTGGAGGGCCTTCAAAAAGCCTACCACACATCTCCTTTTCCATGAAGAGCCCAGACTGTTTTAGGGAGGGCAGGGAGTGGGATCCATCACAGATCAGCTCTGGCCTAAAAAGAGCTCAGGCAGGTGGGGATGGATACTATCAGAGTGGGCCTAGTTTGGGGCCATGGGAGAGGCTTGGCAATGGTTAATAAACTTTATAGACTACGCCGCTTAGAGTTGCATGGAATGTTCCAGAAGTTTCACTTAGTCTGGACCCATCCTTAGTCTGAAACTTTCTATCCACTCGATGGATATTCTGGGGCCACAGGGAACCTTGTTAGTTACCATCTTCACTGAGGGAAAACAAACTTGAGAGCTCTATGCAAAGGGGCCCATGCTTTTACAGACCCATAATACTTTTACAGACCAAAAGAACCCAACTCCTTTTGACAGAAACAAAAAGCCCTTGCCCCAAGGACTCTGTTATGCCCCACTTTATTGGTTTAGAATCACTAGCTTCTGTACATTTCACTATGCTCCACTTCCTGTTGTTCGTATTCCAAAAATAACGGACTTTCCAGCTTGTTTTCCAAATGTGAAACATAGTAACATTAAATGTTCTTTTTCAAAAGTACACGTCCTCCCTCCACCCAATCAAGGCTCAGGGAGCCAAGCAAGTCTCAACCAGGGTGGGCTCAAATCTTTACTATTGAATCATAAGGGCACTGCAAAGTGGTGACTGGGACCTTACCCCCCAGCTTCCAGGTGAGAACTGAATGGTTTTCAAGAGGCCAAGCTGGACTAGATGAGGGTTTATTCCAATTTACATAAGGAGTTTTACACAAAACATTTGAGAGCAAGAATTGCACTCAACTGCACTCAGTAATATAGCAAACCAGCTCTGGCTTTGTTTAGAGCCTAGACTTGAGCCCTCATCCTTGCCGCAGACCTTCTGCAAGAGTTTTCCTCTCCCACAGCTTTACGCTTGGTCCCAGTAAACAAACACTATAGCACCTACAGTCTCACAGCCGACCCACTCCCTACGTCCAGCGATTCAGGGGTAAGACAACCTTACTCCTGCAGCTCTGACCAACTGTTTTCCATGAATTGGAAATTTAAAAAAAAAACAAACCTAAAAAACCAAACACCTTCAGCCAGCCACACGTAAGGAACCGAGTCTCCACCTTCAGCAAGCCTCCCGTCCTTCAGTAGTCCTGTCTACTCCAAACCCCCAAGGTTTCCCCCATCCTCCAGCAGCCTTCTTTCAAGGACTTGTGGGGCCTGTGATGAGCACTGCAAGTTAAACAGGAGCATGGGCCACACTCAGGGGACTCTAGCTCTGCATGTCACTCTATTTCTGAGAGAGGAAGGGCTGTACAGCTAGCAATGGGGCTAGCAGGTAAAGGGGTGACCAGGTAACAGGCACACTGTCCCAAGGATAAACCTGGCCCTACTAGCATTATGTTGTAATCACTATGGATTAGAACTATGGGTACTAAAGAGTGACAGATTTACTCCTCTGCTGTCATGTTCACAGAGTAATGTCTCCAAGGTCACACATAAGATAAATACGGGCACGGGAACTCATTCCTTATGCTTGATGACCTTGTTTTCCCACTCCTGAATGCCACCAACAAAAAGGGGAGTGCACTGTGGGGCTGACCATAGAGGGAGGAATGGCAAACTTTCCACAGATCACACTTTTACTATGGATCAGGTCTCACCTGTGGCCTGGGGAACTCACAGAAAGACAAGTTTCGTACAACCCCAGACTTTTTCTTTTGGCAGCCAACAATTGGTCACATGGCACGTTTCAAGGTTACAGAGGAGCCCCACGGTACAAATGTGGGGCAGGAGCAGATAAATCTTGCTCAGGACTGTACAATAAAGCTAGAGCAAGTGTTCCAGAAATCGACAACATCGGGAAGGCAAACTCTGGAAGCAGGCACCCAAGGGACTCCAAAAAACCCTCCACTCCTGGGCTTTCGGGACTCTTCATCTTGGGGCCTCTTTCTTAGGAATCAAAAAGCCTCCGTTTCTGGAGCGTAGGGGAGGGACGCGCAGGTCACCGGCTAAGCTGGGCAGGTCAGGGAGGGCAGGGAGTTACTTCAGACCCCAGCAGAGGTAGACAAAGGCAGGCCAAGGGTTCAGAAGACAGGAAAGGCCGTTCACTCAGGGCTGGCTGGGGCGGCTCCCCTTCCCTCCTTTCTCCGATTAAATACGAAAGCCGACGACAGCGAAGATTGTGAGGAAAACGACAATGAAAGCACTGTCTCGGATCTCGTCCCATTGTAAGCCTTTCTTGGCCCGGTCCTCTTGCTGCTTGCGAAGGGCCTCCCGCCGGGCCCTCAGGCGCCGTTCGCGCTCCAGCTGTTCTCCGTAGTGTGCCTGGTAGAAGGCGTCGAAGTCGAACATGGTGCGGTTGGCGCCCGGAGCGCCCCGACCGCCGTATTGGGCCCGAGAGGCGGCCGGCGGCGGACGGGGAGAGCCGGCGTCCTCTGGGGGCATCTTGGAGGGCCGGACGCCGGGTCCGCGCAGGTCCTCGTCAATGAGCAGACCGCGGTCATACTTGCGACGGAGGGTGGCACTGCCCAGCACCACGTAGGCCTGGGAGATGCGCGTGAAGCGCTCGGCGGCCTCAGCGCTCCCAGAGTTGCGGTCCGGGTGGTAGAGGAAGCTCTGCCGGTAGTAAGCGGCCTTGATCTCCGCCTGCGTGGCCGTGGTGGGGACGTCCAGCAGTTCATAGAGCGCCGTGCGCGAGTACGAGCCATCGCCCCGGGAATATGTCCTCGTGCCCAGGCCCGATGCCGAATGTTGTGAAAATCTCCAGGCCTGCCACAACCTCCACTGTAACGACCGCGGCCGCCTCAAACCGCGCGTGGTCGCCATGTTAAATGTATCACGTGGGCCGTGCAAGATGAACTGGCCAATGGGAGGCGCGGGTTGGTCCCAGCTTCGGCCCTTGTAGCCAATCAAGGAAAAAGGAAGGCGAGAGAGGCGTGGAGCATGCGTATTACCAGGCGGTCGCGGGGCTGATGACATAAAAGCCGGGCTCCGGAGACGCCAGTACCAAGCGTGCTGGTGCAGCGTGGAGATGGCGTTTCGCGGCCGGAGACCGGAGCACGGCGGACCCCCGGAGCTGGTGAGGCTTGTGGCTCGCGGGCAACCCCCTCTCCTCTTCTAGGGCCACTGCGTCTGGATTCCTCCCTCCACCTGCCATTTCTTTCTTTTTCTCGCAGTTTTACGACAAGAATGAAGCCCGGAAATACATGCGCAAGTGAGCTGATCCTGGATTTTACGCGGCGTCGGGGGTCGGGAATCGGCAAGTTGCCCTGATTGCGGGCATGGCTTGGAGCGCACTACGTAGACTTTGGGGGTGGGGGAAGAGAGGGACCTGGGTTGATGCTGTTTCTGCTACTGGTAAAGTCAGCTTTAAGTGAATCACCGAACCTTCTGCACCATGGTAACCTCAGCATTGAAAGTGGGCGTGATCATGCCTACTTTTCGTAGGTGATTTTCAAAGTTTAGTGCAACAGCTTCTTCAAAGCATGTGGTAAAATAGGCAGTATGCAGGAGATATGGGTAAGGGGTCAGTACTATTGGGGGAAAGGAGATAGTGTTCATATGATGCTTATCTTGTGTATTTACCTCGCTAAATCTGCACGACAACCAATTGGTGTAGGTATTGTCTGAATTTCATAAGAGGGTGGTTATTTGTATAACTACAAAGTGATCTGACAGATAAAGGCTAGAGCAAGGACTTCCAATCCTGCCCGTTCTTATACGCTGCTCTGTAGGAAATTCAGTAAATATCTATTCTCTCATTTCTGTTCAAATTGTAGTAAAACTATTATTCGTGATTCTCTCCTTTGATTTTGGGAAGGCTAGATAAACTACTCTCTTCTTATCTCCTGTGCTCAGTATGATAGCCAATAGCCATTCTAGTTTGAATGAGTGTGAAGAGCTGCAAACTATTTCTTTAAGACAGAGTCTTGCCCTGTTGCCCAGGCTGTAGTGCAGTGGCTGTTCACAGGCATGATCATAGCTCATTGCAGCCTCAAACTCCTGGCCTCAAGTAATCCTCCTGCCTCAGCCTCCTGGGTAGCTGGCACTATAGGTGCACATTATGGTGCCATCTAACATGTATTATTGGCCAAGCAGGGTGGCTCACATCTGTAATTCCAGCACTTTGGGAGGGTGAGGCAAGAGGATTGCTTGAGGCCAGGAGTCTGAGATTAGCCTGGGCAACATAATGAGAACCTATCTCTACAAAAAAAAAAAAAAAGCCTAGTATGGTGGCATGAGCTTGTAGTCCCAGGTACTTGGGATGCTGAGGCAGGAGAGTTTGAGCCCAGGAGTTGGAGGCTGCAGTGAGCTACGATCACACCACTGCACTCTAGCCCGGGCAGCAGAGCAAGACCCTGTCTCTTAAAAAAATACTTACCTTACTGATAATTTATGTTGATTATATGTTTAAGTAATACTTTGGGCATATTGGTTTAAAGACAATACATTATTAAATATGTAGAGTTAAACAATTACTATACAGTTTATTTTGCCTTTTTCTCTAGTTTCTTTTTAACATGGTTACTGGAAAGTCATGTGTGGCTTGCATTGTATTTGCCACGGGCAGCACTGTTATTGGTTTTTTGTTGTGTGTTGTTGATGTTTATATATAAATATGAGTAATTGGGGTGGATAATTCTTCAAGAAAATATATTCTTAACGAGTAATTGAGGGCATCAAAGCTTATTAGAGTTGCAGATGCCCAGTGGTTGTTGTTCATTAGCTAAGTAATTTGCTCCCTTCACATCAGCTTTGTTTTAATAGCTGGTGCACTTGGAATTTGTGTCACAACAAAATAGAATGTTGCTGTATTACGTGGACTTTTGGGATCAGTTTTAAATAGTTGAGTTTGTTGATTCCAAGTTAGAATTACCAGGTGAAGGGGTCAGGAAAGAGTATTCCAGGATGATCCATTTTTTTCCTCTGGGCTTTTTTTGGTCAAGGGGAGGTATTAACCCAGAACTCCTTTATCGCTCACTTGTGTGCCTGCCTTCCCAGCCCACGGATGATTGATGTGCAGACCAGGATGGCCGGGCGAGCACTGGAACTCCTTTGCCTGCCTGAGGGTCAACCGTGTTACCTGTTGGATATTGGGTGAGATCCTTGGGGCCTGGTTCAGATTGTCTCGGTGGTGGGGTGTTTTTACTGCTCTAATTGGGTCTCTGTTTGACTGTGTCTTCCAGCTGTGGTTCTGGGCTGAGTGGAGGTTATCTCTCTGATGAGGGGCACTATTGGGTGGGCATCGACATCAGCCCTGCCATGCTAGGTAAGTACGTCCTGTTTGACACCAGCATGAACTACTCTCTTGAGTGTGGAGCAGCTGTACATATTGTCTCTTTCCCTGACTTGCTATTCTTCAATGTAGATGCGGCCTTGGACCGAGAAACGGAGGGAGACCTGCTTCTAGGGGACATGGGCCAGGGCATCCCCTTCAAACCGGGCACCTTTGATGGTTGTATCAGGTGAGGGTTTGCACTTCTTGCTTTTATTTAATCCTGCAGTCAGTGCTTCCTAAACCTGGCTGTGTGGCAGAGTCACACAGGATACTTAAAAATATACATTTCTTGGGATTTTCAGATTTATAAGGTCAGAGCAAGGCCCAAGAATATGTTTTTTGTTTTGTTTTTTTGTTTTGTTTTGTTTTGTTTTTTTGCATTTCAAAATTGCTGCTGTGAGCATCTTGCATTGCCAGGTTCAGGCACCCCTGGTATGGATTCTGTGTCTGTTTTGTGTGCCTGGTTAGGGAGGGGAGTGGTCTTTGAGCCTCTAGGAGCCATCTTGTGGGCCCTGGCAGCCATCTTGTTTTCTTTTTGAAGAACTCTGGTGGAGAGCGGCTTGTGCTGCTTTAATCTTTTCAGTGGCTTTGGAGTCCTTTCTCAGTTATTGGAGTTAGGTTTGAGTTTGTGTATAGTACTTTGATAACAGATCTCAGAATAGTAAAATTACTATTAGAAACATCTTTTTCTTTGCCTTTTGTGGTAAGTTCTGTTTAGCATTCAGTGTAGTGGGAAGTTAAAATCATTACCTTGGAAGGAGACCACCTTCAGTGGTCCTAGGTTGAGTGGTAGGGAGACAGGGTAAGGGATTTGAGTGAGGAGTGAAAATTTGGATTTGAAAATATTCTTCTTACATTTGGGAATAGGCTAGGGGAGGGAGGATCGTTTCAAAGGTAGCAGTTGCTTTTTACTAATGATCACATGAAGTGTTCAAAGCTGCAAAACAAACAAACAAACAAAAAAATTCAAAGGGCAGCAGTGTGGTCTGTGTGATTAGAAGTAAATAGTCATTTTTGTTGTTGGTGTTTCTTTTTAAACGGAGATGGTATGGCAAACTTTTTTTTTTTTTTTTTTTTAACATTTGCTACACATAAGACATATAAGGTGCCATGGAGTATGGAAACCCTACTTTTAAGAATATCCGTGGCTTATTAGGCACTATAACACAGGACCACGTGTGGTGTGCTCTAGGGAATTGTGGGACCTGCCAGAGCTGTGCAGAGGAGCAAGAGAGCACAGGAAAGCCTTGAGATGTAGAGGGGCTGGGCCTTGAAGGCTGGGAGGAATTTGGATAGTCAAGGAGAGGGTTGCTGAGTGAAGAAACAGTGTGAGAAAAGGTACAGAAGCCAGTGAGAAAGGAGTCTGAGATCAGAGGGATGAGTGAAAGATTTCATGGAAGATGAGATTGTGTGTTCCTAGGAGGCTTTTAACTGCTTCCCAAGAAATTTGGGCTTTATTCAGTAGATACTGGGGAGCTGGGAAGTGACGGGATCAGATCTGTGTGTGAGGCTGGTTGCGGTGGCTCACGCCTGTAATCCTAGCACTCTGAGAGGCCGAGGCAGGAGGATTGTTTGAGGTCAGGAGTTTGATGAGACCAGCCTGAGCAACAGCAAGACCCCGTCTCTACTAAGAATAGAAAAAATTAGCTGGATGTAGTGGTGCACACCTGTAGTCCCAGCTACTCGGGAGGCCGAGGCAGGAGGATCTCTTGAGCCCAGCAGTTTGAGCTTGCTGTGAGCTAGGCTGATGCCATGGCACTCTAGCCCATAGCCCAGGCAACAGAGTGAAACTTTGTCTAAAAAAAAAAAAAAAAAATTGTGTTTACGGAAGGTGATTTTCAGGTGGAAGAGCGAGGTTAGGTTGTTGAAGCATTTGAGACAGTACTGAGTTCTGAGCAGTGGCGGAGGGAAGTGAAAGCTGGGAGAAGCTGTGGGACCGGCCAATGGGGTGGGTATAGGGCCCTGTGGATGGATGTCACAGCAGTGAGGAGGGGAAAGCCAGCAAGGAGAACGTAGCACCTGCTTGAGGTTTGGTTGTTTTTAAACAAGCCTTCCTCTGGAATGCTTGAGGTTTTAAATCGGGATTGTGAAGACACTTAACAGGTTTGGTAGCAGGAGATGATTTAGGAGGAGGGTGAATAAATGGTTTTGTGTAGGTGAGTAGTATAATGGGTATTTTCTTAGAATGGAGGATGAAATGAAGGGTGAGCGGGCAGAGACAGCCTTGATACACAGAGTGATTTTGAACTTGGGATGCATGTAGAAACAAGGCTGAGAAAGTGTTTCTTGGGACTGGCTGAGGGCTGGGAATGTGCTGCCTTTCCATATACCCTGTCTGTCTGCTCTTGTAGAGTCCCGGCCTGGAGTGCACCAGTACTTTCCAAGAAGGGGAGCTGTGGGTGGAAGGTTTCACCCTGGAGGTCCAGGATGGGTGGTGTTGGAGTCTTGAAGAGGCAGGGGATGGGGACATGTATATTGGTCCCTTCCCTGACTGAGTCCTTTTCTTTTCAGCATTTCTGCTGTGCAGTGGCTCTGTAATGCTAACAAGAAATCTGACATCCCTGTCAAGCGCCTGTACTGCTTTTTTTCTTCTCTTTATTCTGTTCTCGTGAGTATAAGATCTCCCCATTTGAGCTGGCTTCCTGTCCTTTGCCTTGCCTTGCAGGTAGAGTGAGGAAGTTGAGGTGTCCCATGAAGGGAAGGCCACTCAAATGGGACTGCATGGGTTGGCAGGACCTTATTGTGGTTATTTCTCTCCAGCTCCTCAGCCCAAACAGAGGTTCAGGCTCAGTGGGCTGACGCTCTCTAGTCAAACCCAGAAGACACTGATGTTAAAATCTGAGACCAATTTACTAGCTTGGAGTAGGACCTATTTCTGTTGATCACAATTCTCATGTCTACTATGTTGAGTGTTAATCAGACGTTCGTTTGGGGGCATGGAGTGAACAGAATGAGGACAGAGGCACTGTGTGCAGGCCATGCAGGGGACACCTTGCAGTGCACCCATGTCCTCTTGACTCTGCACTCCTTCGTCGCCCTGCTGCTGACGTGTTTTCTCAGACGGGGAGCAGGACGGTCATGGACCACCGAGAGCCTTCATTCGCTTTATCTTGTCTTTATAACTGATAGTGTTGATGTCAGTTGTTTACCAGGATTAGATGATAGTTTGAGATTCTAAGTCCTGAAAATGAGCTCTTTTTGAAGGATCTGGGTATTTTTTGCCTCCTTCATCTTCCCTACCCGACTCCAGCTTTCCCGTAGTTTCTGCAGATGGCCGACTGCTGGTCTTGTATGTTGCATGGTTCTCCCACTCACAGTGGGGTTAATCCTGCAGTTCTGAGGACCTTTGTGTTTGCCCTTCTTGCTGCTGAAAGGTTCTTCCCTCAAACATCTAAAAGCCAGCTCCCTACTGCATTCAGGTCTCTGCTTAAGTTCCCTCACGGAGAGGCCTTCCTTGAACCAAAAAGTAAACTCTCTCACTCTCTGTCCCTTTGTCCCAGTTTTCCTTTTTGGCACTTACTGTTGCTGTATATCAGTTGCCTCCCCCACTAAAATGTGAGCTCCCAGGTTCAGGGGCTAGCTCCCTAGACCATGACCATATCCCCAACCCTAAGAACAGTGCCTTGCACGTAATGGGAACTCAGTGAATACTTAGCGAACGGAGGAGGGAGAGTGTGTCCGGGTCCTGATCCCATGGGCGTCCTTTGTAAGGTGGTGATGTTTCTGTTGCTTACAGGTCCGTGGAGCCCGAGCTGTCCTGCAGCTGTACCCCGAGAACTCTGAGCAGGTGAGCCCCTTGGGTACTGGAGGTGCAGATGAAATGGTATTACAGATGATGTGATAGTACTGGTTTTCGTAACCAAATAAATGGTGGGAAGGGTGAGAGGATATTAGCAGTTACCTGTTCTGTGAAGCATAACGAGACCCTCTCTCTACAAAAAAACTTGTTTTCAATGAGCCAGGTCAGCTTCTCCCACTCACATGCTGGGGTTGATTCTACAGTTCTGACGAGGCTGAGGTGGGAGGATCGTTCAAGCTTAGGACTTTGAGGCTGCGGTGAGCTGTGATCGCACCACTACATTCCAGCTTTGGTGACAGAGCAAGACCCTGTTTCCTTAAAAAAAAAAAAAAAAAAAAAAATTATATGTGTGTGTGTATATGTATGTATATATATATATGTATGTAGTTAGATAGACACATAGATTTTGAAAGATAAGTGAGCTCTCCCTGACGAATAACATGAACAAGTCTGGCTTCAAATTGGTGGCAATTGATTTCTGAGATTTCAGGAGGGAGATGGGTCCCTGGACTAGAAAGTGAGAATTAGGAGAGTTGCTTTGTTCTGTAATTCCTGTGAAGAGGTTGTGTGCCATGCTGGCTTCTAGCCTGCGATTTTCTCTACAGGGCTTTCTGGGACTCAGAATTGGAAGAGTCTGGTAAAGACCTTTAGTTCTCCCAGGCAGGGTCCATCCTGGAGCAGACCGGCTTCTTGCCGGGAGTGGAGGTGAAGCTGTCAGCTCCTGCAGCCTCCCCACTCACTCGCTCTCTCACTCACTGCCTCTCTCCTCAGCTGGAGCTGATCACAGCCCAGGCCACAAGGGCAGGCTTCACTGGTGGCGTCGTGGTGGACTACCCAAACAGTGCCAAAGCAAAGAAGTGAGCGCTGGGGCCGGTGTGCTGTCTGGGCTGCAGGCGGGAGGGCCACTCAGTGGGCCAGAGTAGTGCTGGGTGGGTCACCAGCGTCCAGGCAGCCAGGAGGTGGGGGTGGCAAGGCCTGGTCTCCCTGCAAGGCTTTAGGAGCCCAGTCGTCACTTTGCACTTTCTTGTTTCAGGTTCTACCTCTGCTTACTTTCTGGGCCTTCGACCTTTCTGCCAAAGGTGAGGGACCCTGGGTGTGTGAGCCCGTGTCTTTTGGGTTCTAGGCAGTGGGGCTGAGCCTGAAGAGTGTGCCGGGAGAACCCTGGCAGTAAAGCAGGCCCAGGCCCAGAGCATGGAGTCTGGAGGCAGAGACCTCAGCTCTCCAGGCCCCAGAAAGGAATTTTGGTTCTTTCTTATGGAACTGGGCCTCTTGAAGGGCTCAGGCCTCGGTACCCAGGCTTCTGGAGTGGGGCAAATGGTTAGAGAGATCTCTGGGGTGATCTGAGAGCACTTTGGTTCCTGCAGGGGCTGAGTGACAACCCGGATGGAGAGGAGGCCATGGAGTCCTCATTCACCAATGAGAGGTAAAGCTGTTCTTGAGCCCTGTCTCAGGGTGGGGGTTGCTGCTGCCAGGTTGGTTTGTTAGACGTGGCATTTCTCTCTGCTTTTACCCAAGCCTCTGCCACCAAGGTGGTAGAACTGGAGTCCCCTTTTGGTCTGTGCCTACTCCTGCCTTAGGGCCTGGGGGGCGGGGGCCCTTCTGGATGCCTATGGGCAGCCGCGAGCTTTGATGCCCTTTGTGAGCCTGCACGTGCCCTTCCTCTTGCCTTGCTTGGCAGGCTGGCCCTTTCCTTTCCTGGGGCTGCCCTCCACCTGCGCCCGACCCCATCCCTTCTCGGCTCCAGTATCCGCGTCTTCACTCTCCTGGGTCATCCCCCTCAGCACATATGCAGGCTATACACGATTTATCCTGTTTCAGAAAAATTCTCCCTTAATTAACCCCATACAAGTCCTAACTACCACTCCGGGTATCTGCTTCCCTTTGTAACAAAACTCCCCGTTCTTGCCTCCTCTCTCCTGTCACTCTCGGTCCACTTCTCAGGCTAACGCTTCTGTCTCATCACAAATTGTTGTCATCAAGGCCACCACCAGTTTCCGTCTCGCCAAATCTGTGCTTGCTTCTCAGTCTTTTTTCTTCACGCCCTCATCTTTACTTTTAACTTGCCTGCTCACTAGGATCTGAGAGAGCTGATCACTCTTCTTTTCCCTCCCCTCGCCAACCCTCCTCTTTTTTTTTTTTTCAAAAGAGATAGTGTCTCCATCTGTCCCCCAGACTGGAGTGCAGTGGTGTGATCATAGCTCACTGCAGCCTTGAACTCCTGGGCTCAAGTGATCCTTCTGCCTCAGCCTCACGGGTAGCTGGGACTACAGGTGTGAGCCACTGCACCTGGCTTGTTTTTTAAAAAAATTTTTGTAGAGGAGTCTTGCTTTGTTGCCCAGACTGGTCCTGAACTGGGCACAAGCGATCCTCCCACTTTGGCCTCCCAAGTAGCTGGGGTTACAGGCGTGAGCCACGGTGCGCAGCCCCCTTATCTTTCGCCTCAGCCACCCCCTATTTCCCAACTGCCTGCTCAGTGCTGGACCTGGACTTTCCACAGGTGCCTCACCCCCACACTTCCTCCCCCATTCTTTACCATCTTAGTCGCTCCTGTCTCTCCCTGGTCTCACATCCACTCAGCTGTCAGCGAGCCCTGCTGTCCCTTCTTTCCGTGTAAGCCTAGCACCCACCCTTCTGCCCACTTGGAGCTTGCCGCAGTCACCTCCGCCCTTGCCCGAGTCACTTGTAGCTGCCTGCCTTGTCTCCCCGCTTCAGTCTTCGCCTCTTTCGATTTATTTTCTGCGGAGCAACCAGACTTTTCCTTTTCTTTCTCTTTGTTTCTTTCCTGCTTTTTAGGGAAATCAGGACACGGGATTTTTTTTTTTTCTGTTTTTCTAAAATGTAAATGACACCATTGTTTCTCTGTTCAGTATCTTCAGTTGAGTTCACCACACCTTTCACTGTCCCCGATTATATATATCAGTTTACTTGGTCATCATTCCTGTCCCTAACTAGAATGCAAGTTGGCAGGGACTTGTCCATTGAAATAGTATTTTGTTAAAAAGTGTTCAGTATTTGTTGAATAAATAACTGATTATAAAGTAATGAACAGGGAGGTTATTTCTTAGTTCTGGTTGACACAAAAGGTTTTAAGGCCTATAAGACGTTTAAGAGGAAAAATGGGCAGAGAATAAATGAGTTTGGAAGGCCCACCGGTGGTGACAGTCATGCTTGTTCCTCGTGTCCACCACAGGTTTGTGCTGTGTGACTTCTCGGCCCTCCAAGGTCATTTCTCTCTTAGTTTCCCCAGTCATTTCCCACGGGGACATGGGGTCCCTTCTAGAAGACTTGTGCTCTGAGGTGCCCATCACTTGCTCCCAGGGATGGTCCCATCTCCTACTTGACAGAGGAAGTACCAGTTAACTCCCTGCATGCATCTTAGGGTCCCTCTTGTCCTCATACCAGTGTCTGCAGACGACACGTCCTAACTGTAAACTCGGGTAAGTTGAAGGACCTGAGCATCCGTTCCTCACCTTTGTAGAAGGGGCAGCGTGTTGAGCAGCAGGGAGCCCAGCGTGTCCGTCTTCCATCCTTGTTCTGCAGGCTCTTGCTCTCCAGTTCCTCAGATTAGGTGGAGGGAAGGGGGGGCTTCTCCCGTTACCCTCACTTCTGTCTAGTCACAATCAGGACACGTACCATAAATAGGTGTACTAAGAAAAAGTTTTTAAGCGTTTACCTAATTTATCTTCAGTCTCCATTTTTTTTGACGTAACTTTGTCTCACCTGTGCCTTCCCTTATCCTTGCTGCCCGGGCTCCACCCCTGCATGCCGCTCCGCTGCCCCTGCAGGGCTGGGGCCCCCACTTCTCTCTCAGCACCCGTGCTTAGGTGTATCCCCGTCTTCAGCTGCTCCCTTTATCTCCCCTGATGACTTCCCTTGTTCTTTCTGAGGCTTACCTCTTGCCCCCCGTTTGCCACTCTGCCCCCACAGTTTGTTTCCTTCTAGAATTTTTGGGATGAATCCTGCATCTCCAGCCACAGACTGCAGCTGCGTCCCGCCTTGCACTGGCTCACCAGGCCGGCTGTCCAAGTGGCGGCTCCTCGGCTCACCCCACACTGGTTTCTCGGGACGGTCGCCAGGGTCTTCTGGGTTATTCCAGGCCTCTTTCCTCCTTCCCACACCCTCAGTCCTTCTCAGTCCCTCCTGTCCATCCCTGTCTTCCTGCCCCCTAGTTGTGGGTCCCCCCATGTTTCTCTCATGAACCGTTGTCTCTGCACCCCGAAGTCTAGATGATGGTGTGTCACTGCGCTGGTATAAAGCATCTTGGTTCCCGCTGCTTCCCAAAGGGGGAGCAGACTCCTCGCTGGTGTGCACACCTCCATGCCCTGCCCCGCCGCCTTCCCCTTCCTTTCCCGTGACTGCAGGCAGCCTTCGCCTTCAGTCCTTCCACGGCGCTCCTTAGCAGGCACTGCCTGGGTGTGCCCCACCCCCGCCTCTAGAAACACCGGCTCATTCTGTGCTTGCCCTTCCTGGCATGCCCTGGGCAGCTCTTGGACCTCTCTGCACTTGGCCTGGCCTAGTGGGGTGGTCTCTTGAAGGGCAAGGCTGGTTCATGCCACTGTTGAACAGATGTGGGTGGTGCCTGCAGGTGCTTGGTAGGTGATTGATACACAGGGCAAGCAGCCTTTGCGCGAGTTGTGCTGGATGCAGTTTGATCCCCACTGCCAGGTGGGGGTGTGGTTTTGTGGGGGACAGGTTTCCATTGTTCTCAGGGCCTCTCTCCCTTGGGGCTGTGGGGGGTCCAGTTTCTCCTCAGCCAACGATGGAGGCCGAGATGAGCCCCCGAGGATCATTGTCAGGACTGCCGCGAGCTGGGCAGCCTTGTTTTCCTGCCTCACACATTCCTAGTTACTGGGAGCCCCAACTTGGTTGACACCAGGCATGCTGACCCCAAAACCACACTGCGGCCTTCAGTGGCAGCACTGGGCACAGGGCCTGTGGCTTTCCTTGGGCACTGCCAGGCTCTTGTCAGCTGATCTTGGCCTGGGTTGCCCCCAGTGTAGCGTGGCCACCTGTCTGCCCCACAGACGGGATGTCTGCACGCCCAGCAGGCAAGTGGTCATCGGCCACCAAGATGCCTGTGAGGGAGTGGCCCCTCGCCTCTAGCCCTCCTGCCACACTTCTTTGGCCCCAGTGTTTGTTACCAGGAGGGTGAGTGTCCAGAGTGGGTCCTGTCCTGGAAGGGAAGGTGAAGCCTTTGAAGGGAGGGGCGTCCGAGGCCATCTAACTCAGAGGGAAGCTTGCCATCTTCCCCTACCCAGGTTAGCGTATGTGCCAGCCAGGCGGCCCCATCCATCAGCTCACAGCTTTGTCTCTGGCTTCAGGGTCCGGCTCAGGCTGGCGAGGCAGGCGATGATAAGGAAGAACCGAAAGTGGGTGCTGGAGAAGAAGGAGCGGTGCCGGCGGCAGGGCAAGTGAGTACGCAGTTCGGCCCGGGAACCGGGTGGGCAGGGTGTGGGAGGGTGGAGGGGATACTTCTGTTGCCACTAAGGGCTTATTTGCATCTGAAGGGGTCCCAAGGGCTGCTTTGTTTTTTCTGAGACTGTCCTGTTTTCTTTGCACAGGGAAGTCAGACCTGACACCCAGTACACCGGCCGCAAACGCAAGCCACGCTTCTAAGCAGTGGCCGCGTCCCAGTGGG
Organism: Propithecus coquereli; assembly: GCF_000956105.1. Taxonomy (NCBI): domain Eukaryota; kingdom Metazoa; phylum Chordata; class Mammalia; order Primates; family Indriidae; genus Propithecus; species Propithecus coquereli. The sequence goes on from NW_012139414.1 coordinate 1,217,785, forward strand.
ACGGCTGTGGGGCCACGTGGTCATGTGCTGTGTGGTCCAGCCTGGCACTTGCCTCTGGAAAGTTTTCAATATTGGAACGCTTCCTTCATCAGCTGACAAAGTATGTTAGAAAAGTTTCAAAATTCTGCAAGTATTTTCTTCACTAAAAAAAGTTCTCTGAGGCCGGGTGCTGTATCACGTCTGTAATCCTAGAACTCTGGGAGGCCGAGGCGGGCGGATTGTTTGAGCTCAGGAGTTCGAAACCAGCCTGAGCAAGAGCGAGACCCCGTCTCTACTAAAAATAGAAAGAAATTAATTGGACCACTAAAAATATATAGAAAAAAAATTAGCTGGGCATGGTGGCACATGCCTGTAATCCCAGCTACTCGGGAGGCTGAGGCAGAAGGATCACTTGAGCCCAGGAGTTTGAGCTAGGCTGTGAGCTAGGCTGACACCACGGCACTCATTGTAGCCCAGGGAAAAGAGTGAGACTCTGTCTCAAAAAAAAAAAAAAAAAGTTCTCTGAGCATCTTACTTTGTTTTAAAAGCAATAAATCCTTTTGTGTGCAACTGTGGCTCTGGCATCTCCCAGCTCTGTGATCCTCAGCAGATGTTGGTGGGTGCTACTACTTGACTCCCCCAGGCAGGAATTAGGTTTAACGAACTTAAAGGCATGAAAGCATTCTTTTAATCTGCAAGGAACACAGTAGAATCCTTTGGTTCGGGGCGTATCACGTATAACCGTAACACTCGGCAGAGTTGGGCCGGGTGAGATGAAGTGCATTCGTGGTCCCACTGGCCTGTGGCCTTGCCCTGGTTTCCCTTTGGTGTGAAGGCCTTCCCAGCCCGGTGGCCGGCTGAACCAGGCTGCATGGTCAGCTGCTGAGCAACACAGCGTTTGGATGCCTCAGGCCAGTCTCTGGTCCAATTGCTAATGGCCTAGAGCGGTTCTGCTGTGGGATATGTGGGGGCTCTCTAGCAGGCTGGTAAGAGGTGATCTAGTGGTCACTTGAGATGTGGGGGCCAAGTAGGAAGAGGGACAAGATCTAGGCATGGCAGTACAGAACAGTGCCAGGTGCTAAACAGGAGCTAAGACTTGTAGGGATGGGGCAGTTGTCTGGGAGGAGGTGTAACCCCTACAGGGGAGTCTCCCCCAAATACCAGATTCCAGGCCTCTGCGGTGAGGGGATTCTGGGACTGTCTTCATAGAAAAGCCTGGATGTTATCGACTGAATGGCCAGAGATGGGACTGAGGAAGTTGAAGGCCTTTGGGGGAATGGACGTTGGGATCCTTTGCCTGTGAGCCTCTCTCTTTTGGCACCACGTACATTCATGCCCAAGTCCTAAGGCTGTGACACTGCGGAGGGTAAGAAATCTAGAGCAGAGGCCTGGTACAGATACAAATGTTTATTCTACATAAAAATTTCACAAAATGGGCAGCTGGTTGTACCGAGACCTTTGGTGAAGGGGTGGGAGGGAGTCGCTTTGAAGAAGGCAACACGGACAGTGGTCACAGTCACTGGGCAGGAGCAAAGCTGAGGGCAGATGGGGCACCCAGACACGGCCCCATCCCCTGCTGCATGCGCTCGCATGCACACTCCTTGCCTGTTGACGAGGGAGAGTGGTCTTGGGGCAGGGGCACGTTTCTGACAAGAAGCCCCAAGATGGTGGGGAGGGGGAGGTGGCCCTCCCTGGCTGGCTGCTGAATACTGCGTCGGAGACACTGACACCCACATGGCACATCAATGGGGGCGGCAAGGGCAGGATGAGATTGCAGGCCTGAAGTGACACCTGACTTCCTGGAGCACGAGAGAGCAGGGACTGCTGTCCCAAACATGCAACACAGGCTTGAGGACTGGACTGAGGCCTGCTCTGCCTCGAGCTGCAGGAGTGGCTGGGACTGGGCACCAGCCAGCCTCTTCCAGAGGGTCTCCTGGGGTTGGGCTTAGCCCAAAGGGGCTGCTCCTGGGGCTGCAGGAATGTGGGAAGGGAAGTTGAGGCTGAAGGCCTGTTGGACTTTGCCCCTTACAGGGGAGGGAGCCTGGTCTTGACATGGCCCGAAGCCACAGCACCCTGAGCCTCCTTGGCAGTGATCAGCGATTAGAGGCTTGGAGCTGGGCTCTCACTCAAGGCCACCCCTCCCCTAACCTGAAAAGCAGCACCATGTGGCCAGCTGGTCCCCACCCCTTGGGGCTCAGCTTGTGGGGACAGCTGGAGAGGCCAGAGGACAGGGCAGGTGGGCAGGTCAGCTGGATGCAAGGTTGGGGTCCAGAAAGACCCCTGATCCCGGGAAAAGGCAGCCCCCAGGCCTGAGTGGCATTACTGGAGGCAAGGAGGGGTAGCGTGTGCCACCCTGGGCAGCCCTGCCTTGTAAAGGGAGGTGGCCAGGGCCCACTGGCTATTTCCCTCTGCCTCTTCTGTACAGACAACACTGTCACAAAGATCATGCACACGACACGGCTCAGGGCAGGGTGGGACTGCAGGGCCCATGGCAGAAAATGGCGCAGTATGGGGTGGGAGGGAGAGTGCTCCGAGCCAGAGCCAGCGGCAGGGTGGGGAGGGCAACCCAGCCAGGCAGCAGCAGCCAGGGGCCTCCTTGGGGTGGCCGTCTGGAGTGGAGTGGCAGGTTGGGGGCTTCTATCCGAAGATGCCGCCAAAGGTGGAGGCGATGACGATGCCCAGGATCACACAGCAGATGATGATCATGATTTTCTTCTGCAGGGGAGCAGGCAGGAGGGCCTCAGACACGGTTGGGGGTAGGGAGGGATGAACCCTGAGTCTGGGGAGCTAAGGGGAGAAGGTGACAGCCTGGGGAAGGGGGACTGTGGGATGGCCGGCCCTAACGGGTGCTGGGATGTGGGCTCAGGCACAGCGGGGGCTACTGACCCGGCGCGCCTTGCTCTGGTACTTGACGGCCTTCTTGGTATCAGACACGGCCCTCTCCACATAGTCCACCGCGTGTTCCACGTTGTACTCGATCCTGTCAATCATCTCCCCCTGCAGGGCCGGCGGCACGCGAGCTTCAGAGGGCCCCCTTCTCAGGGTCGGGAGGGGTCTCAGGGCAGGACTTCAGGAAAGCACCCTGAGGTTAGAGGGGGAGAAAAGGGGTGTAAGAAGGGTGGGTAGAGCCAGGCCCCTGGGACAGGGCATCGTGGGCACAGCAGGCTCCCCAGGGCAGATCCCACCTCTCCCCGCAGAGCAGCCGTCTTGGGGTGGAAGGGGCCATGCAGTCTCAGTCAAGGCTCGGGGACCATGCAGAGAACGCTCAGCTGTGCCCACGCCAGCTCACCCCTGTGCCCATGCCAGAGAGGACAGTGCCAGGCAGAGGAAGGCAGGGGCAGGAGTGGGCGGGCTGGCCTCTGGGCCTGCCCTGGTCATAGCTCCCAAGGTGACTCCAGGGGAGTTCCCGCTCCATCCTCCTCAGGCATGATGGTTCCATCCAGCTCTGACTGACCCCCCTGCCCAGCCCCACAGCCCTCTTGGACCCTGTAATCTGGTCCCATGCTGCCCCCAAAGGCCAATGTGACTGAATGTCCCACAAGAATCCCAGGGCATGTCTCCCTCTCCAAGCCTATCGCCTTTACTCGTGTTCATGTCACCATGGTGTCTCACCAGGATGGCAGCAGCAGCTTCCTTGTGGCCTCCCTGCTTCCTAAGGACATGTCACTCCTCCACTTAAAAACCCCCCAGTCTAGGAGAGACTCCACATGCCCCAGCAAAGCCTGCCAAGGCCCCGTCCGCTGCGTCTGCAGCTTCGTCTCAGCTCTGACCGCTGCCTGCGCCCCGGACCCACGGGCCTCCTTTCTGCCCCTCAAATAAGTCCAGCTCTTGCCAGGCTCAGGACCTTGGCCTTGCTATCCCTCTGCCTGGGGCCAGCTCTCAGTCTTCCCTGGGAAGCCTTCATGGCTTGCTCCTGTCCACCTCTTCTGGTATCGGCTCAAATGTTCCCTTCTTGGAAAGGGCTTCCTTGACCACTCCCCTCCAAAGAGGCCACCCCTGTCATTCTACCAGTGTCACTGGAAGTGGTCCTCAGACCACATCAGCATCACCCTTGAGCTTCTCAGATGCACACTCATGGGCCCCACCTCAACCTATCATATCAGTCTCTGGAAATGGGGACCCAGAAACTTATGACAAGTCCTCCAGGTGATTCCTAGGTAGTTTCCGTATTGAGCACCACTGTCCTATCACAATGCCTCCTGCCACCGCCTCCTGAGCACCTGGTACCACTGGAGAACATTCCATTTGTTCTTACACAGACTTTTCACCTAATATCCACTCACTCCAGGAAGCAGGCCCCTCAGCTGTCCTGGTCACTGCTACACCTCCAGCTCCTAGGAAAGCACCGGGTCTACCTGACCCCATGCTTGACAGTTGGTGAATGAGCCAGAGCAGGGCTAGGTGGAGGCGGGTGGGGCCATGCAAGGCCTGGGGTCCCGGAGGGCCAAGCAGAGCCATGCAGAGAAGAGGGTCCTTGGGGCGGGCAGGGCTCTGGTGGCAATTTCAACAGCAGGTGGTTGGTTACCTGAGGACTTGGTCCCTCCCGGACAGGGCAGCATGTCAGGCAGAAAGGGGAGGGATTAGTGCAGCCCTGCGTGCTGCTGTGGGCTGGGGCTGGGGGGACCGGGGTGCTCACCTGACTCTCAACGAGCATGGCCATGTCCATGAACATGTCATGCAGCTCCCGGATGCTGTTCTCTAGTTTGATGATCTCGCTGTGCCGCGTCTCAATCTCGCTCAGAGCCTGCTTCGAGATGCTAGAGTCCATGATGATCTAGGGAGTGGGAGCAGACGCAGAGCTGAGCGGGTGGGCAGGCCGAGAAGGAGGGCTGCTGGGACAGGCAGAGTTGCTCCGGAAGGGGCCTGCAGCTTCCTCCCTAGCCGCAGCCCTACCCTCACTGCTTGGCTTTACCACCTGCTAGCTGTTACCTAATTTCTCTGTGACCCAATTTCCTACCTATAATGTGGGGCTAGTAACACTCCCCACCTGCGCTGACCACATAGTAAGTGCTTAATAAGTGACAGCTCTGATCACCAGCATTTTGCAGAGCCCAAGTTGACTGCCCCATGGACCCAGGCCTGGAACTGCCTTGCTATTCTCCCCTCCCCTACATGGAGTGTGACTGCCCCTCTCCTCTTTCCTCCTGGAACCCACACCCCCAGCTGCCTCCCACACCCGTGTGCCACCTCCCAAGAAGCACCTGCTTTATGGCATAGCACAGAGCTTTACCTGAACGTAAAGACGGCCAAGTGTTGTCCAGGAGGAGAAAACGGCCCCCAGGATGATGGGAGGGGCCCCTGGCCATTGGCAAGTAGGCAAGGGCAGCAAAGAAGTGGATCCACATGGGAGGCACCAGGAGACGGGGTCCTGATTCCGCTTTTGCCACTAACATTTATGTACCTCAGCCTGGTCCCTTCCCCTCTCTGGGACTTGGCCTTCTCTAAAACCTACCTTACAAGGTGGCTGTGTCCAAATGCTGTCCAAACCCAGCACTTTGCACACACACTAGGGGTCATGGTAGAGGGACATGGTAGGTGAGTCATGGAAGGTCACACTCACCCCAGAGGCAAAGATGGCAGGGTTCCCACTCTCCAGCATGTCCTCCAGCTCCTCACTTGTTGTGGTCCGGCCAGCTGCCAGTGGGGTCACACTGAGCCTGGCCCTCTCCCCGGAGCTCAGCATGAGCCCCAGGCCCCACCCCTCCAGCCCACACCCCTACCCATCTAACCCTGGGCCCCACCCCTCTGGCCCCATCCCACCCCTCTAGCCCGGGGCCCCACCCCCTAGCTCTGGGCCATGCCCATCCAGCCCTGGGCCCTGCCCTTCCAGTCCTATCCCTCACCCCCTCTAGCCTTGGGCCCCGCCCCGCCCCTCCAGCTCCGGCACAGCCCCTCAGCTCACTGATCTCCAGCTGCCTCTGGATGCGGCCCTTGCAGCGTTCGCGGTAGTCAGACTGCGTTGCATTGTACTCTGACATGACCTCCACAAACTTTCGCGACAGCGTGGAGTGCTGGGGGTCCGAGATGGGGGTGCAGGTGTCAGGTTCCAGAGAGACCCAGAGGCACAGGTGCCTGCCCACCCAAGAGTCCCGGCCTGCACCTGTGTCTTCCGGATCCTCAGGTCAGCTGAGGAGCGGTTCAGGCCTTCCTCTTGCTCAATGCTCTGCTCGATGCCTGGGGGAACAGATGGCTGCTGACCACAGGCTGTCCCCTTCGCCACCGCCCCCCAACCCACACACCCAGATTTGGCTCCCGACCTGCCCTGGGGGGACCGTGTGTGGCCTGTGGGTGGTGGGGTCAGGGAAGCATCAGGCGCTGATGGGAGGAGGGGCCTCTAAAGGCCCTCCAGCTGCGAAGCGTGTGCACGTGGGTGAGCGCACACCCACCCAGCCGTGAAGACTCAGGCACACCCCAAGCTGTGTGTGTGAGCACCGACTGTGTGCGAGGGCGGGTGGCTCAGGCCACCCTGTTCCTCTGTACTCAGAGAGGCTGTGCACAAGAGGCCGTGCCAGAGTTGGGAGGGCCAGGTGGCCACAACTTGCAGGGCATGTGCCCGAGGCCTCAGCATTCATGGGTGTGCATGTCTGTGTTCACATGAGCGTGCAGGGGCTTTTGCGCGAGACCAGGAGGTGCTGGCCACTTCTTAGACCCTCTTGAACGGAAGTGAGGTGCAGTGCCCAGAGCGGAGCACTGCCTTGATAAAGCCTCAGCGTCTGTGTCCCTGGGCCCAGCACAAATGGGCCTGGCCAAGTAGCTGCTAAGTGAACGGGCACAGGCTGCTGCCCTCATAAAGGAAAGCGAGATCCGGTGTAGCCCTCAGGGTTAGTGAGACCCCATGGGCTACACGGAGCAAGCAGGCCTAGAGGCCCCCCAACCACCCCCAGACAAGGCTGGCAGCCTGACTCACTCTTTAACTTGGAACGAACTTTGTTCGCTGTCTTCTTTATGTCGGACATGAGTTCTTCCAGCTCCTCCTTCGTCTCTGGGGAGGCAGAAGGGGCGGGGGTAGAGCCCCTGGGCTCCTTCCCTGCCTGCCACTCAGGCTCTGCCTCCCGCATGGGGGGCTCGATGGGAGGCTCTGGGCAGACCCCGAGTCTCCCCTCCTCCCCTGGCTAAGGCTCTGCCTGCCCCCCGATTCTGGGCCAGGGCCACACCAGCTGCAGCCTCACCCCTTCTTGTGCTGCCTTTCGAGGAGCCTCCCCTCCTCCGTCGCCCCCACCCCCTGTAGATAACAGATGGGTCTAAATTTAAGGCAGAAATAATTGTGGAGCAGCTGGCGATGCTGGAGTTGGCTCCAGAACACTGACTTGATGCTTCCTGAGTCGAAGGTGGGGGGTGCAGGCTCACCTGGCGTTACCTGGCCCAGGACAGTAAGCAGCCACCCAGTGGGCTGACAGGGGCTCAGGGAGGGAGAAGCCCCCCATCCCCACATTCCCCAGAGTCACAGGCTCAGACACCCTGGGTGGGCAGAACTTGTTCTGCCCCAGAGCTGCCCCTCGCCAGGTGCTGAGCTGAGTGGGCGGGTGCCCGGTGGGGGCGTGGATGGCCTGGGTGGGAGCTGATAGAGAAGAGGTTCAAAGAGGCGGGTCCCTGGGGGGCAGTCGCTCCTGGCCGTGGCAGGTAGCTGGGCCTAGGAAAAGTGAAGCTGGGAGAAAGGCGGTGGCGTAGTGTTTCTGGGCCTTCTTCCCTAAAGTTGGCCGAGTCCATGGGGGTGCCCAGTTCACCACCTTCCCTGAGAGGGGCGGGCTGGCAACATGGGACAACACCCAAGCCTCAGGGCATCCCCAGGACTCCCCCCTGGGAGAAGCCCAACTGAGTTCCTATCGCCCTCTGCTCACCTCTGGGGGTAGGGGTTTCTCCTAGAGGGCCCTGGGGAAGGGCGCTGACAGTGTTCCATCAGGAAGGCCCTACATGGGGTCCCCTCCCAAGTGGAGTGTGAGTGGGCTGGGGTGCGGAAGAGGGGTTCCGAGGAGCGGAGGAGGGCGCCTCATTCGTAAGAACAAAGGAAAACTCGGTTACCAGCTGCTCTGATGTCTCAGCCTCTTTTGCTCAGACCCAAAATAGCCCAGCCCGGATGGCGGCCCCCAGAGCAGGCAGAGTGAGCCTTAGCCCAGGAAAGCCCCCCACTCTCTGCCATCTTTTCTCGTGATTCCTCAGTAACTCTGCTCTGCCTCTGCCATGGACCCCCCACCTGGGAGCCCCCTCCCTCACTGAGAGCCTGGTACTCGGCCAGGTCATGGGTGGTGATTCTGAACCGGTCCCTTCTGTGTTTGACACATGGGGAAGAAGTGCAGATGGCATGAGGGACCTCAAAGAGAGGGAGCCCCAAGGGAGGGGGAGCCCCCGATGCCCACACACCTGCCACCAGTTGGGAGGCCCCTCCCCTGACCTTTATAGGACTCTGTCCCTACCCCACAATCAGTCACCTTCTGACCCTTGGCAGGAGCACCCACACAGGGACATACAGCGACCCAGATATATCTGGGTGCAGACACATGTCACGTGCTGCCATCCGGACATCTCTGGGGAAAGGGGCAAAGCATGATGGCTGCCCCAAGCGTCCCCTTCCCTAGGTGGTCCCACTCCTTGGCTCCCACCTGACCCGTTCTGCCTTCTGAAGGCCTGGCCCTGGGCTTGGTGGGTGTGGCCTTGGCCTCGGTTCAAGCAAGCTGGGGGCTGTGGAAGGATTTATTCTGGGTTCTTGAAGATGCCAGTGGGCTTGGGGGTGAGGGGCTGTGGATAGGAAGGCAGTGCTGGAGATGAGAAGATGATCCAACCACAGGCACCTGGGTGGCCAGGCCTCTCCCCCTGGAAGACCTGGGGAGGGGACGAGGGGACCTGCGTGCTTGTGGTCAGCCTGGCCCGTTAGTGTAGTAACCACCATCTTGACAGGAATGTGGGGGCCGGGTCACAGGACCTATCTGGCGAGTGGAATCTTGTGTGGAGGGAGAAGGGTGACTTCCTGGAGCCCTGAGAATGCCTGCTCCGGGGTACCGCGTGGCTAGGCGCCAGGGCTGCCAGCTCTTTCCGGAAGCTCTGCCTGCTTGGCCGGCCTGCCCTCCCACAGTGCTGCAGAGCTGCCATCTGCTCCCTGGGAGGTGTGGGGTGGGGCGGGGCAGGGCGGGGCGGGGCGAGGCCTCCTATTGATCAGAGACAGCTCCCTCCCTCCTTCCCGCCTCCCAGAAGCCCAGGGCAGAAGCCAGCCCTGTCACCTTAGAAAAAAGCCAGCTTACCCAGGGCAGCAGCCAGCCCTGTCACCTTAGAAAAAAGCCAGCTTACCCAGGGCAGCAGCCAGCCCTGTCACCTTAGAAAAAAGCCAGCTTACGCAGGGAGGGCGGGGCTGGCCACCTGACCCACCCAGCCCCAAGGAGGGCCACCCCTTCCACCACCCAAGTCTTTGCATGAGACACGGTCCCACGGCCAGCGATACTGGGCAATGACCCCTCAACACCAGGCTGAGGACAGCTGTGTTTCCTGAGACTTCTCATGGACCCCTCCCAGCCTGGCCAGCCCAGGCCCCCCTCTGCCCTCCAGCAATGAGGGGCACTGGGGTTCCATGAGCACCCCCTGGCAGGAGCCCCTTCCTGGAGGCCTGTGGGGCCTGAAACCTGTGCCCGCGCACCCACGCACTCACTCTCGTCGGGGTTGGGGGAGGCCAGGATGGCGCTGTGTTTCCGCTTCACCTCCTCCACATTCTCGGCGATCTTGTCAATGAAGCCCCGGATCTCCTCCACCTGCGGGCCAAGGCCAGGGTCAGGAGGAGAAAATGTGGCGAGGGGCTTCTTGGGCCTGGGGCTTGGCCCAAGGAGGGCCGAGCTCAGGGCTCCGGGAGAGCATGGGCCAGGCATGGGGAGAGTTGGGTGTGCTGGCTCCCACCTGCTCAAAGAACTCATCCATGAAGCGGTCTCGGTCCACGGTGACGGTGACGTCATCATCATCATCGCTGTCCTTGGCCTGCACAGGGTGGTGTACATATGAATGGATCTGTGGTAGGTCCACTGGGCCCAAGGGACCCGGGGTCCCAAACTGCACAGCATCTGGCACATGCAGACGCACAGCATGCAGCTCCATGGCCCGGCCCATCCGCCTCCCTCCTGGGGGCCTCTGGGCAGCGACAAGAACAGGCCTGGCTGTGCCCTCAGCTGCCAGCCACAGTGAGAACTGGAGGGCTGCTGCAGACCCAGCAGGAGGAGAGAGGCCTGGCCTGTCAAGTGGGTCCCGGGGCCAAGTCTCGGCCTCGAGGTCAAGGACTCTCTCTCCTGACTAGCTGCCTGCCCCTCCCTGCAGCTAGGCAGGCCTCTGTCTGGCCCCCCTGGGTCCCCAGGCCCTGCCTGGGACAGATTCCTGGAAGCCGCACTCCCTACTCTCCTGGCCAGTGGTTTTCATCCACGTGGAGCCCAGAGGTCCCAAGCTCCCTTCCCAGGGTGGGCCCTGCAGGGTAAGGCCTGCCCACTCTGTCCCGGTCCTGGGCACCACCAAACCCTGCCCTGGAGGAGGGATGGCTCAGACATGGGGCCATCTCCACAGTACCCCTGGACAGGCCTGGGAGATACTCTCTGTGTGGGGCGCTGCTGGGTGCAGCTTTGCCTAGTTGGGCATCTTAGGAATCTTCTTTCTCCCTGTCAGTTGGGACGCTAGACATTGGTCCTCCTTCGTTCCAGCTCCAGAGCTGGGCCCGACAGGCACGAGGGGCCAGTCACATTGCCACTTGGCTTGGGGCCTGCCTCAGCCCTCCGCCACAGGTGCAGGCCCCACCCTGCTGCCCCAGGAGCAGCTGTACAAAAGCCATCCCCATCATGGGGCAGAGGTAATTACACCTCTGGCTGCCCAGTACCCTGGCCACGGTCATTACTGTCCATCCCTGACACCTCGAGTTGGCCAGGGTCAGCCCAATCCACCAGCAAGGCCACGGTCCTGCTCCACAGCCAAGGCAAGGATACCCAGGTGGCCACCCTGGGCCAGGGACCGATACCGCTCACCTGGGGTTTAGGGCTCAGTCCCACCTCATCCTCAGCACCCCACTGGAACAGGCACAGCCCAGCTCAGCACCGGCCCCACCTCAGTGCCCTCTTGCCAGGACCAAGGCAGGTGGAGGTGGACCCACCGGGCTGGGCCCCAGCCTCAGCAGACACCGAGCAGCTGAGGGGCTTCCCATCTGGGTCTGTCTGCTCTTCTGTGACATGGGGACAGTGAGGCCTGGCCACAGGAAGGGAGGTGCAGAAAGGGCAGGAAAGCAGAGCGTGTTCCCTAAGGCGGAACATAGGGGTCCCATGTGTTGGGGGCCCATGGGCCCCCTTACCCCACCAAAGTGGGGACCAGCCGTGAGAGGGGTGGCTGGGAACTTTTCTGGAGACGGCTCAGAGGGGCCTCACATCAAGAGAGCATACCTCCTCCCCTAGCAGCTAAAATAAATCCTTGTTCCCACTCCCCACAAGTGCCTGTGGCTGTACCAGGTGGCCACCCCTCCCCCATCAAACCCCCCTCCCCTATCAAACCCCTCTCCCCTAATCACAGAGAATCTAGGAGCCATAGTCACACTTTCAGACCATGCCAGGCCTAAGAGTTGAGTCAGAGGAGCACTCCCTAGGGAAACTGAGGCAGAGCACAGCTTGGAGGAGCCCAGCTCCCCGTCCTGGGCAGCCTGCTGGGTTGGGAAGTGGCCCCGGGAGTTCCTGCCATGTAGCGCCCGGCCTTCTCTGTCCTGGTGCCTGGAGGAGAAGGAGGATGAGAAAGGGTGGAAAGAGAATTTTCCAGCTCTGGCCACCCCTTTCTCTGGGGAAAGAGCTGGAAAATTCTCCTTGCAGCCTGCTGAGCGAGCCCCTGCCCTGCCCTCAGAGACTCCTGGCATCTGGGCCAGGAGTCCTGGCATCTGGTGCCTCTCCCGGCCCAGTTTGCCCATCTAGAAAACGAGGACATTATCTTCTCCAGGCATGCAGCCCGACCTGCTAGCTCGGTGGCCTCCCCAGCGAGCTGAAGGCTGGGCTGGGAACTTTCTCCAACCGAGGTGGGCAGGGGAGCTGCCCACACCCTCCTCCAGACATTTCACCTATGAGGGCAGAGCTGGGGGAGGGGAGACCAAGCCAGGGTCTGCCTGGGGCACCCAGGTTGGTGTCCACCCCAGAGGTGGCATTCAGACTGGCCCCAAAGCCAGTCAGGGTTTAGCGCCTGACCTCCCAGCCTTGGCCGCACCAGCTGTGGCTCCAAGCACAACTCAGAGGGGATGCTGAAGGGGACCCCTCCTTACCAAGTCCTCCCACCTCTTCTTTCTCAGGACCCTACCCCTCCTCTTCACCCCACTGCCCTACTACACTGCACCTCTAACTGTCTCCTGCCCTACAATCCACCCACTGTGATTCCAGAAAGCTGACATTCCCCTCATCCTTGGGTGCCACCTCCTTCCAGAAGCCTCCTCCCCACCATCAGTGTCTCATGCCCACACACTATTTACATCCCTATTGGAGCCACAGCTGCAGACTCTCAGGCCCTGCAAAGTCCTCCTGGCCTCAGTTTCCAGCCTCAGCTTGCATGCCTCCTGTGACGGAGCACTCACTAGATTTCCCAGGCAGCTCTGTCCATCCTGGGCAAGCCCAACTGTTAGAAAGTCCTTCCCTGTCCTGTGGTTTAGTCCAAGGCCATAAAGAACCTGCTGGAGATGTGAAGGTAGCATCCATATCCTTGGGTTCCTCGACTTAAGCATTCCTTCCCCTTCAGATCTTTCCAAGGGGCCCCAAATTGCAGCCCCTACCCCAGACTTGTTCCGCTCTGCCTGTCTTCTGCAGTATAGCATACAAACCCAATCTGCTGCTGACTGTGGTCTGAGCAGTGCCAAAGATCTGATCCAGCCCCTCCCTGTTTCTGTATGGTCTACCTCTATTAATGCAGCCAGAGATCACGTAAGTGTTCATTTAGCATTTTCTACCAAGGAAAGTCCCAAGCCCTTCCCCACCATTGTCTACACAAGTGAATTTTGGGCTCAAGTGAGGGACTTTTTTCCTGCTTTCATATCTTTTCTTTTCTTTCTCTTTTTTTTTTTTTCAAGACAGGGTCTCACTTTGTCGCCCAGACTGAAGAGTACAGTGGCACAATCATAGCTCACCGTGGCCTCAAACTCCTGGGCTCAAGCGATCCTTTCACTTCAGCCTCCCAAGTAGCTGGGACTCCAGGCACATACCACACCTGGCTACTGTTTCATTTCTTCATTTGTTCTGATCCTTGTTTCAGTTGGTGGGATCCCGATGCCCCTTGACTCTGTTGCCCCCGCAACCGCATCCACATCCAAGCCAGAGCCCTGTGGCACCCTTCTAGAGACATCCTCTACATCAACTCAGACCTCGATCAGTTCCCATTGGACACTGAATAAACTGACAAGGACGTAGGCTGTCAGAGCCCCGCCCCCACTTCCTCTGTCTCCCAACCCAGACGCTCCTGACCAAAACGGAACTGGATAATGAGGTTAGCCTGGCATGCTGTCTTCCTGGTGTCTTGGGCTGACCAGGGTGGACACTGTACACATGAAAAAAGTGGGCACCCAGACATTTGTTGAATGATTAGGACCCCAGCTCCCTTGGGAATCTACCAACCCTCTCTAAGCAACAGTAATGGCTCCAGAACAGAGGCTGCAATGGAGTTGAGGTCTTGGGAGGCGCTGGTGTGCAGGTGGCAGCCAGAGCCGTGGGGCAGTTACAAGCTCAAAGGCCCAAATATCTTATGGCCAGATGCACCCAGATATCATACGGGCACTCTGTGTGCCACCAGGCTCAAGCCAGGACCTGCCTCTTTCTTCTCTGAACACCCTGGCTCAGAACCCCACTGTGTCCCAGGGCCGTGCAAGCCAGAAACCTGGGGGCATCCACCCTCTTCCTCCTCCGTTTCCATCCACCCAACATTCAGTGTGTCCTCAATTGGTGGTTTTAGAACCAGAATCCCTTGGGGGAACTTTAAAAAACACAGCTTTCAGGGTTCCACCCCAGAGAGACTAAATCAGCCTGAATTAGGGAGGTTCAGTTTTTTTGAAAGCACTCTCACCCCCAGGGTAGAAAACTGCTAGTCTGGTGGCTCCCACCCTGTGACCTGCTGTCCAAGCTCTGGCCTCACCACCTCCAATCAGGAATGGAAGCTGGGAGAGCTGCCGTGGAGTCGTGGAGTCAGCAGGAAGAGGAGATCCGGCACAACCACTGTGCACGCGGAGGCGGGGCAGCCCTGGTGGTCTCCCCGGGCACTGGCTCCAGGATTCCAGGACACCTTCCTGGAAGCCGGAGTCTGATTCCTCCAAGAGGCACGGAGGCCAGTCAGCCTCCAGGTCGGTCCCAGGGGAGGGCGTCAGGCCAGCCGGCAGGGTTGATTCATCGCTGCTGAGCAGAGTTGCTGTTGTCTGCCTTGAGGGCTATTTTTTTCCCTTCCTCTCTTAAATGACTAATCAAAGTCAATATCACTAGCGCAGAGAGCACTGAGAGCTGAGTCAGGGGTGTGTGAGAGGCCAGGCTGGGTCTCCAGGAAAGAGGGCTCTCCAGTCTGATGCCCTCCCCCTGTCCCCACCCTCCGGGTCTGTGTACTCCCTGGGCCTCCGACACCAGGTCCCTACTCGGCAGAGCCTGCCCCTTAGCAGGGCCCCAGAGCAGCTCAGGGAGGCAGCTCCAGGTCCCTTTCTGGACCTCAGTTTTTTGATCTGTAAGACAGGAGGTTGGACTAGATGGTCCAGGAAGGCCATTCCATCTGCACCCCAAAGGAAAATGTGCCCAGATCCACTGTTTATTCTGGGAAACCCCAGGGAGGTAGCAGGAGGGAAGGAGGGAGCCCCTGCCCTGTGCCCATTGGTCCAGGGCAGAAATGCTGCCCTGCGTGCGAGGCAGTTAACACCGGCTCCATTTTACAGATGAGAAACCGAGCAGAGACAGACCGACCACCAGTCTCTTCCTAGCAACGAGGGAGAGAGTAGGGAACTGGTGGGCCAAGGGGGCACCGGCCTTCCCCATCCAGGCCTGCCCCGCTGCCCCAGTGAGCTGGCCCCAGTCTAGATGTCAGGGGGCCCCAGGGGGGCCCTGAGAGGCCAGGTGCTGGGACCACCAGCTGTTCTCTCCTAGTTGGGCATTCCTACCTCTCTGCCCTTCCTCAAGCTCACCCCTCTGTCCTCCTGTTCAAATCCAGCTCCTCCTTCGGGGACATCCTAAGTTCTCTTCTTCCAGGTTCCAGCTGCCCCAACACCCCCTACTGCCTCTGTCTTCTGCCTCCCGCAGTGGGTCCCACGTGCCTGTCCCACATGGCTCAGCCGGGAGATAAACAGCATTGTGGGCCCATGGAGGGGCAGGTCAGCTTTGGGAGGCCCCAGGGAAGAAAATCAGGGAGGTCCCTGTGTTGAGGGGTGAAGGCTGCTACATACCAGGCTGGGGCTGTCTGGGGGTGCCCTGTCCCAAAGCCCCTCCCCGGCTATGTGACCCTCACCCAGTCTTTGCCCCCTTAGGTCTCTCTGTCCCCCCTGTACCCTGGGGTGGCCCTGCTGATCTCTGAGGACCTGCTACAGTGGTGAGGCCCCCCACTGGCCTCCAATGACCCCCTTCTCCCTGCATCTGCAGAACGGGAAGCAGCAGCCCCACAAGAGGTGGGGGCTGGAGAGGGCTGGAGGGCTGGGCCTGGCCTGCAGAGCGCTGAGGAAACACGCCAGCTCCTTCCCCAAGTGTGACTTTTATAAATAAGCTCCCTTCGCCTCCCTTCCAAATGTGGTGGCGTTGGATGGGGGGAGAAGGAGAAAGGAGAAGGAGGAGGAGGAGGGAGGGAGGGAGGGTTGGGGGTGGCGCACAGCCGCTGTCCCCAGCACCATCACTGTCCATCCCAGCCAGCACTGGCTTCTTCATTCCTGGGGATTCTGGGCTGAAAATTCTGACTCCTGGGGTTCAAGGTCTCACCGAAATGTGGAGTGGAGTCAGGAGACCTGTGACCATGCCTCTCACCCTGAAAAACTGGGTTCCAGGTTTTCCTATCTCCACTTTACAGACAAGAACCCCAGGCTCAGAGGGAAAGGGACTTGTAGGAATGGCAACCCCTCAAGACTGATGATTCCATTCCACCTGCTGTGGGCTCCTGCCAGCCGCCCCTCAAGGCTGCTTGAAACCCTTCATGGGCAGGGCCACCAGTAGTACCGTGGGCTCTGAATGCCCAGCTGGGGCGGGCAGGGTAGGGGATGCCTGGAGAGGAACCTCAGACAGTTCAAAGCAAAGCCAGGCCTCACCATCTAAGGGGCCACCTGGGCTAGTGTGTGTGTGTGTGTGTGTGTATGTGTGTGTGTTTGTGTGTCAGAGACACAACCCAAGCTCTCCTGGGGGGGCCCAGTCCCAGCCAGGCCCAAGTCTGACCATCTTCAAGGACTAGGCAAAGCCCCTTTCTACCATCCGTTGATCTACCAGGCAAGCCACTGCTCCTTTGTGCCTCAGTTTCCCTTTCAGCAGAGGGGATGAAAGCTGACAAACCAGATGATATCATCACATGTAAGGAGCTGTTCCCCCCGTCACTTGGTCCCCACACATACCCTCCTCCGACCTACCAGACACCCAAACATCAGCCAACACACCACACAGCCGTTCATCACCAAGATAACAGTCTTTCCCATTGAGCGGAGCACAGGAAACTTGAGGGCAACCACAAAGGCTGGTGGGGGGAGCGTTTGGAGGCCATATACCTACCACATAAGGGACTATCTTCTTCCTTTGAAACCCCATGGGGTTTACCCCAGGGGCTGGGCACTCAGCCAGGAACAACACAGGTCTGAAGGCAGGGTGGGGGCCAGAGTGAGGGGGGAGGTGGAGGCAGGCGAGCACAGGCTGCCCACAGACAAGACTGGTGTGATGGGGGGAGACTCGGGCACCAACACAGGAAGCTTCTGGACACAGAAGACAAGCCATGGGTCAAAAGCCCAAAGGACACTTGAAACTTTCCATATGAGGGGACCTAGGGCTCCAGCTCTAAGCCCTGTGGCAGGAGGAGGGATCTGGGAGCTACTGGGCTGGGGGCTCTGGTGATCAGTGGGTGGGGCCTGTCAGCAGGGTGGACAGCCAGGGGATCCGATGAGGCTCACTCGGGTCTTGAGCCCTGCCCCCTGCCCCCACAGGGAGGCTTCATTTCCTTCACCGCCCCCACAGGCCGCCAGGCTTGCTGTCCTTAAGGGCAGAGGCCAGGGGAAGGGGACCCTACTGATGAGGAGCTGGCAGCAGGGGTCTCTGTCCCGGTAGGGAGGGTGGGCTCTGACTGGGAACCTTTGTGCATCCTCCTACTCCCCTCAAACCCCGCCCCAGGAGCCACACCCCAGGGGCTTCGGAGACACAGGTGGAAAAATGTATTGATCCAGATCAGAGTCAGACCACGGAACCACGGAAGGGTCTGGAAAAGCTAGCCCGGGCTGCCCGGAAGCCCGAAGGAGGACCGGGGGCGAGTGTGACCCCTCCCAGAGCCCGGGCGGGCAGAGGATCCCGACCGCGAGCCACAGGTGAGGGGAGCCACAGGTGACGGGGCGGCGCGGCGCCCCGCGAGACGGCTCCCGCCGAGGAGGCCGCCCCCACCGACGGCCGGGTTTCTGCAGCGCGCCCGGCAGCGGATCTGGACAGGGGGCCGCCCTGGCCCGTTCCCACCGCGGTCCCGCCGTCTGTCTACACCGCGCCGGGACGGGAAGTCAGCGATGAGGGACAGCGGGGGAACAGAGGAAGGACCCGCTCCGCGGGCGGGGGAGAGGTCAGGCTCTCCGTCCCGTCACCGAAACCGCATAATAACCCTCCGACTCCCCAAAACCAGAGGGCGCCGAAAAGTTTATCCAGGACCCCGGGCTCCAGCCACGAGTCCACGGGTCAACACGGCCGAGCTCACGCGAGCCCGTGACCCCGAGTGGGTCCGAGGGGCGGGACCCGGACGGGGGTCGGGGTCCCCGGCTCGCACCGCTCCCTCCCGCCCGGCGGGGCCGCAGGGGTCGCCACCGCGCTCGCTGGCCGCGGGGGCCGGGCGGGGAGTGTCCGGCGCGCTGGCGCGGGCGGCGGGCGGCAGCGCGCCGGGGCCGGACTCACCGTGCGGAGCTCCTGGGTTCGGTCCTTCATGCTCCCGGGAGTGGCAGCGGCGCCGGCTGCAGCCGAGTGAGCCCCGCATGCGCGGCGGCCGCCCCGCGGCTGCGCAGCGCCCGCCCGGCCCCGCCCCGGCCCCCGGGACCCCGGCCCAGCCCAGCCCAGCCCGGCCCCGCCCAGCGCCCTCCGGGCCCCCGCCCCGGCCCCGCCCCACTCGAAGCTCTGGGGCCTAGTCCCCCTGCGTCCTCGATTCGTGACCCCTGCCTGGGATGGAGCCCCAGCCCCTCTCCACTCTGCCGCTCCGCATCCCTGTTCTGGACCCTGGATCCTCGGCCCCGGAGCCCTTCGCATCCCGGGGGATTTGCTGGAGGTTGCAACTCCTTGGCAGACTTCATTGCCACAGGGCCTCCAACGTCTCCCTGCAGTCCGTCAGTCCCCCAGCCAGAAACCTGCTCCAGAGAGTTCCAGCCTCCGGGCCCCCACCCTTCCCACCTTCTCCCATCATCCGACCCGGACTCAGGCTTTGCCACCTTCTGCCCTGGTAGTTCTCAGTTCACAGGGCGGGATGCTGGGTGAGCCCCCTTTTCCTTTAGTTTCCACTCCCGGTGGGGACGCAGGAACCCCTCTATCTTTGGGAAAGGGAGATTTAAGTTACACTGCCCTCTCCTTCCCTTTTCCCTGCGTCTCCCACCCTGACCTCCAGCCAAAGGCCTCAGGTCCTGTTTTCTATCTGGAAGCTGGGGGCAGCTGAGCCTGGGCCCAGCTTCCTCTGGGACTAATGGGAAGACCTAAGCAGTACCCGGGAGGGGGCGGGGGGCGAGAGTGGAGGGGCGATGTTCCCTTTTAGGTCCCTGCCAGGATCCTGTTGCAACAGCAGTCACACACGCCCATCTCCCCACCACCCCCACTGCCCCAGCTGTCCCTTCTATGCAGTGGCCCAGACCCTCTTGACCTCAAGCCAAGCACTCCCCCTGCTCCCTATCCCAGGCTGCCACGGCATTGCTCTGGAGCCAGTCCAGCTCCCTGCTGCCCAGTGTGTCTGAGCCTGGCACATCTCCCAGACGATGGGCACAGGTTAGCTAGCTGGCAGTCAGGCTGGGGACACTGTTCCAGACTTCCCTTCTTCCCTGGAAAATCTAGCCCAAGACACTCGAATGTGTCCTGGCATGGAAGACAGCCACGCCCTTTCCAGTTGTCCAGGCTTCAACCCTGAGTGATCGTAGAGCAGGCATTGGTGGCATCTTATATGACAGATGAGAAACAAGCACCAATCTGCTAGAGGGACTTGCCCAGGATTATGGAAACAAGTGGCAAGGGAGGCTGCCTGACCCTTGGCCTAGTGTTCTTTCCTGCGTGCAGGGTGAGTCAGCGGAGTGGGTCACGGGAGTGCCCCCAGAGCCAGTGTCTGGCCCTGCAGGGAGAGGGCAGGAAGGGGAGGCATAGCTCCTGCCCTCAGAGGGCCCAGTGTAATGCCAAGCATCATTCACTAAGATGTAGATTAAATGATAGCCTGAAAAATGAATAAAGGAATTAACATGTGCCCTTTACCTTAAACTCTGTTTTACTAAGTCTTATCTCATTTAATCATTCATTCATCCATCAAACATTAAATGGGAAACTGTGTACTGGGGCCACTGTTCTTCACTCAAGGTGTTTCCACTGTATTGGGGGAGACAGACATGGTTTCAACATGTAAGGGAACCAGGTGGCTTCCCAGAGGTGGTGCCATTTGAACAGGGAGTTGGAGAAGTGGGCTCACAGCAGGAAGGTTACTGGGGCAGGGCTGGGCGTGGGGTACACTCAACAGTGGGGTGCTCTGTCAGGAGAACCTCAGGGGCCTGTATGACACTCAGGTGAGCACGGGTGGGCACAGGTGGGAAATGAGGCCAGGGAGCGAAGCCTCGAATGCTGAATGTCATTGTGAAGAGCCCATAAAGGAAGCGCCAGTTGAGGGTCAGATTTTCACTCGTTTAGTCAAAAGGTATTTAATTGAGTATCTACTATGTGCCGACTCTTCTAGATGCTGGGAATAGGGCAGAAAACAAGACAGGCAAGTCCTTGCACTTGTGGAGTCCACAGTCTGGTAGAGGAAAGATGATAAATAAACAAATAACATATATAATGGTGACATATGTACGGAGCGGGTAAAGTAGGAAAGGATGCAGGGACAACTGGGTTTGAGAGGGGAATTCCAATTTCAAGGAGGGCCTTGCTGAGAGGGCAACATTTGAGTGACTCTCTGGAGGAGGTGAGGGATGAGCCATGCAGTAGGTGGGGAACAGCAGTCTGGGCAGAGGGAACAGCAGGTGCAACCACCATGGAGAGGGAGCGAGCCCAGCATGTTGGAAACAGCAGAGAAGGCAAGGGAGGGGCAGGTCGTGGGAGGCCTTGTAAGCGTCCTGTGTCCTTTGGTTTTCACTCTGAGCGGGATGGAGCCCCAGTTGGGTTTTGAGCTGAGGAGGGACAGGATCCATCTTTGGCTAGAACAGGCTTGCTGTGGTTGCTGGGTTGAGACTAGACAGGGATGAGGGTGGAAGCTGGAGCATTATCTAGAAGGTTACAGCAATAACACAGGTGGGAGACAGTGGGGGGCAGGGCAAAGGTGACAGCAGTGGCAGTGGTGAGAAGTGGCCATATAGTGGATATATTTTAAAGGTAGAGCCAACAGGGTTTACTAATGGAATGGAGAAGTGGGGTGGGGTGGGGGATGGATGGGAGCAGGGGGACTAAGAAAGAGGAATTCAGGATGACTGGAGTTAAGATTTTTCACCTGAACAACAAGAAAGATAGTGCTGCCATTTGCAAAGATGAGGGAGGCTGGATGGGGAGCAGGGGGGTTAGGGGTGAACCAGGAATTGGGGTTGGAGCCGAATTGCCCACTAGACAGCTCGATGGGGAGAGCAAGTAGACAGTTGCCTGTACAAGTCTGGAATTCACAGGGGTGTCCAGGCTGGAAGAAAAGATGGTTTTCAAAGCAAGAGAAGAGGCCCTTCTGTAGCAGTGTGGAGGACAGCTGGACGCTGCTGTGGTGACCAGGACAGAGACTGTGACAGTCCAAACCAAAGCAGGACCAGCCAGACTGGAGGGAAGGGTCAAAGGCATTCAAGAGATTTTACTTACTATACCTTAACTTCAATTATGAAAAGGACACACGTTTGTTGTAAAACATTAAAATAACAGACAGGTATTATGAAGTAGAAGCAGCAGGCCATGGTGACGGGCCAGCCCCTTAGCTTCTGGCTTGGCGTCCTGGAGGACAAGCCTGTCTGGGGGCTGGGTGGGGAGTTCAAGCTGGGATATGGAATATTTCAGGTGCCTGCCCCGACATCCGGAGTGAGGGTGGAGCACTGGCTGGAGGCTTGGGCGTCAGGAGTGGCCTGGCTTGGAGTAGAGATGAAGCTGTGGCCACAGTCTAGGGCGTGTGTGTGTGTGCGCGCGTATCTGTGTCTGGGAGAAGAAACAAGGCCTGACAATGCTCCCCGACAGGCGAGGGACGGATGGAGACAACCGGAAACATGGCCGGGGCTGAAATAGAAACTGTTGCACAAGAGGCCGTGGGTCCCCAGAGCCCCCACCTCCCTGGAATCTGGGACCACTTCAGGGGTTGGAGGTGTGGGGGTTTCAGCTGGGGCTTAAAGGGTGAGTAGGAGTGGCCAGTGGAGAAGGGAAAGGCATTCTGGGCCGAGGTCCGCACAGGGATGGGGATTTGTGAGAGAGCTGGCTTATTCCCCGTGGGCACCAGCAGTCCACACATCCCTGGCTCCCGCCCCGCTCTTTGGTGTACAAAGTTGGTGAATCCTCAGTCAGGAGAAATGCTCTAGAAAGTTCTGACCCTGCTCCAGTCAAAGGGGCATCTTGGAGCCCCAGCTGGCATTCTGTCCCCACACTCCCACTTGTTCAGGGAAGTGAGGTTTCCTCATTGTTCCTTATTGATCCTAGTGCCTCCACGTGGCTTGTCACGTCCTTTGTGATCTGGCCCTGCCCCACCTCTCGGAGACTGCCTTCCCCGCTACCCTATGAACCAAAATGCCCATCTGCTGCTGTTCCTTCAGCCCACATGCACGACGTGAGTTCTCCGGGCCTGGAGCACGCCCCTCCCGCTTTCTTGCCCCCCTCCCCATGTACCTGGCCATGACTGCTGGTCCTTCCCTCCCAGACATCACCTCCTCCAAGGATTTGTCCCTGAGCACCCAAGTATGAGTTTTGGGCTCCTTCTGTATGATCTCACAAAGACCCTGATTTATCCTGACAGTGGCACTCTTGTGTCCTGTGTGGGTATGGTCTGTGTTAGGCTGTCCCCTCATTAGACTGGGCACGTCTGAAGAGCAGGAACCAGGTCATGTCTGGTTGATTCCCCAAGGCTGGTGTGGAAAGTGCGTTTACAGTGATAAACGCTTGCAAGCTTGAACGAGCAGTGCTCCTATAGGGGAGTACTGGGGCAAAGGCTGGGCATTTGGGAGCTCCCACAGCCCCTGGACAGAGTTTGGGGTTTCCACCCCATAGGCTGGGAGGGTGGAGGCGAGCCCCTGGCCCACTGGATCCTGATGTTGGGAGCTGCTGCCACCTGCCGGGCATGGCCAGTGTTGCCTTGCACCTGTGTGTGGCGGTTGGGATGTTTGCTCCAGAAGCGAGAGAATGATGGGGAAGTTCAGGGGTTGCAGGGGTCTGGAAGAGGAAGACGAGGGAGCTTTTGCAGGATTCAGAAACAGAATTGTTCTGGCACAGTTGCGGGGGTGGGGCAGCAGACCCGGGCTCCATGGCTGGAGTGTGTGTGTGTGTGTGTGTGTGTGTGTGTGTGTGTGTGTGTGTGTGTCCGCGCGCGCACGCGCATTGTTGAGGTTCTCCTGCTGTTGCTTTCTTCTCTTCTGGGAAGTCTGGCCCTGGCTTTTTTCTTTTTAAATTTTTTTTTAGAGACAAGGTCTTACTCTCTTCCTGGGGTTGGAGTGCCATGACGTGATCATAGCTCACTGCAGCCTCCAACTCCTGGGCTCAAGCGATCCTCCTGCCTCAGCCTCCCAAGTAGTTGGGACTACAGGCGCATGTGCCACCACACCTGGTTATTATTATTTTTTTTGTAGATGGGGTGGGGTCTCGCTATGTTGCCCAGGTTAGTCTCGAACTCCTGGCTTCAAGCCATCCTCCTGCCTTGGCCTCCCAAATTGCTAGGATTACAGGTGTGAGCCACTGCATCCAGCCTGGCCCATTTATTGATTGTGCAAAGCGCTGGCCATTGTGTGAAGTGCCTCATTTAACCCTTACTGCACCCCTGTTAGGGAGGCCCGTGATTACTCCACTTCACAGTCGAGGACAATGCGGCTGAGGGAGGTGCACACGAACAAGGTTGTAAAGGTTTGGTGACCTGCTGTGGAAGCTGCCCAGCCCTGCCAATCCAAGGTTTTGACGACAAAGCCCAGCCCCCTACCCAAGTGGCAGCTGTCTCCCCCACACCCCAGTCCACCGTTACCCTTCCCCAGGCCTGGGCTCAGCCATCCGAGGGGAGCAGGAGAAGAGGGAGACATGGGCAGTCGGGGAACAATCCTACTACTTAGCGTGTGATATCTGAGACAGCACTTTGGAATGAAATTCACTAGATGCCTGAATATAAGTTTCTTTCCTCCTTTTCCCAATGAGAAGATTAAAAGAAAAGAAATATGGCCCTACATTCTAATTTAAACTTTCAGAGATGTAGATGAATAATCGACTCCCTACTTATAATATTT
>NW_012139414.1:1243019-1253549 GCF_000956105.1 Propithecus coquereli
CAATTAATTTCTTTCTATTTTTAGTAGAGACAGGGTCTCGCTCTTGCTCAGGCTGGTTTCAAACTCCTGAGCTCAAACAATCCACCCGCCTCGGCTTCCCAGAGAGCTAGGATTACAGGCGTGAGCCACCGCGCCCGGCCTGAGCCTAAAATATCTTGACCAAGAAAGAAAGGAAGTGTTCAAAGAACAAAGCGGTGTGTCAAAACAAGAGGCCAGCATGGGGCGTCCACTGACCAAATCTGGGATAATTTGAACATCAAAATAAGTGATAGGAATGGACCAAAATCCATGGAATAAAATAGGAAACCCTACATCCACCTGATATAAGTAAATGGACAAATAAGTGGAGGTGAAGAAAAGTTCTTTACAATAGAATGCCAGCTAATAAATGTAGAAAAAAATGATGAAATTAGAAAATTGCCATTTGCAAACCATTGTAATAATCATTCAACTGGGCAAGAAACATCAATGGATGCTGGCGCCTGTGGGTGAAAAGTGGAACGAGGAAAAGGATGTTTCATAGTCTCGAAGCATCTCCCCTTCCTTAATTAAGCATCTTAATCAAGTGATCAACATTAACACAGCCATGGTTCCAATCGGCATTGGCTACAATAAGGCAAACAGCATCATTTTTGTGGTATTTCTGCCCAAAATGCATTACAGCGGCCTAATCACAGGGAAGGATTGGACAAACCCAAATGGAAGGATAGTCTGCAAAATAACTTCCCTGTAATCTTAAGAAATGTCAAGGTCATGAAACTCAAAGGCTGCAAATTGTTCCAGATTGAGGGAGACAAGAGAAATGTGACAACCGAGTACAATGTTTGATAACATATTAGATTTGTTTTTACTCTAAAAGGTTATTTTATTTTTGGACATTGAAGAACAGTTTGAAATTGTTTCAAAATAAAAAGTTAAATGCCTGGCAGGAGTGTTGGCCCTTCTCCAGGCTGACTCCTGGTGGCCTGCAGAATTGATCTTGGACGAGCTCCTGAGGAATCCCCTCTGACTGCCTGGGTGTCAGGGGCTTTTGTGCTCCCACAGCCCCCAGACCCTCTGCCGCCCTTTTATGATTATAACTATGCTTCATCCTGCTAGCTCTGAGGTCCCTGGGAGCAGGGGTCCCGTCTGGGCCCTGGCACAGAGCGGCTTCTCAGAACACATCGCGTGAATCTCAACAAAGAGGGTATATGTGGGGTACAACTCAAGCCCGTCTCTTCACCTGGGGTTCAACTGAAGAAACTGTCGAGCCCAGCTGCTGGAAGCACACCTGGCTGAGTGGGACCCAACATTGCAAGGGGCTTCCTGAGGGGTCTTGCAGGAAGCATTTACTGTTTTGGGGGCTGGGTTGAGGCCCTAATCCTCAAGACATAACCTTGCTGAAAAAGCCTCTCGATGGAGAAGATTCCCTTTCACGAGTTCATGTTGCTGGTGTACTCAGAGTGCCTGTGGAAGGTGGCGATCACCGTGAGGGAGGTGTGGGATACTGAGAACCCCAAGGGCACAGCAGACCTACCCGTCCTCTTGGATCAGAAAGTTGGGAATACTGTAAGTATTACGAGCAATACTGTAGGTAGGATGGGTATTCATGACGTTAGGACAGGCTGGGCGCAGTGGCTCACGCCTCTAATCCTAGCACTCTGCGAGGCCAAGGCAGGAAGATCGCTTGAGGTCAAGAGTTTGAGATCAACCTGAGCAAGAGTGAGACCCCATCTCTACAAAAAATAGAAAAATCAGCCCAGTGTGGTGGCACTCACCTGTAGTCCCAGCTACTAGGGAGGCAGGAGGACTGCTTGAGCTGAGTTTGAGGTTGCAGTGATCTATGATGCCACTGCACTCTACCTGGGGCGACAGAGTGAGACTGTCTCAAAAAACAAAAAAAAGAGGGTTAGGACGAATTTGCCAGGAATAAACTTTTTCCTTGCTTTCTGCTGAGGTGAGGTTCTTTTTTTCTTTTTTTCAGAGAAACAGAGTCTCTCTTGGTCGCCCTGGGTGGAGTGCAGTGGTGTCATCATAGCTCGCTGCAACGTCAAACTCCTGGGCTCAAGCGATCCTCCTGCCTCAGCCTCCTGAGTAGCCGGAACTACAGGCATGCACCACCACATCTGGCTGATTTTTCTATTTTTTTTGTAGAGATGGGGTCTTGCTCTTGCTCAGGCTAGTCTGGAACTCCTGGCCTCAAGTGATCCTCTCGCCTCAGCCTCCCAGAGTGCTAGGATTATAGGTGTGAGCCACTGTGCCCGGCCACAAGTTATAGTTATATGTATGGATGATACCATTCAAAGTACCAGGATGCCAACCCTTCAGGATGGGGGGCTGGGTCACCTTGTATCTCTCAGCATGGTAACAGTTTGGGGCCAAAACCTGGCTCTGTCCCTCCTTTCAGATCACAGGCTGTGGGCAGAGCACCCCCTGGGGTGAAGAGAAGCCTGTGAATGGGCAGGAAGGGGCCGAGTTTGCTGTTGGCCTGGCCAGAGGCTTCCAGGGTGCAACGGCCTCCTCCTTACCCTGGGCTGGCCTGCTGCAGGCGGGGCCTGCCAGGGAGTGCCTTGCCTGGAAGGGAGGGCAAAGGGCCTTGTCGTTCACTTGCCCCACCCTGCTGACAACAGTCCCAGTCACCAGGCCACCCTCTGTGTCCGGGGCCCTCAAGGGGTAAGTGTCCTTCTGAATCCACCTACCTGTCCTTTCCTGAAGATCCGGTGAGAAATCCTTTCCTCCTTGGGGGTCCAAACACCCTGCTCACTCTGCTTGTCCTGAGGCCAGGCAGGGGCCACACCTGCTCTCTCCTCTGCCTGGCCCAGGTCCTCCCGCTCTACTTCGCAGAGGTTCCCGAGACTGGGGCACTAGGGGGCAGGTTTAGAACGCCACGGCCCCCTCCTCTCCTGACATCACCATCAAGGCCAAGGCCAGGGTGGAAGGGCCCAGAGTGGGACACATCCAAGCAAATCCGAGCCCTTTCCTCTGCCACGATACAACAGAGCCCAGAATCCCAAGTGGCTGGAGCACTGGGGGACAGCCAGACAGAGCTCTCCCTGGACCAAGTTCTCCAGGAACGGGATGAAGCCATTGCTAAGTGAGACGAAGCTGCTTGCAGGGGTTGGGAGGGTGGCAGAGGGCTCCCTCCCAGGGCCCTGTCCTGCTGGAAGAGGGGAGGGGAAGTTGGGCATTGTGGAAGAAAAGCCACACAAACACCTGGCCTGTCACTAAGGCAGGGGTTGTGGCCACACCTGCCCATCCTGAGGGCCCAAGCCTCAGGCTGCTCTCCTTGCCACCTGCAGGAAGCAGGCAGTGGAGGCCGAGCTGGATACATGCAAAGCCAGGCTTCGCGCTGTGGAGGCCCAGCTGCTGGAGGTCCTGGCAGAGAAACTGAGACTGAGGCAGGAGGTGGAGGCCTGGGAGGTAGGGTGGGAATGCCGGCAGGGCCTGGGAGGAGTGGGGAGGAGGCCGCAGATTGGCCTTGAACCTGCTCTCCTGCCCGCAGGACGACATGCAGCAGCTGGTGCGGCAGCGGGTGCAGAGTCAGCTGCAGAGAGAGTCCAGGGGTGCTCTGGAAGCCCACGCAGACCCTGGAGCTGCCAGGACCCCCTGGGCCAGATTCCCCCGGGGACGGGGACGTTGGTGGTGAGAGCTCAGCCCGGAACTCTGGGAGCAGTGTCTTTATTCATTAAAGTCTGAGGTCTGACCACCCCCACACCCTCATGCCCTCAGTGACCGCCTGAGTCCTTCTATGTCCAAATGCGGAGCAGGCTGCAGGGACTTGAAGCCTGGGATTTCGTGCCTCTCTTGCCAGCAAGTCTTAGACCAGGAAGCCTCGGATGGCAGCCACGAAGTCCTGCGGGCGGTCAGCGTGGACCCAGTGGCCAGCGTTAGGCACGGTCTGCATCTGGGCCCGAGGGAAGAGCCGCATGATCTCAGGGTGGTGGCTGGGACTGTGCACCCCAGGGAAGGCCATCCAGAAAAAGTGCAAGTGGGAGGAGGGAGAGAGAGAGAAAAGCAGAGATGGAGAGCTGCGTGAGCCCTCATGCCCAGTGATATTTCTGGGCTCTCAGGTACCCCCTGCCTATGCCCAAGCCACCCCGGGCAGGCTCCCCAGGTTGGGGGTGGGTAAGGTATGCCCCTCCCACTGCCCAGGCTGGCTTACTGCACAAATTCGGAGTTTCCACCAAGGAGGAAGAGGGTTGGCCCGGGGTAGGAGTCCTGTTGCAGTGGGAAAGCCATGATCTTGTCCAGGTGCTGGGCCAAGGCATCCAAGTTCACCCTCCACATGAAGCGCCCACCTACCTCCACCAGGTTGGTGAGCAGCCACTGCCGCACGGCTATGTCCTGTGGGGGCCTGGCAGTTAGGGGGGGATCCTTGTGAGGCCTGGGTCTACTACTCTTCCCTCGACAGGTTCCAGTCTACAGCACTATCTGGGGGCTTGGGTGAATCACCTGGACAACAGAGCTGAGCTGCCCATCGGCCAGTTTTCGGGCGTGGGAGCGGGGCATCTCATCTGGGATGTCTATGGCCCTCATGGCTGTCACAATGCTTTCGAAGTTTGAGCTGGATGTGGTCTCCACTGGGCTGATGTCTACGGCAACCAGACGTTCCACCAGCTCTGGCTGTGGAAAAGAACTGGACTGGGGACCAGTCTCAGGGCAGACACAGTAGGTCTCAGGCACAGTTTCCAGAGCCTGAACTTGGCCATCCAAGGCTTGTTTGAGTCCTAGGTGTGCTGCTGAGCACTCAGGGTGTATACTGGATGGGAGAAGGCCCCAGACAGGGGCAGCTCACCCTTTGTAGTGCCAGCAGCATGGCTGTCTTTCCTCCCATGCTGTGGCCAATGAGGACGCAGGGCACCAGGCCCAGCTGGGGCAGGAGGCCCTGCAGATCCTGGCTCATGGCTTCATAGCTCATGTCCGGGCTGTGGGGGCTGTCGCCATGGTTCCGAGCATCCACTGTCAGCACCTGGGGAATGGGGTGAGACAGGGCAGTGCTGGCATCCACTGCTGGGTGTGGATGGCTGAAGGCCTGCTAGGGACTGCAGGTCGGGGGTGTTCCTGAGCCTGGGGACAGTTCCTGAGGAGAGGGAGGGCCCAGATGGTGAGAGGACCCAGTTCCCAGGCCTACGAAGCCCAGATGAAGAATCTGGGGCCACTCTGCCAGAGATGAGGAAGGCCCAAGGGGTGTGACCATGTCTCTGAAGGTTAGTCCTCGCTGGGTGGCAATCCCAGGGAAAGCCAGGAAGGAGACTCCAAGAATTTCCAAAAGTCGGAGCACAAAAGAATGGGGCTGCCATAGATGTGGTGAGCTCGCTGTCATCCCTGGTGAACAATCTGGGGCTGGCACCTTCATGGGCAGGGTGTTGGCGCCTAGGCATTGGCCAGGCAAGCTTAGCTCAGTGTGGACCAGGCAAATGGGGATCTATATCATGAATGAAGATGGCAACGTGAGGGAATGAATGGGGGTCCAGCTAGGGCCTGGGTCAGTGAGGCCTCCATCCTTGGAAGAACTACGTTCATTTCTAATGCGGAGTTACCTTGGCTGAAACCGGCCAGCCCTCGTCAGTGAGGGCCCAGAAGTAAGTGCTCCGCCCTGGTCTCCCCCTAGGCCCCGCCCCCACTGGACCCCGCCCCACTCGGAAGCTCACCCTTCGGCCTGTCTGCTCGGCCAAGGCCTTGGCGATAGAGTTGAAGTTAGTTTTGCTGCCTAAGAGCCCGTGCAGAAAGACGACGGCCGGGAGGGCCGACTCCCCGTCCAGAAGCTTGTAGGAAAGCGGCAGCGGCCTGGCGGGAGGGGGCAAGGACGGGGGCAGGGCCTGAGCCGGGGAAGGGACAAGGGACGTGGAGGCAGAGTCCTGGGAGGGGCGGGCCCGAGGTGGCGAGGTGGGGCTGTAGGGGCCGGGCGGGAGAGCGAGGAGCGGAGGACTGCCTCCCGCCCGGCGCCCTTGACTGACCTCGGCTCGGCGCCCTCGCGGCTGCAGCTGCTGCTGGGTGCGACGGGCACCCTCGAGAAGCTGGAACCGGAGGGACAGAGCCCCCCATGGGGGAGCCTCCAGGCTCGGGCCCAGCGGAGCATACCCGCAACCGCTACCCGGCGTGCGCCTCGCCGGGGACGTCATGCCCACGCTCCGCCTCCCGCCTCTGCTCGGAGCCCCGCCCACTTCCGGCCTGAGTTCCACCCTCTCCCCGCCCCTGGCCACGTTTTCTTACGTAATCCCAGAGACCTGTGCGTCCCCACCTCCAGCCCCGCCCCTTACGCCATGCGCATTCCCCGCAAGCCCCACGCCCGCCACCCCGAGCGCCGCACCTGGCCACGCTCTGGGCGGGGCCATCCGCAGCTCTGGTCCCGCCCCTCGAGGAGCACCCCTTAGTACCTCCCCGGGCAGAATCCTCGCGGGGGGTCGGGTCCATGCCGCTCCGGTTGTCCTCGGTTCCGGGCTCGAGTTCTGGGCGGCCGCCGGGCAAGTCCTTGGCAAGCCGAGGAGGCCCTGCGTTGGCCCGCGCCCGGCTGGCTGCACACCTGGCCTGCTGCCCTGCCCTCAGTCACCGCCCTGGGCTGGTGCCGGACACTCTGTGCCGCCGGCGCGGGCGAGAGGCTACAGGAGTGGCTCTTGTCGTCGGAGCGCCAGCTTGGTGGCGCGGTGCGCCACAGCTGGGCGCCCAGGCAGGCCGGATGGAGCGCCGGACCTGGACCCATCCTGTAGTCGTCGACCTTAGAAAGAGCTAGGAGGGACTGTAAAGGTCCCCCTCCAAATCCCTGCGTCCCCTTTACAGGCGGGGAAACTGAGGTGCAGAGAAGGTAGATGAGGCAGAACCAGAGTCTCTGTCTGGTCGTCTATTCGTGTTGCGAGTCAAGGTGGGAAACTAGCAGTTTGTGCTGTTGCAGACATTTCTGGGCTGAGCTGAAATGGCTCAGATCACCTCTCCACTATTTCTCTTTTCCAGCAGAGAAATAAACAATCCTCCCACCCCCGAAACTCAGCACATCCTTCGCGGAATCGCCTCTCTTGGGAACCCTGCCCCGCTGCCGTCTCTTCTCCCTAGCGTAGGGTAGCGGTGGTGGTTTCATTTAAGGTCTCAGTTCCACTGCATTCCATCTTTCCGCAGTGGCAAGAGTAAGCTGCTCTTTCTGCAGCCGATTTAATCTTCGGTGAGAAAAGAAAAAAACTTTTATCTGAGGAATGTGAGTATTTTTAAATTACCAAGCCCAGAGAGACAGACTTTCAAATGAGACAACAATCACGTCCAACACCCCCTTTGAGCTACGTATTCATCTCTTGAAACTGCTGCTGTTGCCACACACAGGTAGCTATAAATTAACTTAACCATGCCGCACCACACTATAACACACACCCTATAGCTTAACCATATATATAGCCAATCACTAATCAATGTTACTTCTGCAAACCAATGATAATTCCTGACAAACAACTTCGTATCAGCCCACTCCCTGTCCACCTTTATCACCTTTAAAAACCTGCTTGTAACCAAGGCCAAACAGAGCTCATATCCAAGATTACTTGCAGCTGAGTCTTTTAGGCAGCTGTTTTCACTTTTGCTCAAGTAAACTCTTCATATTATATTTTGTGCCTCAGCCTCTTTTAAATCAACAATGGCATTCTTCTGCTCAAAAGCCCTCAGGATTCCAAATGGTTAATTTAAAAAAAAAGCCTTCAGGGACTCTCCACTGGAACTTCATCACAATGTCCAAGCCTCCCCCATCTGGTCTGCTCCTACCTCTTTCGACCCATACACTCCATTCTCATGCTCCTCCACCAGGCACCCTGCCTGTAGGTCTCCCTGCCTCACCATCCCCTGCTGGGTACTGTGTCTGATACCCAGTTGCCTGAGTCCTAGACATCTTTTAAGGCCCAGGTAACTGCCACCTCCTCCTCAAGCCTTCCCAGATTTCTTGAGTTGAAGCTAATCTCGTTTACTCCACGTTCTCCAAGCATTTGTCAGCGTCTTCTGTGTGGTATTATAGGATTGGACTTCCCTGTGTCCACCGTAGGCTGGTAGAGAACTGGAACTACATTTTGTTCATCTGGTGCAAAGTAATTTTACTGAATAATCATAGAGAGGTTCAGGGCACTAGTGAATGCTTGGGTGAGGGTTCAGCTGGTGGCTGGGTTAGTGCCCCCTCCAGGAGGTGGCACCTGGGCCAGCCAGCGAGACATGGCCCCTCCCCTTAGAGCGATCCTGATGCAGTCAAGGGCCAGTAGGGTGTGTCCTTACTCCAGAGCTCATCTCCTTGCCTAATGGGACTCGGCAGTTGTTGTGCTCTAATTTGAGGAGGGCTCTGGGATCACAGGGGACTCTAAACACACCAGGAGGTGTGATCATTTGTTTCCAGAATAGTCATTAGGGGAGTATGAGGACACCTGAGCCCTGGATGGGGGCTGGTTCGAGGGCTGAGAGGGGTCCTGGAAGGGTGTTGTTCTAGAGTTGGTGGGTGAAGGGAAGGGGGTTACTGGTTCAGAAGGACAGTATTTCAAAGGTGGTGTCAAACAGCTCCCTGCCACCCAACCCGCAGCCTACTTGTCTAGCCAGGTCACCTGAGCCTGGCCTACCACCCTAGACCATCTAGAAGCCAAGGAGCCTCATGTCTAGGGGCAGAAGCAGCCTTGAGAAATCTACTCAGAGTCCTGGGCCCCAACCCTGTCACGTGGCTGGTTAGGGCCAGGCCTGGTAAGCAGAAAAACCAGTCAGCTTGAGGTTTCCACTTGAACATTCCAGAGAAAGTAGTGGGGGCAGGGGACAGGTCGTTGCTATCTGGTATTGGTGTCTCGTGGAGGGGTCGTCCTGGGGGTTGCCCACCCTCCCCAGCTTGTTGGAAACAGGCCATGGCTATTGGGTGGGGAGTGTCAAGCCTCCTTCTGGAGGGAGGAGAACCGGGGACCCCCTCTGTGAGGAGGTGGAGTCTACACTTCCACATCCGTGTTCCTGGGAAGTGGGAGGGCACCGTCCTTATTTTGCTGATGAGGAAGGTGAAGTAAACCAGCTCCAACTCAGCCAGTGCGTGCCCCAGCCCACATTCCTGCCTGGATTTCTTCTTTTGCTGACTCCTAGTGCAGTGCTCCGGGTATTTTGTCTGTCAACACCCTTCAGGCTGGGGACCTAGGGCTAAAGGGGTGCGGCCCGCGGCGGCAGGGACACTGCGCCCTGGTGGCGGTGGCATCGAATGGGTTAAGGTGGGGAGGTGGCAGGTGTCCCACAGCCGCACCTGGCCCAGTATCGGTCACGTGGCCAGGGTTTCACCTGCCCCGCTGAGCAGGGACAATCAGGCCGCTTGTTTTGTGGCTGGTCGCCATGGTGACAGCAGTGTGCCTGGGGAGGTCACCAGGGCAAATTCCTGCCAGCCCGCTGGGGTGTCAGCCGTGCAGAACCTGTTGGGGGTTCCCAGAAGACCCCTGAAGGTTTCCCGTGGGGCTGTCCCTAGCGGTCCCCCTGTGTGACTCCTCAGCCAACCTCCTCTCACCCCAACCCCCCTCACCCAGCTTCTCTCTTCCCACATTTTGAATCTGAGTTTATTAAGCCTCCAGGTCTTTCATGTACATGATCTTGTTTAATCTGCACAGCAGCCTTTCCCACGTGGGAAGGGTAATCCTTGCGGGTCTGTACCTGGTGAGCCTCCCCTGAGACTGAGCACTTGGAGAACATTTGCTCCTTCCAGCCTTGCTTCAAACGCCTGCCAGGCACCTTCCTAGACACAGCTGTGAACAAAACAAATGAATAAACTATTCAACGATGGATTGTGTGGAGTATTTACTTTCTTCAGAGCAGGTTAGGGAGGCCTCTGGGGACCATCCCTCGAAGGTGGGGACAGCACGTGATCATCCTGTGTCAAGAACACCTCTAGGGGCTCTGTCTGGCCACCTCTTTGCCCCACCCGGCACCTCCTCCCTACCAAGCCTTCCCACCACATCCATAGATTTTTCTCCTGCTTTCATCTACCCCTCTGCTCCCACAGGCCCTGTGACAGCAATGGTTGGCAACTTTTTTCCTGCCTCCAGACTCGTGTCCCTCAAGAACAGTCTCATCGCATACAGATTCTTAAAGTGGGCAGGGGGCCGGGTGCAGTGGCTCACACCTGTGATCCCAGCACTTTGGGAGGCTCGGGTTGGAGTGTTTCTTGAGGCCAGGAGCTTGAGACCAGCCTGGGCAACATAGTGAGACCCCCATCTCTACAAAAAAATTAAAAAATTAACTGGGTGTGGTGGTGCACACCTGTAGCCCCAACTACTTGGGAGACTGGGCAGGAGGATCATTTGAGCCCAAGAATTTGAGGTTATAGTGAGCTATGTTTGCACCACTGCACTCTAGCCGGAGCAACAAAGCGAGACCCTGTTACTAAAATAAATAAATAAATTTTAAAAAGTGGGCAGGGTGAGGACACCTTCCCTTTCGGAGTGGATGGTGAAGGAAGTCTGTGTATTTCAAATACCCAGAAACCTCTACTCCATTTGAGAAACACTAACTTTGCAGGATGCAGTCCAGTCTCTTCGGTCTGCATTTTGGAGGCTTTGTTTATTGATCACTTTTTTTTTT
>NW_012139414.1:1254304-1255686 GCF_000956105.1 Propithecus coquereli
GCCCAGGCTGGTCTAGAACTCCTGTCCTCAAATGATCCTCTGGCTTTGGCCTCCCAAAGTGCTGGGATTACAGGCATGAGCCACTTCACCCAGCCCCTCAAGTCCTTTTTCTTAAAAAAAAAAAAAAGAAAAAGAAAAGGGAAAAACACCCCAAGGAATGTGATCTGGCCCTGGGGTCAGGTCAAGCAGCTCTGCAAAAGTGACGCTTGGCTGGAGGTCCGAGGATGAGTAGGAGTCAGAGTGTTCCGTGTGCAATGGCGAAGCCATCGCATCTCCCAAGGCAGAATCTTAGGCGTCTTATGCTTCCTCCGTCCTTCCCTCTCCTCTCTCCCCTGTCCAGTCCCTCACCTAGTTCTGTTGAGTTTTTATCTGTAAGTAGCTCTGATTTCTGCCTACTACCCTCCATCTACCCGCCCGTCTCTCCCCTGTGTTGCTGCCTCCTCCTGGTCTTGTCCATTTTGGTTCCTTCAGACATTTTCCTGCGTGGTAATCAACATGATCTTTTCAAAACATGATGTGTTTCTGTGTTGCTCTATTTTTTTCTTTCCTACACGTTCCTTTTTTTTCTTTTATGCTCCGAGTTCTATGCTTATAGCCCCAGGAGATGCGTGTGGCGGACCTAAGAGTAGAAAAGCTGGTTTATGTGTTTCAAAAGCCGAAGCCCTTAGGCTTCAGGAACTAGTGAATGCCTCAGCAGAGACAGTGTCTTGGCCAAGAATGGGAGGGCGATCTGCTGCCTGCTTCTTGGCAGGGTCTCCAGAGAAAAATGGCTAATGGACCTACTAGGAAGCTAGGACCATAGGCAGCTTGCAAGATATCCCCCTGTCCCAAGTCCAGAGCAGACACAGTGCAAGCTGTAGGACCAAAGGGGCTACTGATACAGGATCATTGTTACGCGAGGGCTGGATGCCGTCCAACTCTTCCTTCCCCAGTCTCCCTGCCCTGCAGGAAATCTGGCCCTACTGAATGTCCTGGAATTGTGGCCCATTCAGGAGGATTGAAGTTAAACTTCCTCCAGCTCCATTCTTTCGGTAGAATGGAGCATCAAGGATGGATGCTAAGATGAATTACGGAAAATAATGTCATTGCACATCTAAGTTTGTGGACTGACATTTGTAATTGCCAGACTGAAGGAGGCAGACATATGAACACCAGGAGGGAAAAAGTTCTAGGCAGTGGGGATAGCATGTGCAAAGGCCCTGGGGTAGGAAAGACCTTGCCTTGTTAGAGCAACAAAGAGGAAGACAGAGAACTCTGGAGCAGAGAAGGCAAGAGCAGGGGAAGCACATAAGAGTGACATGGTCTAAGCAGGGGCCTGGTAAAGGATTTGGGTTCTCCTAAGAGAAATGAGAGCCAGTGAAGGGTTTAAGCAGGGAGGGAAA
>NW_012139414.1:1256376-1261828 GCF_000956105.1 Propithecus coquereli
TGTTGCCTGGGCTAGAGTGCCATGGCATCAGCCTAGCTCACTGCAACCTCAAACTCCTGGGCTTGAGTGATCCTCCTGCTTCAGCCTCCCGAGTAGCTGGGACTACAGGTGCAAGCCACCACGCCTGTGAGAATCAGGTGAGAATGTGAAACAAGCAAATTTTTTTTCTATTTTTAGTTGCCTGGCTAATGTTTTCTCTTTTTAGTGGAGACAGGGTCTCACTCTTGCTCAGGCTGGTCTCGAACTCCTGACCTCAAGCGATCCTCCTGCCTCAGCCTCCCAAAGTACTAGGGTTACAGGAGTGAGCCACTGCGCTCAGCCATGATTTATATCTTTAAAGGACTGTTTGCCCACCGGAAGGTGGGGACAGATTAGAGGAGAAGTGGAGCGGAGGAAGAAAAATTAGTTAGGAGGCTGTTGCAGAGGTTCAGTTCCCACATGCTGGTAACTGTGACTGGGAGGTGGCTGTGGCAGTATAGAGAGGTAGATAGATTTGGAATATATTTTGAAGTTAAAATCAACAGGAGTTGATGAAGAATTGGAGGGAAGGGAAGAAGATGGTGGTGAGGGAGAGAAAGGAACCAAGGACCCCCAGGTTTCTGCACTGAACACATGGGTGCGTAGCTGTGCCGTTTGCTGAGATGGGGGAGGGTTTCTTCCTCTCTAGGGTACTAGTGGTAGGAAGAATCTAGAATTCCACTTGGGGCATGTTAAGTTGGAGATGCCCCTGAGATATCATAAAGGTTAACATTTATTACTAAGTACTTAACAAGTGCCAAGCACTGTTCGTGTTGTTTTATATTCATTAACTCGTTTAATCCTCATGATGACTGATAGAGGGGACATTATGATTAATGACCCTCCCTTTATGGATGAGAGAATTGAGTCACAGAGAGGTTAATGAATTGCCCGTGATCACAAAGCTTGGAGGCGGCAGGGCCAGGATTGGATCCCCAGTGGTTGGGCTCCAGGGGCCACGCCGTGAACCTCTGCCCACTACCACCTCTGTGGCGTCCCAGGAGGCAGCTGGTCACACGAGTGGGGAGCTCAGAGTACAGGGCTGGGAGCTAGGAGTTGTCGAAGTCATAGGGTTGGGCAAGATAATCAAAGGGGACAGTGCATTGGAGGAATAGAAGAGGGCGCAAGACCGAGGACCCTTGGAATCAAGTGGAGGAGGACCGGGAAGGGAGATGGAGGCGGTGTAGACAGAGAGAGAGGAGGAAGGCCAGGTGAGGGTGGTTCCCAAAGGGCTGCAGAGGAGATGGTGGTGAGGGGGAGCGGGCAGTCTATCGTGTCAAGGCTGCCAAGACAGTGAGTAAGCTCCTGAGAGCAGAGTGACCATTGGCCGTGGCAAAGTAGAGGCCACTGGTGAGCTTGCCGGGACCCCAAGGGAGGTGGTGGGTAGGGGTGGGAGCAGACAGAAGGAGCTGGTTGTATGTGGGTGGGGAGAATGTGAAATCAGGTGAGATACTTCAGAGAAATGGGGTACCTTCTGTGTGGAGATGTGACATCAAGGAAGTATCTCTTTTAAAGATGCGAGCTCCCCAATCATGTTCATATGTTGATGGGAAGGATTCAGTCGAGAGGGTGTAGCCAGCTCTGTGACCAAATTTCAATGACCTCATATGGATTTTTTTATAATCTTCTCCCTTAACTAACTACTTGACATTTTTGAGTTATTTCCCAGAAATGGCGGAATTTCTGCAAGACAAAGGTGTTGAGGTTCTGAAAACCCTGGGACAGACTTCCTTATGCCAAGATACCACTACCTGCCCCAATGCACACGGCCCTTTGTGAAAAAGCCCCTACTCTCCCAGTCAGTCGGGGAGATTTGCCACTGATTTCCTGTTCCTCTTTCATGTGAAAAAATTCCTTTCTTCCTTGGCGATCTCTTTGTCTCAATAATTGGCTCTTTCTGTGGTGAGCAACAACTGGACCTAGCCTGAAACCCCCTTGTGGTTTCAGTAACAAGGGGCTAGGAGAAAAAGGCGATTTTTATATCAATACAGACCTTCTTTTAAAAAAACTTTTTATTATGAAAAAGTT
This sequence comes from Propithecus coquereli, assembly GCF_000956105.1. Classification (NCBI taxonomy): domain Eukaryota; kingdom Metazoa; phylum Chordata; class Mammalia; order Primates; family Indriidae; genus Propithecus; species Propithecus coquereli. Next base: position 1,258,423 of record NW_012139414.1, read on the forward strand.
TCAATATAGAAAAGGAGATAGAATGGTATAATGAACCCCCATATAGTCATCATTTTAAAATATTTGTTATTCTTAAAATTATTTATTTATCTATTTACTTTGAGACAGGGTCTTGCTCTGTTGCCCAGGCTGGAGTGCAGTGGCATCATCATAGCTCACAGCAACCTCATACTCCTGGGCTAGAGGCATCCTCCTGCCTCAGCCTCCTGAGTAGCTGGGACTGCAGGCGCGTGTCACCAAACCTGCCTGCTTCGTTCTTGTTCAGTCTTCACCCCTATGCATCTCCTCTCTCACCTATGCATTGTTTTGAACTAAATCTCAGCTATTATACCATTTCATCTATAAATATTTCTGTATGTTTCCCTAAACGGTAAGAGTTTAAAAAAAACAAACCATAAATTACCATATCATTTACACACTCTACAAAGTAACACTTTCTTAATATTATCAATTATCCACTCAATACTCAAATTTCTAATTGTTTCATAAATGTCATAAATGTTCTTTTAACAATTTGAATCAGGAATACAATTAAGGTCCGTAGCTGTGATTGGTTGACATTTCTTTTAAGTTTCTTATGAGCTACAGGTTCTCCCTCCATCTCATTGTTTTCCTTGAAAAAGATTTTTTGTTATTGAAGAACCCAGGTGTTCGTCCCATAGAGTTCTCCATATTTTATATTTTTATGATCATATTCTGTGCTTAATGTGTTCCCCTCTGCTTTGCATGTCTTGTAAATTGATATTGGATTGGATCTAGAAAATTGATCAGATTCAGGTTTGTTTGTTTTTTTTTGGCAAGACTACACAGGATTTGTTGTATTTGATTCTTTTTCATGGCAGCCAGGTTGTCCTGGTTAGAACACCTTTGGCTGGAAACCCCAAGTCAAAACAGCTTAAGCAATAATAAAAGCTAAATCTCCCATAACTAAGGTTCTAGAGAAAGGGGAAGTCCCCAGAGAGGACACAGTTACTAGGTTGAAAATGTTTCCGGAGCTCTCCAAACTGATGTCCTTGGCTTTATCCTTGGGCTTATTCCTTCTGGGGTTCCAGTTGATGATAGAAGTCCAGGTGTCACCTCCTGACAGGACAGCATCCAGGGAAGACAAGGGTGGTTTGTTTCTTAGGAATGTGCATACCTAGTTCCCCAGCAGACCTTCCCTCCCTTCTCAGTGGCTGAAACTGTCACGGGCCCACTCTAAACCAGTCACTATCTAGGGAAAGAGACCATCATGACTGGCTTCCAGGAATTACCCCCTGAAGCTGGGGAGAAGCTCTGTTCCTGTTACCTATTGCTGTAGAAAGTGAATACCTCATATCCTCGCACACTGTGTGAGTATTTCTAAACAATGTTACCTAGAAGTGGAATTGCTGGGTCTCAGAGTATTTTTATATTTTTTGTAGAAGTGGCCAAATTACCTTCCAAATCTGTTATATCACAGCATGAGCAAGAGCAAGACCCTGTCCCTACAAAAAACAGAAAAATCAGCCTGGCATGGTGGCGCACACCTGTAGTTCCAGCTACTTGGGAGGCTGAGGCAGGGGGATCATTTGAGCCCAGGAGTTTGAGGTTGCTGTGAGCTATGATCATGCCACTGCACTCTAGCCCAGGAGACAGAGAGAAACTTTGTCTCAAAAAAACACAAAAAACCAACCCCCCGCCCCGTTGTATGAATATATGCTTCACCAGCAGGGGAAGAGGAAAACAAAAGAGATAGGGAGGTGCAGTGGTTAGCAAATTTGGGCTCTAGCAGGACAGACTGCCTGGGTTCAAAGCCCAGCCCATTTGTTCAATATCTGTGTGAACTTTGGACAAATAGTTTAACATCTCGGTGCCTTGGTTTTCCTATGTATAAAGCGGGGATGGTGATGATACCATTAATCACTCGATACTTGTACTAACAAATCATTAGCTATTATTATTTTCTCTTGTGTTGGATATCATCAAAATGCTAGTTATTGTCCCCAAATCTGTTCTCTGCCCTTCTAGCAGAGGTTGTGTCTTCTAGAGCTGTGGCTACTGTTGGGTCATCCTTTTTCCAGGGCTCTGTCTCTCAACCCAGCTCCTGCGATTCGGTTTCCTCCCCTTGCTGCTTTCGGCTTGGTGGTGCTAAAGCCTCCCCACTATTGTTAGTTTCTTGATGCCTCAACATCCCCTACTGAATCCCCTAACTCCACCCATTCCTCCCTGTGCACGGTCCCTTCATGAAGTCTCTTCGAAATCCAGCTGCAACCTCTGGCCAGGCGCTAAGTGACACAATTGGTCTTTACGTTCACCAGTCTGAAAGGGGACCCACAAATGTTATTTAATTTAGAGGAGTTAGAGAATTATCATTTAATAGGGAAGTTAAGCATCTTTTCGTATGTTTTTAGCACAAATAGCTCTTTTTACAATTGCTTCTGCTCTTTTGCCCATTTTACTATTAAATTATTATACTTTCTCTTATTGATTTGCAGGAACTGTTTTTATATAAGGTATTGTAACCATTTTTCTGTTACACATGATGCAAATATATTCTCCCTGTTTCTTGTGAATCTTTGAACTTTTTTTTTTTTTGCCTATATAGGCATATCTTGTTTTATTGTGCTCACCTGGGCTTCCCAGAGTACTAGAATTACAGGTGTGAGTCGCCTCACCCTGCCATGTAATCAGTGATCTTTGATGTTACTATTGTAATTGTTCTCGGGTGCCACGAACTGCGTCCCTAGAAGACAGCAAACTTAATCAATAAATGTGTGTGTGCTGACTGCTCCACCGATCAACCATTCCCCTGTCTCTCTCCCTCTCCTCTGGCCTCCCTATTCCCTGAGACACGACAATATTGAAATTAGGCCAATTAATAACACTACAGTGGCCTCTAAGTGCTCAAGTGAAAGGAAGAGTCACTTGTCTCTCACTTTAAATCAAAAGCTAGAAATGATTAAGCTTAGTAAGGGAGGCATATTAAAAGCAGAGACAGGTGAAAACTAGGCGTCTTGTGCCAAAGAGTTAGCGAGTCGTGAATGCAAAGGATAGGTTCTCGAAGGAAATAAAAAGTGCTACTCCAGTGAACACAGAAATGATAAGAAAGTGAAACACCGTTATTGCTGATATGGAGAAAGGTTTAGTGGTTTAGATAGACAATAAACCAGCCACAACATTCCCTTATGCCAAAGTCTAACCCAGAGCAAGGGCCTAACTCTCTTCAGGTCTATGAAGGCTGAGAGGAGGAAGCTGCAGAAGAAAAGTTTGAAGCTAGCAGAGGTTGGTTCACGAGGTTTAAGAAGCCGTCTCCATAACATAAAAGTGTGAAGTGAGGTAGCAAGTGCTGATGTAGAAGCCGCAGCAAGTTATCCAGAAGATAATTAATAAAATAATTAATGAATGTGGCTACTCTCAACAACAGATTGTCAATGTAGACAAAACC
>NW_012139414.1:1261878-1292596 GCF_000956105.1 Propithecus coquereli
GACCCTGTCCCTACAAAAAACAGAAAAATCAGCCTGGCATGGTGGCGCACACCTGTAGTTCCAGCTACTTGGGAGGCTGAGGCAGGGGGATCATTTGAGCCCAGGAGTTTGAGGTTGCTGTGAGCTATGATCATGCCACTGCACTCTAGCCCAGGAGACAGAGAGAAACTTTGTCTCAAAAAAACACAAAAAACCAACCCCCCGCCCCGTTGTATGAATATATGCTTCACCAGCAGGGGAAGAGGAAAACAAAAGAGATAGGGAGGTGCAGTGGTTAGCAAATTTGGGCTCTAGCAGGACAGACTGCCTGGGTTCAAAGCCCAGCCCATTTGTTCAATATCTGTGTGAACTTTGGACAAATAGTTTAACATCTCGGTGCCTTGGTTTTCCTATGTATAAAGCGGGGATGGTGATGATACCATTAATCACTCGATACTTGTACTAACAAATCATTAGCTATTATTATTTTCTCTTGTGTTGGATATCATCAAAATGCTAGTTATTGTCCCCAAATCTGTTCTCTGCCCTTCTAGCAGAGGTTGTGTCTTCTAGAGCTGTGGCTACTGTTGGGTCATCCTTTTTCCAGGGCTCTGTCTCTCAACCCAGCTCCTGCGATTCGGTTTCCTCCCCTTGCTGCTTTCGGCTTGGTGGTGCTAAAGCCTCCCCACTATTGTTAGTTTCTTGATGCCTCAACATCCCCTACTGAATCCCCTAACTCCACCCATTCCTCCCTGTGCACGGTCCCTTCATGAAGTCTCTTCGAAATCCAGCTGCAACCTCTGGCCAGGCGCTAAGTGACACAATTGGTCTTTACGTTCACCAGTCTGAAAGGGGACCCACAAATGTTATTTAATTTAGAGGAGTTAGAGAATTATCATTTAATAGGGAAGTTAAGCATCTTTTCGTATGTTTTTAGCACAAATAGCTCTTTTTACAATTGCTTCTGCTCTTTTGCCCATTTTACTATTAAATTATTATACTTTCTCTTATTGATTTGCAGGAACTGTTTTTATATAAGGTATTGTAACCATTTTTCTGTTACACATGATGCAAATATATTCTCCCTGTTTCTTGTGAATCTTTGAACTTTTTTTTTTTTTGCCTATATAGGCATATCTTGTTTTATTGTGCTCACCTGGGCTTCCCAGAGTACTAGAATTACAGGTGTGAGTCGCCTCACCCTGCCATGTAATCAGTGATCTTTGATGTTACTATTGTAATTGTTCTCGGGTGCCACGAACTGCGTCCCTAGAAGACAGCAAACTTAATCAATAAATGTGTGTGTGCTGACTGCTCCACCGATCAACCATTCCCCTGTCTCTCTCCCTCTCCTCTGGCCTCCCTATTCCCTGAGACACGACAATATTGAAATTAGGCCAATTAATAACACTACAGTGGCCTCTAAGTGCTCAAGTGAAAGGAAGAGTCACTTGTCTCTCACTTTAAATCAAAAGCTAGAAATGATTAAGCTTAGTAAGGGAGGCATATTAAAAGCAGAGACAGGTGAAAACTAGGCGTCTTGTGCCAAAGAGTTAGCGAGTCGTGAATGCAAAGGATAGGTTCTCGAAGGAAATAAAAAGTGCTACTCCAGTGAACACAGAAATGATAAGAAAGTGAAACACCGTTATTGCTGATATGGAGAAAGGTTTAGTGGTTTAGATAGACAATAAACCAGCCACAACATTCCCTTATGCCAAAGTCTAACCCAGAGCAAGGGCCTAACTCTCTTCAGGTCTATGAAGGCTGAGAGGAGGAAGCTGCAGAAGAAAAGTTTGAAGCTAGCAGAGGTTGGTTCACGAGGTTTAAGAAGCCGTCTCCATAACATAAAAGTGTGAAGTGAGGTAGCAAGTGCTGATGTAGAAGCCGCAGCAAGTTATCCAGAAGATAATTAATAAAATAATTAATGAATGTGGCTACTCTCAACAACAGATTGTCAATGTAGACAAAACCACCTTCTACTGGAAGAAGATGCCATCTAGGACTTTCATAGCTAGCGAGGAGAAGTCCATGCCTGGCTTCAAAGCTTCAAAGGACAGACTGACTTTCTTGTAAGGGGCTAATGCTGACTTTCAACTGAAGCTAATTCTTATTTTCCATTCTGAAGATCTTAGGGCCTTTAAGAATTATGCTAGATCTAATCTGTTTGTGCTCTGTAAATGGAACAACAAAGCCTGGATGATAGCATATCTGTTTACAGCATGGTTTACTGAATATTTTAAGTCCACTGTTGACACCTGCTGCTCAGAAAAAAAAGATTCCTTTCAAAATATTACTACTCATTAACAATGCACCTGGTCACCCAAGAGCTCTGATGGAGAGGTACAAGAAGGTGAATGTTGTTTTCACGTCTGCAAACACAATACCATTCTGGAGTAATTTAGATTTTTAAGTCTTATTATTTAAGAAATACATTTCGTAAGGCTATAGCTACCATAGATAGTGATTCCTTTAACAGAGCTGGGGAAATGTAAATTGAAAACCTTCTGGAAAGGATTCACCATCCTAGATGCCAGTAAGAACTTCCAAGATTCATGGGAGGAGGTCAAAATGGTCACATTAGCCGGAGTTTGGAAGAAGTTGATTCCAACCCTCACGGATGACTTTGAGGGGTTCGAGACTTCAGTGGAGGAAATAACTGCAGCTGTGATGGAAATAGTGAGAGAACTAGGGTTAGAAGTGCAACCGGAAGATGGGACTGAATTGCTGCAATCTTATGATAAAATTTGAAAGGATGAAGAGCTGCTCCTTATGAATGAGCAAAGAAAGTGGTCTCGTAGGATGGAATCTACTCCTGGTGAAGATGCTGTGAACATTGTTGAAGTGAGAACAAAGGAAGTAGAATATTCCATAAACTTAGTTGATAAAGCCATGGCAGAGTTTGAGAGGATGGACTCCAATTTTGAAAGAAGTTCTACTGTGGGTAACATGCTATCGAACAGCACTGCAGTATTACATGCTACAGAGAAATCTTTTGTGAAAGGAGGAGTCAATTGATGTGGCAAACTTCATTGTTGTCCTATTTTGAGAAATTGCCACAGCCACCCCAAACTTCAGCAACCACCAGCCTGATCAGTCAGCAGCCATCAACATCGAGGCAAGACCCAGCAAAGATTATGACTTGCTGAAGGCTCAGATGATCATTAGCATTTTTAACAATAAATTATTTGTAAATTAAGGTATGTACATTTATTAAACATAATGCTATTGCATACTTTTTTTTTTTTTTTTGAGACAGAGTCTCACTTTGTTGCCTGGGCTAGAGTGCCGTGGCATCAGCCTAGCTCACAGCAACCTCAAACTCCTGGGCTCAAGTGATCCTCCTGCCTCAGCCTCCCGAGTAGCTGGGACAACAGGCATGCACCACCGTGCCCAGCTAATTTTTTTTTCTATATATATATTTTAATTGTCCAGCTCATTTCTTTCTATTTTTAGTAGAGACGGGGTCTCGCTCTTGTTCAGGCTGGTCTCGAACTCCTGAGGTCAAGCAATCCACCCGCCTCGGTCTCCCAGAGTGCTAGGATTACAGACATGAGCCACCGTGTCCGGCCTGCATGCTTTTTTTTTTTGAGAGTCTCATTCTGTCACCCTGGGTAGAGTGCAGTGGCATGATCATAGCTCACAGCAACCTCTAACTCCTGGGCTCAAGTGATCCTCCTGCCTCAGCCTCCCAAGGAGCATGGACTGCAGGCGCAGGCCATCATGCCCAGCTAATTTTTTTCTATCTTTTTAGTAGAGATGGGTGAGTGGGGGATAGGGGGGGTGAGGGGGGTCTTGCTCTCGTTCAGGCTGGTCTCCTGACCTCAAGCGATCCTCCCACCTCGGCCTCCCAGAGTGCTAGGATTACAGGTGTGACTCACCGCGCCAGGCCACTACTGCATCCTTAATAGACTACAGTATAGTGTAAACATAATATTTGTATGTACTACGAAAGCAAAAATTTCATGTGACTTGTTTTATTGTGATATTTGCTTCTGTGTGGTTGTCTAGAACTGAACCATTGACTATCTCTGAGGTGTGCCTGTTTTTTATTTGGTAAAAAAACACATAAAATTTACTACCTTGTTTTTTTTTTTTGAGACAGAGTCTTGCTTTGTTGCCCCAGGTAGAGTGCAGTGGCATCGTCATAGCTCACTGCAGCCTCAAACTTCTAGGCTTAAGTGATCCTCTTGCCTCAGCCTTCCAAGTAGCTGGGACTATAGGTACATGCCACCACGCCTGGCTAATTTTTTTTTACTTTTCGTAAAGACAATGTCTCATTGTTGCCCAGGCTGGTCTGGAACTCCTGGCCTCAAGCTACCCTTCCCCCTTGGTCTCCCAAAGTGCTAGGATTACAAGCATGAGCCACCACACCTGTCCCTTAACTATTTTTAAGTGTACAGTTCAGTAGTGTTAATTATATTCACATTATTGTGAAACAGATCTCCAGAACGTCTTCATTTTGCAAATTTGAAAAGTCCTCGATGTTCACCCATGTTCAGCAGGTGACAGATATTATTCAGCCTTCCATTTCAAGGTTGAACAATATTCTATTGTACGTATAGGCCACATTCTGTTTGTCCAGTCATCCATTACTTAACATTTTGTTGCTTTTATCCTTTGGCTATTGTGAATACTACTGCTAAGAACATGGGTGTGTAAATATCTTTTCCAGACCTTGCTTTTGATTCTTTTAGGTGTATACCTAGAAACGGAATTGAATCACCATACTATTTTCCATAATAGTTGCACCATTTTACAATCCCACAAACAGTGCACAAGGGTTCCAATTTTTCCAAATCCTCACCAACACTTGGTATTTCTATGTGTGTGTTTTATTTTTATTTAAAGCCAGTCAAATTTAGCAGTGGGGGATTGAATACCAACTTCAGTGACACTAATGTTAATAAGTTCCAATAACCCACTACCATTGGACCAACCCGTGCATGTGTTTTAAATGGTAGCCATCCTAATGGGTATGAGGTGATAGCTCATTGTGGTCTCGATTTGCATTTCTCTGATGACTAGTGATATTGAGCATCTTTTCATGTGTTTATTGTCCATTTGTATATCTTCTTGGAAAAATATCTATTCATATTACTTGCTCATATTTGAATTGTTGTTTTCTTTTTCAATTTTGTTTTGTTTTGGGTTTTTTTGCTGTTGAGTTTTAGGAAATCTCTGCATATTCTGGATAGAAATCCCTTATCAGATATATAGGTTGAAAGTATTTTCTCCCATTCCATGGGTTGTCTTTTTACTCTATTGATAGTATCCTTTGGTGCAGAAAGTTTTTAATTTTCACCAAGTCCAGTTTGTCCATTTTTTCTTTTCTTGTCTGTGCCTTTAGTGTCATATCCAAGCAATCATTGCCAAATCCAATGTTGTGAAGCTTTTGCCTGAAGTTTTCTTCTAAGAGATTTATATTTTTAGATCTGATATTTAGCTCTTTGATCCATTTTGAGTTGATTTTTATATATGGTGTTAGGTAAGGGTCCAACTTCATTTTTTTTTGCATGTGGATATCCAGTTCCCAGCACTATCTGTGAAGAGATTGCCCTTTCCTTGTTGAGTGATTTTGGTATCCGTGTTGAAAATCATTTGACCACATATGTGAGTGTTTATTTCTCAGCTATCGATTCTATTCCATTGGTTATATGTCTGTCTTTATGCCAGTACCACACTGTTTTGATTTCTGTAGCTTTGTAGTAAGTTGTGAAATCAGAAAGTGTGAGTCCTCAAACTTTGTTCTTCTTTTCCAAAATTATTTTGGCTATTTGGGGTCCCTTAAGAATCTATATGAATTTGAACGTGAAATTTTCTATTTCTGCGGAAAAATGCCATTGGGACTTTGATAGGATTGCATTAAATCTATAGATCACTTTAGGTAGGATGGAAATCTTAACAGTCACATGATTCTGGCAGATCTGGGAGACTAAAAACCAACCAACCAACCAACCGAATAAACAAAAAAACCACACGAGATGAACATGGGATGTTCATAGACATGTGATGTCTTTCCATCTATTTGTGCTTTCTTTCAGCAGCACTTTGTAGTTTTTGGTACAAGTCTTTCACCTCCTTGGTTAGTTTATTCGTAAGTATTTTATTCTGTTTTTGTTTTGTTTTTGCTTTTGAGGCAGGGTCTTGCTGTGTCCCCCAGGCTGGGGTGCAGTGGTGTGATCACTGCTCACTGCAACCTTTGAACTCCCAGGCTCAAGTGATCCTCCTGCCTCATCCTTCTGAGTAGCTGAGGCTACAGGCACACGCCACCATGCCTGACTAATTATTAAATTTTTTGTAGAGATGGTGTCTGGCTGTGTTGCCCAGGCTGGTCTCAAACTCCTGGCCTCAAACCATCCTCCCCCCTCATCCTCCCAAAGTGCTGGGATTATAGGTGTGAGCAACCACACCTAGGCTATTTTATTCTTTTTGATACTATTATAATTGAAATTGTTTTCTTAAAAAAAAAATAAAGAGAGAAATTGTTTTCTTAATTTCCTTTTTGGATTATTCATTTATTTCATATTTTTTAATGCCATAAAATCAGATCATATTTTCTTTTATTTCTGGGTTCATATCTTGTTTACAAAGACTTTCTTATCTTACAAAATAATAATATTTTCCTGTATTGTCTTTTAGTTCTTTCACAGTTTTGTTTTTTATGTTAGACCTTTAATAATCCACCTGGATTCCTAATGAACCGCCAATTCCCCATTGACGGGTTGGACAGAAGGGAAAGCGGAAGGAGTGGGGATGGTATTTAGATTTTCAGGTGGAAGGAATAGAATAGGATAAGGTGTGGAGGTAGGAACGGCAGGGTCTGTTCAGGGGAACGACTCCAGGTAACTCGTGTCAGGTCTGGGAACGGCCTGGATACCAGGCAGAGACCTTGGGATTGAATTGCAACTCCACATCCTTACTCACTTTTTTCAACTTTTTCTTTTGCTGTTTCTGGATAAGAATTTTCTGCTTCAACCAGGTAGGCCTCTGGTCATGCCCAGGCGTATCATTTTCGTGCCTACCTCCCTTCTCTTGCCCATTCAGTGACACCCGCCTGGAAAGTTGTCCCCTCTTAGCTCTGTCCACCGGAAATCTATTTATTCAAGACTCAGAGATCTACGTATTCGAGACTCAGTCTATGAAGTTTGTATAGACTGTTACACCCCTTAGTGACCTTTGACCTCCTCTGGAAGCAATCTACTGTTCCTTGATTGCGCATAAGACACAATTAGTTTCCTTTTCAAACTGCCCCGTGGGCTCGGACCTTGTCTTTACTGAGCATCAGTTCATTGCGGGATGTTCTGCTGGGCTCAGGTTATCCCAGGGTCAACAGGATGCTTAGGGGCTTCTCCTCGACAGAGCTGATGGTCTAGAGGTAGCAGAAAGACAAGCTAAGCGGTGATTCTGGACCAGTGTGACAAATGCCATGGTATGGTTCTAGGTGCACCGGTGTTGGGGAACATTCCCTCAGCAGAGACACGAAGTGACTTCTAAGCTTGCCAAGTGGGTGAGGTGAGCTTGGGGAAACTGTGCCAAGAAGAGGGGACTTGTGTTGAGGCCTAGGGTTCAGAGAGTGCAGGAATTTTCTTTTTTTTTGTGACACAGGGTCTTGCTCTGCTGCTCAGGCTGGAGTGCAGTGGCATGATCACAGCTAACTGTAACTTTGAACTCCTGGGCTCAAGTGATCCTCTTGCCTCAGCCTCCCAGATATCCGGAACAACAGACACGCACTGCCAAGTCTGGCTGATTTTTCTTGTTCTTTGTAGAGATGGGGTCTCACTCTGCTGCCCAGGCTGATCTCAAACTCCTGGGCTCAAGTGATCCTCCCACCTCGGCCTCCCAAAGTGCTGGGATTACAGATGTGCACCACCAGGCCCAGCTAATTTTTAAAATTTTCTTGTAGAGTGGGTCTCACTATGTTGCCCAGGCTGGTCTCAACCTCAAGTGATCCTCCCTCCTCAGCCTCCCAAAGTGCTAGGATTACAGGTGTGAGCCACCGTGCCCAGCCAGGATTTTTGACTTTTTTTTTTTTTTTTTTGAGACAGAGTCTGGCTTTGTTGCCCGGGCTAGAGTGAGTGCCGTGGTGTCAGCCTAGCTCACAGCAACCTCAAACTCCTGGGCTCCAGCGATCCTTCTACCTCAGCCTCCCGAGTAGCTGGGACTACAGGCATGTGCCACCATGCCGGGCTAATTTTTTCTGTATATTTTTAGTTGTCCAATTAATTTCTTTCTAATTTTAGTAGAGACAGGGTCTTGCTCTTGCACAGGCTGGTCTCGAACTCCCCCGCCTCGGCCTCCCAGAGTGCTAGGATTACATGAGCCACCGCGCCCGGCCTCCAGCCAGGATTTTTGATGAAAGGAAGGATGTCTAGTGGGCTTGGACTTGGTGGCTGGGGTGGGGAGGAGGTGGGGCAACTTGAAGAGCGCTATAGAAACTGAGAGACAAGCACGGCCTGCCCTTGCAGGGGCTCTGGAGGCATGCCTTGGAATCTGGGTGGGATGCTAAGGGCCACCTGGGGGTAGGGGGCCTGGAGGACTTTAGACAGGGGAATGGCATGATCAGATTTGAGATTGTCCTGAGGAGAATGGCTTGGGAAGGGGCATAGCTGGGTTATGCGGTGTGGAGAGGGAACCTGGGGACCAGAGACCCTCTCGAGGCTGCACAGAAGGATGGTGGTGGCCTGGCTCGAGTCTTGGCAGTACAAGTGGAGAGGAAGAGAGGTGGACACATCTAGACATACCGAGAAGAGGACAGGTTAGGAGCCGGTCATTGACAAGAGGTGGCAGTATCTGGAGCCCAGTCTCATCACATTGTGAGCCTTGGTGACCTCACTGTGTAGTGCCTACCTTGCAGCGTTCTCATGGGATAAAATACAGCAGGGACAATGTCGCCTCTTTTGCAGATGTAAGCTAGAGGCAGCAAGTGACTTGGTCAAGGTCCCTGAGCGAGCACCAGTCGCCAGTGCTTTTGCTCCCTGCTGGCTCTGCAGGGCGTACCTGTCTTGGCATGAGTGACCTTTCACAGAACCCTGGCAGGGGAGGGAGAAGGAAGGTACTGTCTGTTCTTCCAGTCCTGCCGCAGACCTTGAGGGAGCCACAATAAATGCTGTGTTTATTTGATAAAGCACTTACTTGGCTTTTGGTCTGGCAGGAGGGAGAGCTGGAACAGGTGTGGCAAGAGTCGGTGGCTGTGGCACCACAGTGGGAAGTGGGTGAGACAGCCCCAGGGCCTGGCAGGGGGTCCAGGGCTGTGGGGTTTGAAGAAACCCGGGGACTTTCTCATGACCCAGGCATCTCCCTCTTGTTCCCAGGTGAATATATCAAAATATGAATGATACGAATTCATGTTAAGTGAGCTGCTATTGTGTGCCCAGCATGGTGCCAGGTGCTTTCCATGCGAGCAGGCACACCTTCGTTCCCCAGACATTTCTGACCAGCCTGCCATGCCAGCCTGCGCTGGATGCTGTAGACAGAGAAAAGCTCAGGACACTGTCCCTGACCTTGGGAGTGAACTTTTGGTAGGGAAGTCTGACAAGAAACAAAACCACGCTATACAGTAGTGCAGTGTGTGCCGTGATGGGGAGACAGTGGGCTTCACGGAGCCTAGAGGGTGGCTCAGCTAATCCTTGGCACAGCCCACAAACCCATTTTGTTTGTTTGTTTGTTTGTTTTGAGATAAGGTCTCGCTCTGTCCGCTGGGATAGAGTGCAGTGGCGTCATCCTAGCTCCCTGCAACCTCAAACCCCTGGGCTCAGGTGATCCTCCTCCCTCAGCCTCCCGAGTAGGTGGGACTACAGGTGTGCGCCACCATGCCTGGCTAATTTTTCTATTTTTTGTAGAGACGGGGTCTCGCTGTGTTGCCCAGGCTGGTCGGGAACTCCTGGGCTCAAGTGATCCTCCCGCCTCAGCTCCCAAAGTGCTAGGATTACAGATGTGAGTCAGCACGCCCGACCTTCATACCCATATTATAGATGAGGAAACCGAGTCTCAGAGGAGTGAACTGCACTGTTTTAGTTCTGGCTAATTTCCCTCTGCAGAGGGTGATAAGACAGGGATGGAAAAGACAAGTTAGAGAGGCCCTCCAGGGTCATCCAGTTCAGCTCCCTTGTTGAAATGAGGGAGACACTGAGAATCGAAAGGGGAAGGGATTTGCTCAGAGCCACACAGGAAAGGCGTGGCCAAGCCGGATCTGGAGCTCAGCTTTCCTGGCTCCCAGCTCGGGTGTGCTCCTTGACACCAAATGCCTCTCTCTTCTCCAGCTGCCCAGAGGTTTCCTGGGAACCCCCTCACCTGGGACCCTCCTCAGCTTATGGTCTGTAAGCTCCAGTATCTCTGCTTAGGCCCTAGACCCCAGAAGGGATAAGAAAGAAGACCTTGAAGGATGTGTGTGCATGCAGGGGACAGGCATAGGACGGAGGAGGACACCTCCCTCCCCCTCCTGCCTCCAGGAGGCTCCGGGGCGCCCAGGCTTGGGGAGAAGCCAGGGGACAGGGGAGAATCTGAAACCCCAAGGACCTGCACACCCCTGCCCAGGATTGGGTCTGTCTCCCTTCCCTGCTGCCTCCCTCTTCTTGGGGGTGCACGGGTGGGCTATGGGGGCAGGCTGGCTCAGATGTGGCTGGAAGGGACTATGTCCAGGCTTCCCTCTTGGAGTTGATGGTAAACGAACGACCCTGCTCCTGTCTCTAGGCTCCCTGGCTCCCTGGCTAGGACTGCTGGGGCTGGAGACAGGTGCCACCTCTTAGTCCTTAGCCCACTTCCCCCAAATCCCATCTCAGACAGGCCCACAGAAACCTTCTCTTCCCAGCTTCCTTCCCGTCACCCCCTATCCCTGAGCCCTCTCATTGCCTGAGTCCCCCTTCCTGTCAGAGCCCTCCCCCTCACTGAGACTGGCCCCCTTCCCCAGGATCCATGTCCATCAGTCACCCCCACACCCGCACAATCGGTTTCACTCTCCCTGGCGCCTCCTCTGCAGGCTAAGGACAGTGGTTCCCGAAGGGGAGCCTGCGGGGCAGAGACTAATCCAAATACCAGTTCTTTCCTAGAATCCTACAGAGTGACCTAAGCTAAGGCAGACTTACTATTAACCCACTTCCTCTTCCTTGGGTCATCGAGGTGACAATATGTTGGTGTTCCTTTACCAGAGAATTTTTCTGGAGCTAAGCAGAGGGTTCTACTAAGAAATCTAGCTGCTACAATTTTGCTTTAGCTTTGCTGCAGCCCAAAATGTTTGAGATACAATAATTTAGACATAACTAAGTCTCCCTAGACCCCAAATACGTGTGCAATCCTCGCTCCGCCCCAAGTTGCTGGCTTGGCCTGTGAGTCCCTTTCTAAGCAAACCTCTTGGACACATAGTCTACAGCGTCTGCTTTCACTCCTCACCTGCTACCCTCTTTCCCATCCACCGCTTTGGCCCCCACCCCTTTTGCGAAGGCCGCTGGTGACCACCTTGCTGCTCTTAACCCCATGACTACTCCTTGGACCTCATCTTGCCTGGCCACTCCTGTAGCCCAAGACTCTGTTGCCAACACCTGCCTCCTGGAAACTTTTTTTTTTTTTTCTTTTGGTTTCTGGACTGACCTCATCCACGCCCCTGGTTTCGGTTGCCATCTGTGTACTAACAACTCCCAGGTTTACCAGATCTCTCTACATGTCCTCTACTTCCTGGGCGCCTCTACCTGATGTCCCACAGGCTTGCCCAGCTCTACGCTCCCCCAGAAATCTGGTCTCCTACTGTGGTGAATGACACCACTGTCCAATCGGTGAGCTAAGGTGGAAAATCCTAGATTCCAGCACGCTTCCCTCTCCCTCACTCTGCACATCCCAGTGGCTCTCAAGTGCTGCCCACCCTGCGTCCTTAACAGCCCCCAGCGGGTTCTGCCAGAGCGCCCTGGCACGGCCTCGTTCCTGGCCACCATCATCTCACGCCACAGCAATGGCCTTGTTTCCTCTGAGACGGTCTCCCTGCCTTTGTCTCTCTCCTAGAATCCCAGCTCCCCGGGGGGCTGCCGGCGAGCAGAAACCTGGCCAGATATTCCCCTTCTAGGGCTCCCTAACGCCCAGAGTAAGGAAGGTCCAAAGTCCGTGATTCCCTTCCCACACAGGAGACTCTGTCCGGCCCCTGGCGCCCATCACCACTTCCTGGCTGGCTCCGCGAGCCACCCGGCCATTAGGACTCTCTCACCCATTCTTTCCCGCCTGGGCCTGGGCTCCAGCCCCTTTTCCATCTAATCCGCATTTTCTCCAAGACGCCAGCGCTTTTCCACATTGTTTACCTCAAGCCCCTTTGAGATGCACATAAGAGTGTTGCGCTCCCCTTCTTAGCCCCCCCTTTCCCTCCCTTGAGGGTCCCTCTCTCATCTCTCCTCCAGGTGAGAAGATTTTGCCCAACTTTACTTTTGGCGGCTGTGTTTTATCAAAATAGGTCTTTTTGTTTTCCTTTTCCAAATCACAGTGTGGAATGTGCTCTTTCACGCGGCACCCAGAGACTGGGAAGGCACAGCACACTGTGGAGAGGGTGCAAGCTCCAAGCACAGACCAAATGGCAAATCCTTGAGAAGAGGGCCCCTTGCCACCTTCCCCTCCCCTCCCCTCCCCGGCCACAGCATTCTGGAAGTGCTCCCGCCGGCTCTCTAGATTGGGTCTTGGCCACACAGGCTCTGTTTTGGTCATCACTTGATGCCCAGTGAGTAGGCAAGTGACCCCCCAGTGAGCACCGAGCTCAGCTTACAACCCCACTTTCCCTCTAAACTCCATCTGGGCAGGGCGGTGGGAGAGCGGGATCCAGCCAAGACCGACCCCCAGGGGGGCGCTCAGGACAAGGAGGCTCCAGCAACTGCAAAACGAAATGCTTTTATTGATAAATATCAAGTGCTCCATTTCGTGACTGCTGGTTCCTGCCCTTGGTGGGCTTTGGGGCAGCGGCCCGATGGGGCTCCACCGGGCAGGCAAGTAGCGGCGGGCACCCCAGCCCTGCGCTCCAGAGGGGTGAGGCTTCACAGTCCATGCGGGCTGGTTCTCGGGTCCCGCAGGCGGCTCCTCAGCCCGCAGAGGGGTGGCAGCTGGGAGGGGGCGCCGAGCTGGCCCCTTCCAGTCCAGCGAGGGGGCTTCCTGGCATCTGGGGCCGGGCTGGTCTCCGATGCGAGGCTGCAGGCTGGACTGGTGGGCGCTCCAGCTCGTGGCGGTGCGGTGGGGTCTCCTCCGTCTGCCTCCTCAGACGTAGTCCTTGCGGTCGTAGGCGATGCTGCCGGACGGGCCCGCGGAGCGCGGCGCCGAGTAGAGGATCTTGCCGGCCTGGTACTTCTTCTCGCGCGGTGGGCACGAGCAGCAGAGCAGCGCGCCCCCCAGCAGCTGCAGCGCCGAGGCCGCCCAGCCCACGTACAGGGCGGCGCCCATCTCGCGCTTCTGCGCCTCGGGCACCAGGGCGTTGTAGAAGTCCCGGATGATGGTGTTGGCTGACCAGGACACCGGCACGAGGGTGAGCAGGGCGGCCAGCAGGAAGAGCACGCCCGCCACGATGGTGATCTTGGCCTTGGCTGTGTCGTCCTGCACGCAGTTGGTGCACTGGGCGCCCACGAGCGCCACGAGCAGCCCGAAGGCGGCCACCAGGATGGCCACGACGATGAGGGCACGGGCCGCCTGCAGGTCCTGCGGCAGCGCCAGCAGCGAGTCGTACATCTTGCACTGCATCTGGCCGGTGCTCTGCACCACGCAGTTCATCCACAGGCCCTCCCAGGTGATCTGCGCCGTGATGATGCTGCTGCCGATGAAGGCCGTCACGCGCCACATGGGCAGCGCGCAGCACAAGATGGTGCCCAGCCAGCCCAGCACGGCCAGCGAGGTGCCGGTGATCTCTAGGCCCATGGACATGGCTGCCGCGGCAAGGCCGGCTCCGCCGGGCGGCTCCGGGTGCGGG
Organism: Propithecus coquereli; assembly: GCF_000956105.1. NCBI lineage: Eukaryota > Metazoa > Chordata > Mammalia > Primates > Indriidae > Propithecus > Propithecus coquereli. The sequence continues at coordinate 1,275,776 of NW_012139414.1, forward strand.
AAGACGAGGGTCCGGGGCCGCTGGGCCTGGCCGGGAGCTGCGGCGCCGACGGGTCGACAGACAACCGACGGGTCGACAGACAACCGACGGACGGACACACGGACGGCGCGCTAACGGCTGGGCTCCGAGCTCGCGCGGCGGCTGCGCCTGCACCTGCCTGTGGCTCTGTGGGCGGCCGGCGGCGACTGGGCTGGAGCTGGGCTGGGGCCGGGTAGTCTTAGCCAAGTGCCCAGCGCACCGGGGGAGGGCGGGAGGGGCGGAGCTGCGCTCTCCGGGGCCTGGGGACAGTGACGTGGCCCCCCTCCCACCTTTACGGAGCGTCCTGGGAGGAAGGACTTGGCCGGGAGAGGCGCGGCGCGGGGGTGGGGGTGCCAAGACAGGGCGGGGCCTGAACCCTCCGGCCCCTCTATCCTTGTCCCCCACTGCTCAGAGACGAATTCTCCGGGGCAGACTGGGGGAGGGGATGCTTCAGGAGTTTAGGGGGCAAATCACAAACTGTTTGACAACCCCATCCCCCGCCATTTTTGGCGCCTTTGGCGCGGGCGCGTGGGGATGGGGGCGCTGCAACTACCCCGGCGCGGCGGGAGGGGCAGGGCGCCGTGTGGGCGTGGCCGCGGCTGTTTGCCGGAGTGGGCGGCTGCCCGGGAGCTCTGCACCTGCTCCCCGGTCCCTCTAGCCTCCCAGGCAGCACACGCGTTGCACAGGCCCAGCCTGATTCAGGCCGGTGGGTTTGTCCAGCCTGGGAGGTGCGGGGCCCGGGAGCCAGGGACCAACTGCGGCTGGGGGTGGGTTGGCGTGGGCAGAAGATGCCCTTGAGCCAAGCTGACCTCAGATGTCTCTCCAGCCCCCTTCAGTTCCCATCGCTGGCAGAGCTCCTGGATGCTTGTAGCTGAGCGATGCTCCCCTCCCAGAGCCCCTGTCCTCCCTCCCTTGGAGCCTGAGTCAGAGCTGGGGTCCACGTTAATGAAGTGGTGAAGCGGTTTGATCCAGGCAAAGGAGGGAAGTCGGAAACGCTGCCTGCGATGCCCTTGCTCCCACACCTGGGCAATCCTCCCGGCCCTGAGTCCTTCAGGGCTGGCCTTGAGGTTCTGCCTGGGCTGCTCCCACCCCCTGCTCCTCTCTTCCCCTCACTGCAGCTCTTGGGTCTCCTCACTGCTCCTCCCGTATGCCCCTGTGCTGGCTGTCCCCTCTGCACAGAACACTCCTGCAGTATACACATGGCTTCAGGTTTTTGCTTCCAGTGCGTCCTTCCCTGACCACCCTATTTCAAATTGCAACTTCTTACCCCACAATGGCCTGTCCCCTTTTCATACTTTATATTCCCCTTAGTGGTATTTTTGTTGTTGTTATGTTTTTGTTTGTTTTGTTTTAGAGACAGGGTCTTGCTCTGTTGCCCAGCTGGAGTACAGTGGCACGATCATAGCTCACTGCACCCTCCAACTCCTCAAGCGATCCTCCTGCCTCAGCCCCCCAAAGTGCTGGGATTACAGGCGTGAGCCACCCTGCCTGGCTCCCTCTTGGCATTTAACACCATCTGACATACTCTATGTTTTTATATTTTTCTTATTTATTTATTTATTTTTTCGTTGTACTTAAATGACAAAATAATAATTGTATGTATTCATGGGGCACATAGTGATGTTTCAATACATGTAATGTATAGTGATCAGATCGGGTAATTAGCATAGCCATCATCTCAAACATTTATCATTTCTTTGTGTCGACGACGTTCAATAACTTCTTTATTTTAAATTGTTTCTCTCTGCTCCAGTCTGTCAGCTCCATTGGGACATCCAGAATGTCCCAAAATGGGGAAAAATTGTGCTGGTTTTGTTCACGGCTGCATCCCCAGTGCCTAGAGCAGAGCGGAATACTCAAGAGGTAGCTGATTTAGTGACTTGAATGAGGGGAAGACATCACTTTCTCATGTTCCTAACCACCTTGCCTGCTTGCCCTCCCCCCTCCCCCCACTCCCACCCCGCTGGTGAGAATGGCTGTTAATGGGATATTGTGTTATCTGAATCAACAGGTCTTTGCCAGCTATTAATGGTAGGAACCAAGGGCTCTTCCAGTGAGATGAGAGACCCCATTGAGCCGGGCCTGGGGGTTTTTCTGGGTGGCTCACATCTCTCAAATCACAGGCATGCAGCTTTCATCCTCCTCCATATGTGCCCAAGCCCTGGGGTGACAGAATTCTGAGTAAGATAAACAGAGCCCATAGAAACCAGGGTCCTCCTTTTTTCAGGGGCAAAGGTCTTGGGCTGGGCCTGGGCAGAGCTGGGAGTGCCTGGCCAGAGGGCCCAGCTGGTGCTGGGTGGGGGCTGCCCTGGGGGAAGTTTGTATAGCCCAGGGCCTCTTCAAGTGGACTACTGGCTGCTACAGTTTCCTGGTGAGTGAGGGCTTTGGGCCAGAAGAAAGATGGAACTCCCAGGCAGTGTGGGGAGCTGAGGTCAGATGCTTTTGGCCAGAGAGTGGGCCCCCACTGGACGGCCAGTTGTGCCTGGTTTGGGTGGCACAAGCTCTGACTCTTGCTGGTTTCGAGGTTGGTGAAAGTCACGTCGCCTCCCTTAGCCTCAGTTTCCTTCTCTGTAAAATGAAAGAAATGATGTCTATATGACTCACCTCACAGGGTTGTGGCGAGAGTGGAGGTAACATTCCGTGTGTTGTAAAGCAGAAAACAGTCAGGCGGGGCATGAAAACGTACAGAGAAATTGCTGGGAGAGAGGGTGGGTTTAGTCGGACAGATCTGAATTTGAGCCTGGCTCCCCTCTTAAGGCTCATGAGACCTCAAACGACTCCTTTTCCCACCTTGAGCCTCAGTTTCCTCATCTGTGAGAAGGGGCTTGGTCTGAGTTGCTGGGGTCAGGGGGCTTGTCCCTGAGCTGAGCGAGCTGCTGGGCAGAGCTGCACAGAGATGGGGCAAGCGGGACCCAGCTTCATGCCCGGGGGCCAAACTTCAGAGATTCTGCAAATAAGACTTTGGCTCTGGGCAAACAAAGCTCCAATCAGCTTTTTGCTCAGTATCTGCCAAGGTTCTTACAACTCAATAAGAAAAAGGCAAATAACCCAATTAAAAAGTGGGCAAAGGATCTAAACATTTAGAATGGACAAAGAAGATATAAAATGGCCAGTAAGTGCATGAAAAGACACTCAACATCGTTAGTCATTAGGGAAATGCAAATAAAACCACAAAGAGATACTACTTCACACCCACAGGGATGGCAGTAATCATATGACACGTGTTGGGGAGGATGTGGGGAAATTGGAACACTCATACATTGCTAGTGGGAAGGTAAGATAGTGCCCTGCCTTTGAGAACAGTCCGGCAGTTCCTCAAAGGGTTAAACGTAGAGTTATCCTGTGATCCAGCAATTCCACTCTCTGCATTTACCCAAGAGGAATGAAAACATACATTCACACAGAAAATTTGTACACGAATGTTCACAGCAACATTATGCATAATAGCCCCAAAGTGGGAACATCCTAAATGTCCGTCAACTGATGAATGGATAAACAAAGTGTGGTATATCCATACCATGGAACACTATGCATGGAACATAGTACTGAAACATGCTACGTCATGGGTGAACCTGGAAAACATGGTAAGTGAAAGAGGCCAGTCATAAAGGACCACCTGTTGTATGATACCATTTATAAAAATTATCTAGAATATGGAAATCTATAGGGACAAAAAGTAGATCAGCAATTGTTGGGGACTGGGGTGAGGGTGTTGGGAAGAATGTAGAGTGACTGCTGACGGGTACAGGGTTTACTTTTGGGGGTGATGAAAGTGTTCTGCAGTTGACTGTGCTGATGGTTACATAACTGTGAATGCATTAAAAACCATTGGACTTTACAATTTGAATTGGTGAGTTGTATGGTATGAAAATTATATCTCAATAAAGCTGTTAAGGCTGGGCGCGGTGGCTCACGCCTGTAATCCTAGCACTCTGGGAGGCTGAGGCGGGTGGATCGTTTGAGCTCAGGAGTTCGAGACCAGTCTGAGCAAGAGCGAGACACCCGTTTCTACTAAAAATAGAAAGAAATTAACTGGACAGCTAAAAATATATAGAAAAAATTAGCCGGGCATGGTGGCGCTTGCCTGTAGTCCCAGCTATTCGGGAGGCTGAGGCAGGAGGATTGCTTGAGCCCAGGACTTTGAGGTTGCTGTGAGCTAGGCTGACGCCACGGCACTCTAGCCGGGGCAACACAGTGAGACTCTGTCTCAAAAAAATAAATAAATAAATAAAGCTGTTAAAATAAAAATCACTGCGGTGCCTGGTGCCTGCAGTGTGTGTCTATGAGTGTGTCACCTGAATGTGTGTGTGCCCGACAGGGTGGGATGCAGGTGGCTTTGAATGGGAAGGGCTGAGAGTCGGTGAAGGAGGGAGAGGCATATTGGATCCCCACCCCCACTCCTGAACCTCCTTGTCCAAAAGCAGAAGCATGGCCCACAGTGGGACAGCTGCCCTAGGAATGGGCCCTGCAGTGCGTGCTGAGTGACGACAATGAAGGGAGTTCTGCGCTGGGCAGGAGCTGGTGGAGATGACTAGGTGTGTCTGGGTAGAATGGCATGTGTGTGTGTGTGTGTGTGTGTGTGTGTGTGTGTGTGTGAGAGAGAGTCCAAGGAGCAAAGGGCTAGAAAAAGAGGAACTGAGAGAAGAGCACCCACAGCTAGGAGATTAGCTTGTTCCCTGTCTCCCACCTGCTGTCCAACCCCCAAGAAGTAGCCCCCAGGGCCCCACGGCCCACTTCTCCCCTACTGTGGCCACAGTAGCATCCTTTTTCGCTTGTCCCCAGTAGGCAACATCTACTAGGGTCAGAATCCTGCCGTCTCTAGCATTGGAAGAGGTGCGAATTGTGTGCAGTGTTGAGGAGGAGAGGAGCCCAGGGTCTGTTGGGTTTGGGGTCCCCCATTGCCCTGGCTGGAAGATAGACCATATGGAGCCCAGGGGTGAGGGTGCACAGGGAGCCCATCCATGCATGCCATGGTCACTGAGTTGCTGGGGGAGCGTCATCCTTTATCTGGCTGCAGTGTCTGGTGTCAGTGTGCTTGTGCTGTGTGTGCATACGAATGCGCATGACTTATTTGGGTAACTGAGTGTGGTGTTGTGGCAGGCTGTGTGTGAGCGTGTGTGTCTGTGGATGTGCAGTATTTGCGTGTGGTGTGTCTGTGTGTGAGAGGATGAGAATAAACAGTAATGACCATGCAGATTGCTAAATGTGTGTTTTCAACTTTGTTTTCAATTCCATTTGATCACAGAGCTGAACTATGTTCCCAGTGCTTGGCCAGGGGTTACAAACTGCAGCCCAAGGGCAGAATTTAGTCTGCAAAGAATTTTGTTTGATTAGCACAAAGTTTTTCTAAAAACTGAAATAGAATGCTTCTAGGTAGGTTATGCATACTCCAGTTGCTACTGGTACTCCATACTTCTTTTGTTTTAATTAAAATTTTAATTTTGAAATCATTTTAAATTTATATACAGTTGTAAAAAAAAAATAACAGATAGATCCTGTAACCTTTACCTAGTTTTCCCCAATGATACCATTTTGCAAAATGATAGTACAATATCACAACCAGGATATTGAAATTGATAAGGTATAGAACTTTTCCATCTCCACAAGAACCCTTCATATCCCTGTTTTATAGCCACACCCATTTCCCTCCTAACCTCAACCTCTCCTTGCCCCTGCAGCCACTAATCTGTTCTCCATTTCTTTTTTCTTTCTTTTTTTCTTTCTTTCTTTTTTTTTTTTAGAGAAAGAGTCTTGTTCTGTCACACAGGCTAGAGTGCAGTGGTGTTATCATAGCTTACTGTAACCTTGAAATCTTGGGCTCAAGTGATCCTTCTGCCTCAGCCTTCTGAAAAGCTGGGACTACAGGCACACACCACCATGCTGGCTACTTAAAAACAATTTTTTTGTAGATATGGGGTCTTGCTATGCTGCCCAGGTTGGTCTGGAACTCGTGGCCTCAAGCGATCCTCCTGCCTTGGCCTCCCAAAGTGCTGGGATTACAGGCGTGAGCAACTACACCCAGCCCCTGTACTCCATTTCTATACTTTTGCCATTTCAAGAATGTTATATAAACAGAACCGTACATTATATAACCATTTGGGATTGGCTTTGTTCACTCAGCATAATTCTCTGAGTGAACAAAGCTTGTACATATCAATAGTTCATTCTTTTTTGTGCCGAGTAGTATTCCATGGTACAGATGTACACATTGTGGTCAAAGGATATCTGGTTGTCTCCAGTTTGGAGCTGTTACACATAAGGTTGTTATAAACATTCATGTACAGGTTTTTGTGCAAATATAAGTCTTCGTTTTTATGCGGTAAATGCCCAGGAGTGCAATTTCTGGGTTACATGGTAGTTGCATGTTTAGCTCTTTGAGACAGTGCCAAACTATTTTCCAGAGCAGCTGAACCATTTTACATTCCCACTGGCCATGTATGAAGGATCTGGTTTCTTTGTATCCTCACCAGAAGTTTTGTGTTATCACTATTTTTCACTTCATTTTGATAGGTGTGTAGTGGTATCTCATTGTGGTTTTAATTTGCATTTCCTTGACCGCTAATGACATTAAACATTTTTGCACATGCTTATTTGACTTCCATATACCTTCATCAAAATGTCTTTTGCCAGTGTTCTAATTGGATTACTTGCTTTTTTTTTAAAAACTGTTGATTTTGAGGAATTGTTTATATATTCCAGATACTAATCTTTTGTTTCATATGTGGTTTGCAAATATTTCTCCCACCCTATAGCTTGTCTTTTTGTCCACTTAACAGGGCTTTTCACAGAGCAAAAGCTTTAAATTTGATGAAATCTAACATTAATTTTTTGATGGATTGTGAATTTAGTGTCAAGTCTAAGAACTCTTTGCCTAGCCCTAGATCCCAAAGGTTTTCAGCTATTTTTTTCCTAGAAATTTTATGTTTTATATGTCCATGATCCATTTTGAGTTAATTTTTGTATAAGGTCAAGATTCTTTTTTTTTTGCCTATGGATGTCTAATTGCTCCAGCACCATTTGTAGAAAAGGTTATCTATCTCCATTCAATTGCTTTTGCATCTGTGTCAAAACCCAGTTGGGTATATTTGTGCAGATCTCCATTGATCCATGTGTTTATCCCTTCATCAATATCACACAATCTTGATTGTTGTAGTTATACAGTAAGTCTTGAAGTCAGGTAGATTGCTCTTACTTTTTCAAAACTGTTTTAGCTCTTCTAGTTCCTTTTCCTTTCTATATAATTTTACAATAATCTTGTCTATATGTATAAAAAGTCTTGCAGGGATTTTGATAGGAATTTGCGTTAAATCTGTACATCCATTTGAGGAGAACTGACATATCTACCATGTCGAGTCTTCCAATACATGAACATTATATGGTCCTGCATTTATTTAGATCTTTGAGTTCTTTCATTAGCGTTGTATAGTTTTCAGCACACAAGCCCTATACACATCTTGTTAGATTTATACCTAAGTATTTCCTTTTTTTGAGTAATAGTATATGGTATTGTAATTTTAATTTTTGTGTCCATATGTTCCTTGCTAGTATGTAGAAATATGATAGATTTTCATATGATTATCTTGTATTCTGTGACCTTGCTAAACTCATTTATTAGTTCTAGGAGTTTTTGTAGATTTCTTGGGATTTTCTACATAGGCAGTCATATCATCTGCAAATAGGAATAGATTTATTCATTCTTTTCTGATCTGTACACCTTCTATTTCCTTGTCTTGTCTTAGTTCTCTGGCTAGAACTTCCATCGCACATTGACTAAGATGGTGAGAACAGCCATTCTTGCCTGATCTCAGGGAAGAGGTACCCAGTCTTTCACTGTCAAGCATGATATTAGCTGTAGGATTTTTTGAAGATGTCCTTTATAAAATTGAGGAAGTGTCTCTCTATAATTATTTGTCTGAGAGTTTTTTAAAAAAATAATGAATGGGATTGAAATTTGTCAAATACTTTTCTGCATAGTTGAAATGATTTTCTGGAAGAGAGTGTGTAGAAATGCTATAAATTTCTCTTTAAACATTTGGTAAAATTCCCCAGAGAAAATTGGGTTTGGACATTCTTTTTTGGGAGTTTTTAAATTACAAATTTAATTTTCTGAATAGACACAGGACCATTCTAGTGGCTGGGTTGTAGAAGTTTGTGTTTTTTGAGGAATTGGTCTATTTCATCTAAGTTGTTGAATTTATGTGTGTAGAGTCGTTCATAACGTTGTCTTATTAGCCTTTTGATGTCTGTAGGTCTCGAACTCCTGTTGCTTTTTGGCCCAGGATATGGTCTATCTTGGTACATGTTCCATGGGCTCTTGAAAAGAATGTGTGTTCTGCTGTTGTTGGGTGGGATGTTCTATAAATGTCAATTATAATAGATCCTGTTGGTTGATGGTATTGTTGAGCTCTTCTGTAATTTTTCTATATTCTGTGCAGTTGTTCTATCAATTATTGAGAGAAGGGTGTTGAAGTCTCCAACTATGATTGTGGTTTTGTCTATTTGTCCTTTCTTTCAGTTATGTCCATTTTCGCTTCACCTATTTTTGGCTCTGTGGTTTGATGCATGCACTTTTAGGCTTGCTTTGTCTTCTCAGTAGCTTGACTTGTTAATCATTATGTAACGTCCCTCTCTGTCTCTGATAATTTTCTTTGCTCTAAAGTCTACTTTATCTTATACCAATATAGCTACTCCCACTTTTCTTTGATTAATGTTTGCATACTATATTGTTTTCCAGTTAAACATACCTAAATTATTATATTTGAAGTGAATTTCTTGTACATAGCACATAATTGGATCATGCGTTTTAATCTACTCTTCCAATCTCTTTTAATTGGTGTATTGAGACTATTTACATTTATTGATGTTAAGGCTTAAACTTCTATTTTCTGTTTGTTCTCTCTGTTTTGTGTTTTGTTTTATTTCTCTGTTTTCTTTTTTCCTGCCTTCCTGTGGGTTACTTGAACATACCCCCCACCTCCCAACTCAGAGATGAGATCTTGCTATGTTGCCCAGGCTGGAGTGCAGTGGCGATTCACCGGTGTGATCATCATAGTGCACTGCAGCCTTGAACTCTTGGTCTCAAGTGATCCTCCCACCTCAGCCTCCTGTGTAGCTGGGAATACAGGCATGCGCCACCATGCTCGGCTCTACTTGAACATTTTTTAGAATTCCATTTTGATTCATTTATAGTGGTTTAAAACAATTTTTTTTTAGAGATAGGGTCTCACTCTGTCACCCAGGCTGTAGGGCAGAGGTGCAATCATAGCTCACTGCAGACTGGAACACCTGGGCTTGAGCAATCCTCCTGCTTCAGCCTCCCAATTAGCTGGGACTACAGGCACATGCCACTACACCTGGATAATTATTTTACATTTTTTGTAGAATTGGAGTCTCATTATGTTGCCCAAGCTGGTCTCGAACTCCTGGCTTCAAATAATCCTCCCGCCTCAGCCTTTCGAAGTGCTGGCTTTGCACTTTGAGCCACTGCACCTGGACTATTTATAATGTTTTTTAGCTTATCACTTTGTATAGCATTTTTAGTATTACATTATACGTATACAACTCATCACACTCCATTGCTGCCATCATTTTACCAGCTCTGGTGAAGAATAGAAACCTAACCTCCATTTATGTCCCTTCACTCTCTCCCATTTATAATATAATTGTCTTAAATATTTCCTCTACATCAGACACACGCACATATCAGACAGCGTTATAATTTTTGCTTCAACTGTCAAACACAATTTAGAAAACTCAGGAGGAAAAAGAAAATCTATTGTATAACCCATAGCATATATGTCCCGTGTGTGAGTATCCGTGTACATCTAGATAGATCTATATGTGTAAATTGTTTGAGTTTGGCTATTTCCTAATTTATTTAAGTTTAAAACCAATGCCCATTTATATAGGAAAATCAGAACAGAAAAGAACATTAAAAGATTATAATCTCATTCACTTAAAGCTACCATTTTTGATATCTGGTTACATAAATTTCCAGACCCTTTTCTAGTTATTTCTGCTCAAAAGTTGGATCCACTAGAATGCAAACTTGATGATGATGGGAACCTTGTCTGTCTACTCCTCCAGTTTATTTTTAGTACTAGAACAGTGCCTCGCAGAGAGCAGGCACTCAGTAAGTCCTTGTTGAGTGAATAAATGCATAAGTCATATTATACTAGTGTTTTTATAACATATTGTCATTAAACATTTTTTTATTGTGGTAAAATACACATAACATAAAAATTACCATCTTAACTATTTTAACAGTTCAGTGGAATCAATACGTTTATAAGTTGTGTAATCATTGCCATCACGCATCTCCGTAACTATTTTCATCTTGTAAAACAGGAACTCTGTACCTATGAAACAGTGATGCCCCATGACTCCCTCCACCATCCCGGCAACCACCATGTTACTTTCCGTCTCCATGATTTTGACTACTCCAAGTAACTCCTATAAGTGGAATAATGCAATATTTGTCTTTTTCTGACTAATTTCGCTTGGCATATGTCAGAACATCCTTCCTTTTTAAAGGTTGAATAATATTCCATTGTAAGCATTTATTACATTTTGCTTATCCATTCATCTCTCAGATACTTGAGTTGTTTCCACGTTTTAGCTGTTGTGAGTAGCTGTTAACATGGGGGTACAATTATCTCTTTGAGAATGTGCTTTCAATTCTTTTGGGTATATACTCAGAAGTGGAGTTTCTGGATTATATGGTAATTCTATTTTTTTTTTTTTTTGAGACAGAATCTCACTCTGTTGCCCAGGCTAGAGTGCTGTGGCATCAGCCTAGCTCACAGCAACCTCAAATTCCTGGGCTCAAGCAATCCTGTGCCTCAGCCTCCTGAGTAGCTGGGACTACAGGCATGCGCCACTATGCCCGGCTAATTTTTTCTATATATATTTTTAGTTTTCCAGCCAATTTCTTTCTATCTTTTTAGTAGACACGGGGTCTCGCTCTTGCTCAAGCTGGTCTCGAACTCCTGACATCAAACAATCCACCCGCCTCGGCCTTCCGGAGTGCTAGGATTACAGGCGTGAGCCACCATGCCCGGCCAGTAATTCTATTTTTAATTTTTTTTGAGGAATGACCATATTGTTTTCCACAGTGGATATACCATTTTACGTTCCCACTGACAATGCACTAAGGTACCAATTTTTCCACAACCTTGCCAACACTTGTTATTTCTGTGTGTGTGTGTGTTTTTTAAATAGTAGCCATCCCAATGGGTGTGAGGTGATATCTCATTGTAGTTTTGGTTTGCATTTCCCTAATGATTAGTGATGTTGAACATCTTTTCATGTGCTTATTGGTCATTTGTATATCTTCTTTGGAGAAATGTCTATTTGAACCCTCAGCTCATTTTATTGAATTGAGTAGGTTTTTGTTGTTGTTGTTGAGTTTTAGAAGATCTCTATTTATTCTGGATATTAATCCTTTATCAGATATATAATTTGTAAATATTTCCTCCCATTCTATGGGTTGCCTTTTTACTCTATTGCCTTTTTACTCTTTGATGCACAAAAGTTTTTAATTTTCATCAAGTCCTATTTATCTATTTTTGTTGTTGTTATTGCTTATGCCGTCAGTGTCATATCCAAGAAATCATCGCCAAATCCAATGTTATGATGCTTTTGTCTGAAGTTTTCTTCTAAGAGTTTTATAATTTTAGTTCTTATGTTTAGGTGTTTGATCCATTTTGAGTTAATTTTTGTATATGGTGTTAGATAAGGTTTCAACTTCATTTTTTCGCTTGTGGATATCCAGTTTTCCCCTTGCTATTTGTTGAAAAGACTATCCTTTCCCCATTGAATGGTTTTGATACCCTAGATGAAAATCATTTGACCATTTATATGAGTGTTCATTTCCGGGCTTTCTACTTTATTCCGTTGGTCTATGTGTCTGTCTTTATGCCAGTACCATACTCTGTTGATTATTGTAGCTTTGTAGTAAGTTTTGAAATCAGGAAGTGTGAATCCTCAAACTTTGTTCTTTTGCAAGATTGTTCTGTCTATTCATGTATAATCCATATTTTTGTTTACTCTATAAACATACATTTTTTTTCTTTTCGATATTCTAAGGTTTTTTTCTTTAATCATTTCCTCTCTGTTTAGAGAACTTTCTTTAGGGGGACGTCTGCTTGTGACATATTCTCTTAATTTTCCTTTGTCTGAGAGTATCTTGATTTATCCTGTTTCTGTTTTTGTTTTTGTTTTGAAGACTGAGTCTTGCACTGTCACCCAGGCTGGAGTATGCAGAGCAGTTGCACAATCTCATAGCTCACTGCAACCTCCAACTTCTGGGTTCAAGCAATTCTCCCACCTCAGCCTCCTGAGGAGGTGGGACTACAGGCATGTGCCACCCTGCCTGGCTAATTTTTTCTATTTTTTGTAGAAACCAGCTTAGACTGGTCTCAAACTCCTGAGCTCAAGTGGTCTTCTTGCCTTGGACACCCAAAGTGCTTGGATTACAGACGTGAGCCACTGTGCCTGCCCTCTCTGGCTGCTTTTAAGAGTTTTTTTCTCTGTCTTTTGTTTTCAAAAGTTTAATTATGATGCATCTTGGCATGCATCTCTTTGGGTTTATTTTGTTTGGGATTCACGGAGCTTGTTGAATCTGTGGGTGTATGTCTCTTGGCAAATTTAGGGAGCTTTTCAGCCACTATTTCCTCAATTACTTTTCCAGCCTTGCCATATTTTTCCTCCCCTTCTGGGACTCTAATGACACAAGTGTTAGATTTCCCTACCTGCCCCTTTGTCCCACAGACACCTGAGGCTCTGTTCATTCTTTCTTTTCAGTGAACTTTGTTTTTTTTGTTCAGATTGGATTATTGCTATTGTTCTGTCTTCCAGCTCGCTAATTCTTTTCTGTGCCCCCCCTACATCCTGCTAGTCAACCCATCCACTGAGCTTTTTATTTCAGTTATTCCATTTTTCAGATCTAACATTTCCGCTTGGTTCTTTGTATCTTCTGTTCCATTATGGAGCCTTTCTATTTCTTTGCTGAGTTTTTCTGTTTTTAAAATTTGTTTCAGGTGTGTTCATCATTGTGCGTTGAATTATTTTTATCATGACTGGTTTAAAATGATCTTTGTCAGGTAATTCTAACATCTCTATCATGTCGTTGCTGGCATTTATCCATTGTCTTTCATTCAGTTTGAGATCTTCCTGACTCTTAGCATGTATGATGAGTGATTGTCAGTTGAATCCTGGGCATTTTCATTTTACATTCTGAGACTCTGGGTCTTACTTCAACCTCTGTTTTATTCTGATGTCACTCTGGCAGGAGATGGGCGAGGAGTTTCTGCATTACTGCTGGGTGGAAGTAGAAGTCTGGATTCCCCATTTGGCCCTGATGGGTACCTGGGGTAGGGGAGGAAGGTGGATTCTCGTTATTGCCGGAAGGGGTGGGAGTTCTGGCTCGCCCAGTGGCTCCATAGACAGCATGGGTAGGGGTGGCCTCCTCTGACACCAGCCCAGTGGGGAGTGAGGGCGGTGGCATCTGATTACTACTGGTAGGGGCAGAAGACCAGGCTCCCCACCTGGTCATTGGTGGTATGGGTGTGGGTGGGGCCAGTTTTATCCAAGCTGTTTGGCTGGAGTGGAGCGGTTGTTGTATAAAAGTTTAATGTCTTGCTAGGCTGCCCCTTTCCTTGTCCTTTGACTAAAGATATTAGGCTTTTATTGGGGCTTTTTTAATCGTCTTTACCCATTGGTGTTTCCCAGTTACTTGATTCTTTAGTTCTAGGTTTGGGATACAGGAGGGGAAAAGAAAACCCAAGGAACTCACTGTGTACCACCAGCACCCGAAGGCGGCAAGCAGGGTGGCCACAATGACCAGGGCGCAGGCCGCCTGTGGGTCCTGCGGTGGCGTCAGCAGTGAGTCATACACCTCACGCTGCATCTGGCTGCTGCTCTGCACCATGCGGCTCATCCACAGGCCCCCTCCCAGGTGACCTGCGCCGTGATGCTGTGGCGCCGAGGAAGGTTGTCACATGTCCTTGGGGCCAGGGGTCCCTAGTTTTCCTGCCTTCTTCTCTCCACCTTCCAGTCTTCTCATGTTTGTCTTACATATGAAGTCCAGGGTTTTTAGATGTATTTAGCAGAAGGAATAGGGAAGTGTCATCCATCCATCTTCTCACAAATAGAAGTCCCCTGCTGTTTGAGACAGGACAAACCAAACTTTTCCCTACTCTTACAGTCAACACTCAACACAGAACACTTCACCTGTGGTCGTCCCACCAACAACCAACTCTGCTGCGGACACCAACTGCACATCCTATAATTCAATTCAGTCATGACACTATCTACCTGGAGACAGCATCAGATCCCACAGGTTAAGGGCTCAGTCCCACAAGACTGCCCCCACTTCAGATGCCACCGTAAGCCCCCAGGTTGTGACCTGTACTTCTGACCAACCAGCTATGACTCGGAGTTCCCATGACTCCCTCCCTGGGTTGGATGAATTTGCTGGAGCAGCTCACAGAACTGAGGGAAACACTTCACTTACATTTACCCATTTATTATGAAGGATGTTACAGAGGATTCAGAAGAACAGCGAGACGGAAGAGCTGCACAGGGCAAGGTGTGTGGGAGGGTGAAGGGCTTCCCTGCCCTCCCCGGGCATACCACCCTCCAGGTGGCTTCATGTGTTTTGCAGTCCAGAGACTCCCCAAAGCCTGCCTTTTGGGTTTTTACTGAGGCTCCATTACATAGGCGTGACTGATTATGTCACTGGCCGATGGTGATCAAGTCGACCTTCAGTCTCTCTCCTCTCCCCAGAGGATGAAGGGGTGGGGCTGAAAGTTCCAACCCTCTAATCACAAGGTTGGTTCCCTTGGCAACCAGCCTCCATCCTGAGGCTACCAGGAGCCCACCAAGAGTCGCCTCATTAGAACGAAAGATGCTCCTAGCACCCCTGTCTACAAGGGTATTAGGAGCTCTGTCTCGGAAACCAGGGGCAGAGACCAAATCCGTATTTCTTATTATATCACAATGTCATACCCACCTATTACCTTTCACCTGGATCGTTGTACACATTTAAGTTACCTGCTCAGCTCCTGTAACCCTTTGAGTTTGAGACCACTGGCTTAGCCTTTGTAGTTCAATGTTTTGCGGCTTACTGGCAATGAAAATGAGAAAAATGAAAAGGAAAAGGAAGAAACCCAAGGGAAGCTCAGTTTGGATAGAGGCTCGGCGTGGAGGGGGCGCTGTAGGAGAGGGGGGATAAGAGACCCCTGTTTCCAGCCTCTGCGGGGCCGCGTCATCATCTCTCTAAGCTTCTTTTCCAGGGTAACAGACTCTGTGGACTTCTGAGTTTATGTAAACTTTGGGGACCTTATCATATCTTCATCCAAACAACACAAAGTTAAACAAAGCAGCTTTTGAGGCCCAAGAAGAGAGAAGTTGATTTAAGATAGGGCTATATCAGCGGTTACTCAACCGTTTGTGGTTCCTTCCTTATCGCTGACAAAGGCCACGCTCCCCTGGCAGGGCAGCACCGCGCCACGGCGCGCCCCCGAGCTCCAACCCGGAGGAGCGTCTCACTGCTGAAGGGGCTCAGATGACTCTGTGGGCCAGTGAGCAGCCCTGTGGGTGTCAGGCAGCCACGTTCTTCCCCAGCTAGCCCAGTGCCCGCTCCATGGGCTGTGACCACAGAGGCCATGGTGGCAGGGAGGGAGGCCACGTGGGGCTTTTTCTCACCACAGCTGACACCCGAGTCCACTCACAGCAAAACAGTTCCAATTCTGAATCCAATATGACACCCTCCTTCCCAGGGACCAGCCAGCCTATTGTGACCCCACTCCTTCTGCTGTGAGCATGTCCCCAGTTTCTCCATACATGGATAGATGCTTATTGGAGGTTTGGATTTTCTTTTACTTTCCTCTCACGCCTCTGCCGGTACCACCATTTGTGAACCCACTGATACCCCACAAGCTGCTCTGCAAGTTGCCTTCCAGCAAAAGAAGTGTGTGGTGTTGTCTTTCGAGTCCCTGCTATTGTTGTGAACCCCACCCTCTGGAAGCACCTGGCCTTCCAAGATGATGAAATGTCCTTTTGAAGACAGCTGTGGCTCCACCCAGGAGACACTGGTGTGGGAGGTTGGCTGCTGCCTTGCAGATGCGTTTGTAGGTAGTGCTGTTTCTCCCAGAGCCGGAACACAGGTGCATTCAAAAGACTTCCTCCTCCCCTGGTCTGCTGGAGAGGATCCTCTAATGGCGCCAGGTTTCCTCTCTCACCACTCACAAGGATCTGAGCAGTGTCGAGATGGGGTTCAGGGGACAGGGGAGGAGGAACAGAGCTCTTTAGATGGGGTGTGGGAGAGAGGTTTTGGAGGCAGCTTCTAGAACACCAGCTTAGAACCAGTTGTGGGTGCGAGGTGAGAAGGGAGGCAAGAGAGGAGGTTGTCATTTGTGCTGCCTCGCATCACGGATTTGGATTTCCTTGACTGCTTTCAAAAGGCGTACGGGTGGTATGGAGTCCCTTTTCCTTTCACGTTCACCACTGGATCATGCTTCGTGAATGTGACACTGAGCATGAATTAGGGCTCCAGGACCAGAAAGGTTACTTGTGGATCCGGAAACTGACGGGCAAAAATGGGGTGGAATAGTCCATGAGCCACTCATGAGGGCTTTGTTTCTGGTTTCCGTGAGCTGTGCCGAAGAACAGATGCTCCCCTGGGAGACTGTGTGATGACAGGGACACAACCCTGGGAGGAAAGAAGCCTCCTGCGGCGTGGGCTCCTTGAACAGGGAGGTACAAAGAATAATATAAGGAACACCCAAGGGACCCATCACT
>NW_012139414.1:1293247-1295666 GCF_000956105.1 Propithecus coquereli
TCCCACCAGCAGTGTATGAGTGTTCCTACTTCTCCGCATCCACGCCAACATTTATTGTTTTGGGACTTTCTGATGAAGGCCATTCTCACAGGAGATAAGTGATATCTCATTGTGGTTTTGATTTGCATTTCCCTGATAATTAGAGATGTTGAGTATTTTTTCGTATGTTTGTTGGCCATTAGTCTATCTTCTTTTGAAAAGATTCTGTTCATGTCCTTTGCCCACTTTTTGATAGGATTTTTTGATTTTTTCTTGCTGATTTTCCTAAGTTCTATATAGATTCTAGTTATCAGCCCTTTATTGGATGTGTAACATGTGAATATTTTCTCCCATTCTGTAGGTTGTCTGTTTGTTCTCATGATAGTTTCCTTTGCTGTGCAGAAGCTTTTTAATTTGATCAGCTCCCATTTATTTATAAGTAAGGAGGTAAAAGATCTCTACAGGGAGAACTATGAAACACTGAGGAAAGAAATAGCAGAGGACGTAAACAGGTGGAAAACCATACCATGCTCATGGGTCAGCAGAATCAACATTGTTAAAATGTCTCTACTACCCAAAGTGATCTACAGATTCAATGAAATCCCTTTTAAAATACCAACATCATTTTTCACATATCTAGAAAAAATAATTCTATGCTTCATATGGAACCAAAGAATACCCCGTACAGCCAAAGCAATCTTAAGCGAAAAGAACAAATTGGGAGGCATCAATTTACCAGAATTCAAGCTATACTACAAGGCTATAGTAACTAAAACAGCATGGTACTGACACAAGAACAGAGCCATAGACCAATGGAACAGGACTGAGAACCCAGACAGAAAACCATCCTCATATAGTCTCTGATCTTTGACAAAGCAGACAAAAACATACACTGGGGAAAAGAATCCCTATTCAATAAATGGTGCTGGGAAAATTGGATAGCCACATGTAGAAGACTGAAACAGGATCTGCAATTTCATCTCTCACAAAAATCAACTCTCGGTGGATAACAGACTTAAACCTAAGGCATGAAACTATAAGAATTCTAGAAAAAAATGTTGGAAAAACTCTTATAGACATTGGCCTAGGCAAAGAATTTATGAAGAAGACCCCAAAGGCAATCACAGCAACAACAAAAGATTTCATAACTCTTAACCTTCTGCCAAAGCCCTTTTTGTGCCTTTTCCACATCCCACTCACTTCCCTTCCTCCAAGCAGTCACACTGTCCTGAAGTCAGAGTGTCATCTTCCTGTCCATGTTTTTAAATTTTTGCTACGTGGGGTGAGTGGGGTATATCCATCCACAATACATAGAACTGCCTTGTGCATTTCAACATTTTGCATTAAGTGGTCTTATGTTGTACATGTCATCCTGTGACTTGCTTTTTATCATTGACGTATGTTTTCAGAATTGATCCATGTTTATACAAGAAGCTCTTGTTAATTCATTCTGACTGCTCGATGGGTTTCCACCATGTGAAATACAGTTTATGTCTGTTCTCTCGATGAGCATCTGGATGGTCTCAGTTGTTTTGCTATTGCGAATAAAATGTGATACATGTCCTTGCAAATGCCTCCCGGTGCACATGGTGAGAGTTTCTCTAGCAGTGGAATTGTTTGGTCACCAGGTAAAGGCACCTTCCACCTTATCAGATATTGCCAAATGATTCTCTAAAATTATCGTACCCATCAACACTCCCTTCAGCACACCAGAGAGATTTTTGTCATTCTGTGGGGGTCAAGTGGCATCTCATTTTAATTTGCATTTCTCCAATTACTAGTGACACTGAGCATCTTTCTTATGTTTATTGTTCATTTCAATGTTCTTTCTATGGGCTGCTTATTGATGGAGTTTGACTAGTTTTCTATTGAGTCATTTGTCTTTTTCTCATTGATTTATAGAATTTCTTTATCTATTCAGAGTACTAATCACTTATTGGTTATAAGGGTTGCAAATATTTTCTCCCAGACTATAGCTTATCTTTGACCATTTTTATGGTGTCTTCTGCTATGCAGTTTCATTTTTGGAAGCATAAAATACGTTCAGTAAGTTCCTTAAAATGCATAAATCCTTTTTTTTTTTTTTTTTGAGTGTCTCACTCTGTCATCCAGGCTAGAGTGCCGTGGCATCAGCCTAGCTCACAGCAACCTCAAACTCCTGGGTTCAAGTGATCCTCCTGCCTCAGCCTCCCGAGTAGCTGACACTACAGGCGTGCGCCACCACACCCAGCTAATTTTCTCTATTTTTAGTAGAGACGGGTTCTCACTCTTGCTCAGGCTGGTCTCGAACTCCAAGGCTCAAGCAATCCTCCTGCCTCAGCCTCCCAGAGAGCTAAGATTATAGGTGTGAGCCACCACACCTGGCCTTTTAAACATTTTTTATTGTGTCTTTTGTCATGCCAATTTTTTAAAATGTATCCAACTTTATCAATTTTTTTCT
>NW_012139414.1:1296001-1298787 GCF_000956105.1 Propithecus coquereli
TCCCAGAGGATTATAGGCGTGAGCCACCGCGCCTGGCCTAGATTTTGATTCTTATGAATACACTCTCTGAAGCCGGGTTAGAGTCCGAGGCTTCTTTGGAAAGGGGCCTCCTGGGCTGGAAGTCCCTCTTCCTGGCTCTCTGTGGGCCTCTCTCTTCTCTCTATTAGGTCCTGCTTCTTCCACGACAACTTCTCTGTCACCTGAAACCCCTCCTCTCCAACCCCTGCTGGCTCTGTGCTCTGCCAACTCTGTCCCCTGCCAGACCCTTTCCCTCACCGTCCAGCCCCTCAGTCACTTGAACTTTAGGGCCCCTAGCCTTCACTGGGGGCTCTCAAGGGACTCAGCCATACCCACTCAAGCAGCAAGCACCTAAGGCTGGAGAGAGGGACACAGGGAGAGAGGGACAGAAGGAACTATTTGCAAACTGGGCAGATGAAAAATCTTAAAAGCCTTCTTCGCAAATATTGGTAAAAACCTTTAGCCCTTGCTGGGTAGGTAATCTTGGCTTGTTCTATTTTCATCAGAAACATAATTTGGATAAATATATAAAGTGGAGATAAACCAATGAGTTTGTATTCTCCTATTTTACTACCTCATGATTAAAATTTTTAAGAGAATAAACTGTAAGATCTGGTTACATGATCTGTATGTTCATGTATGTGTACATGTATGTATGCATGTTTGTATGTTATGTATACATGATATTTTTCTACCTCCAATGGTATTACTGAACTAAAATACCCAAATTGTCTTAGAGATTAATTGAGTGCTCAAAGAAATGAAGTATTCCTAAAATTCTCAGAAAAATGTATACTGATCCAAATTTTTTTTAAGTTCACATAATCTAGGATAATCTTTGGTAGATAAAACTAGTTTTAAAATTGTTGTAAAATAAGGCTGAGTGTGGTGGTCTGGGAGGCCAAGGCGGGAAGATTGCTTGAGGTCAGGAGTTCGAGACCAGCCTGAGCAATACCAAGATCCCATCTCTACTAAAAATAGAAAAATTAGCCAGGCGTGATGGTGCACACTTGTAGTCCCAGCTACTTGGGAGGCTGAGGCAGGAGGATTGCTTGAGCCCAGGAGTTTGAGGTTGCTGTGAGCTAAGCTGAGGCTATGGCACTCTAGCCCAGGCAACAGAGGGAGACTCTGTCTAAAAAAAAAAAAAAAAAAAATTTTTGGTAAAATAAAAATAGGAATGTCTCCAGAATTGTCAGCATTAAATGCAGACATAAATTTTTGCCTGGATTTGCTGGTCAAACAGGTTTGTGTTGTCTCTCCTAGATGTTTAAGGACATAAAACTATAAATCCAGCCCAACAGTAGAAGGCATAATAAAAATTAATTGCTTAATTGCTTGATGCATGTCAGTCATGGAAGTAAAAAAAAGAGAGAGAGAGAGAGAGAGAGGAAAAAACCTTGTTTAACTTCTTAGTTTCTGTGTTTTTGTGATATTTTTGATATTTGCCTGGTTTGTCAATAGGAAAAATACTTTAAAGTAATGGCTAGATTTGCTTACAGTTCATGAAATTTTTCACCAGCAATTCAAACATAATTGTTGAGAATGAATAAATTAGATGAATGTAAGTAGAATAAAAGTTTTTAAGTGAAGTTTTCAAAAATAATTATGCTTTAAATTATGTCTACTTAAAAATAGTTTCAAAAATCTTTTTTTATAACTTCCAACCTTAAAGTTGTCCTGAGTTAAACTGAATAATGGATATTTATTAAAAATCTAGACCCAGCCATGGAAAAGAAATCTCGTGTGGTCAAAGCTGACTAATATTGAATAGATTTATTTATAAGGTTTTATTAAAAATTAGTTCTAGTAGTACATTGATCCAAAAGTAGAATTTGGGCTTCTCTGTTAAATGACAAAGTTTTCTTGGACTATTGGTCTGAGAATGTGAAGGGTTGTTTTAAGTAATTGGCCCAGGAAATAAATCTTTGTGTTTCAGCAAAATAATTTCTTGTGCTTGATGTTGTCTTTTATTAGGTCTTTGGTTACCAGAGAAAATTAAGTCTTCTCAATATTAAAAGACCTATGGTTTTGTTCACAAGTATGTAACCTTCTGTATTTGCCTTTAAAACATTTTACTGTCACTTTGATGAAATAGATGACCCAGATTATATTTAATTAAGTGCTCTAAATATTTTTACATTTCTAACAGACTTCTCAAAATCAAATTCTAAATTAAATCTTTTTGACCTCAAATTAACATTGGGATTTTCTAGTTGGGCCGCTGGAAAACTCAAAGGATGTGTTTCTCACCTTGTAAAAGAAAGGTAATAAACTAATTAGGCTTCCTTAAGTGTTAAATTATGTGGGAAGCATTGCCAAATAAGAAATGTTGTGTAACCTTCCTTGAGTTACATTGGTATGGATATGTTATTAATATGTATTCCAGAAATTATATGAAATTTCTAGAAATCTGGTATGTTATCAGTCACAATTTTGATGATTATGTTCAAAGGTTGTGTGCCACAGAAATAACCAAATTTACTTGCCAGTTGTGTCATTGTTATAATGAATTCTCATCAGATCTTTAACCATGACCATTTTAAGTCTTTGTCATCTATAGACAGTTATTGTTTTACTTTAACTCTTCTCTAAAAGCATTTGAAATCAGTTACAGTCCAAAATTGCTTCTTCATCGAGGAGACTCAGAAAAAAGACTCTGACAAATACTCCAGAATACAGGTTTCTGATAACTTTAAAATCATACCATTGGACTGGCTGAGAATTTCTAGAATTCTAATGAAACCGATGGGTTCATGAAACTGTTATCC
>NW_012139414.1:1299022-1315662 GCF_000956105.1 Propithecus coquereli
CAGTTAATACCAATTTGATGGTGAGTACATGTGGTGCTTGTCTTTCCATTCTTGGGATACCTCACTTAGCAGAATGCGTTCCAGCTCTATGATAAGGATAATTTTTAATGACTTTTTGTCTGAAACATTGGTGGTTCTTTGAATGTTTTGTTTTCTAGATTTAAAAAAGCTTTTTCTTTTTCCTTTTAAGCTATCACTTACAGCAACTTGGTAAAGTTTACTGTAGTGAACAAAATTGGAAACATTTACTTTTTCTCCCTACTAATCCCTTCAGAATGCAGAAACTATTCATGAATATTCTTATTTTTAAGACAATATAGTGATTTGCAGAAGTGTAATAAGAATCTGTTCTCCTTGGAACAGGACACAGTTGGAAACACTGGTTATATCACCAAGGAATGTCGTATTTTCAGTTATGACTGGACGGCTTTAAGGAACTAAGGTTAACTTTATGGAGCCAATAAATTCCACCTTGGAAAAACTGGCCTGGTGCCTTGAATACAGGGGTCACATGGTTGCCTTAAAGGTGGGTAAAGAGTGTCACTTCCTGACAGGTCCAGGAACTTCAGGATATCTTGAGATCCTGAGAAGACAAGAATTCAATCAAATCTATCAGTAGTGCAGGCTAAGTTTTGTAGTTGAGTTCTTGGCTTGGCTTCCTAGCCTCAAGAGGTTTTAAAAAGTCTAATCTGAGATTCCTTATCAGAAGTTCCAGCAAAGCAAACTTAAAAAAGTCTTATATGGTCAAACACTATTCTTGCTGCACTTAGGTAAATAATCAAGCCAAATTTAATGACACTCAACTTATTTTCCAAATAAACCAGTCTTACTTGGATTATCTTTGTTAGAAATGGGGGTGACTAGAGAGAGAAACATTATCTTTCAGAAGAAAACTATAGTGCACCCAATATTAGATTCTAGCTCTGGTCATTTTCTTTGAGGTTCTACTCTCTACCTGCAATCTGGACCAGATCCTGAATTCTAGTTTCTTCCATTATCTGGTTATAACTCTCCAAATTAATATTTCCAGTTTCTTCCTGCCCTTCCAATATGGAATCACTGAAATGAAAACTGCTCCTGGCCGGGCACGATGGCTCATGCCTGTAATCCTAGCGCTGTGGGAGGCCGAGGCAGGAGGATCGCTTGAGGTCAGGAGTTCGAGACCAGCAAGAGCAAGACCCTGTCTTTACTAAAAATAGAAAAAATTAACCAGGCAACTAAAAATAGAAACAAAAAATTAGGGCATGGTGGTGCGCGTTTGTAGTCCCAGCTACTCGGGAGGCTGAGGCAGGAGGATCGCTTGAACCCAGGAGTTTGAGGTTGCTGTGAGCTAGGCTGATGCCACAGTACTCTAGCCCAGGCGACAGAGGGAGACCGTCTCACAAAAAAAAAAAAAAAAAAAAAAAGACAACTGCTCTTTTCCTGAATTCCTGCAAGCTGGAGCTGGACAACTTGATATAAACTTCAGAGAAACCCCCACAACAGCTTATGTATAAAAACCTTTACGACACCCAAACCACAAAGCAGGGAAATCCGTCAGATGGCCACTGCCTGTCCTCACTGCAGCTAACGTGCTTCAGGCCCGACACCTGGAATCTTGACCGGCTGCCCTCTGGACTCAGAAACCAAGTTTATAGTTTGTTCCCACTATTAATCTTTGTTTTTCTTTTACTTTCATAGAAACTAAACTTCCTCATTAAAGGCCTGATGGCTCACACTTCTAGGAGATGCCCTCTACTCCCAAAGTCCCAGCGCATGATCCAGCTGGTTCTTGATGAACAAAAGGAGATGGAACAAAAGAAAAGAAAAAAGGGCTTACATCGTTCAAAGGAAAGAAGACTGTCTCTTATTTCCTTGAACAAGAGGGGAGACTGACAAAGATTCTTTGCTTGGCCAAACTTCAGTCAGGCTTCTGAATCTTCCGCTAGACCCCTCTGCACACTTCCTTGTAAAATCCTGTTTAAACAAAGAATCCTGCTAAGTCAGTTTAGCAAGAACTGCTGTCCCCCAGCTTCACCACCTTCCATATCTGATCAGGTTCCTCATCTCATCCTCCTCCATCCCGGGGTGATGTCTGATCACCCTGGCCTGTCTTCAGCAAGAATCCTGTTAGGTCGGTTTAGCCAGAATCCTTCTCGCCCCCAATGTGTTTCTTCTTAGTAATTTTCTGCCTACTGACCTCCCCCACGGCTCCTTGGTTGTCAGTCTCCACTTGCCCACTGCGTATTCAGAGTTGAGCCCAATCTCTCTCCCCCACTGCAAGACGCCGATGCAGTGGTCTCTGTACCGATTGAGATGGTCCTGAATGAAGTCTTCCTTACTGTGCTTTAACAAGCATCAATTAGACGGTGGAGACTTGGAAGGAGAGTGTGCGTGTGGGGGGGTGGATGATGAGAAATTTATGGGTACAATGTACGTTATTTGAGTGATGGATACCCTAAAAGCCCTGACTTCACCACTATGCAATCTAGGCATGTAACAAAATTGTACTTCCGCCAGACGGGGTGGCTCATGCCTGGAATCCCAGCACGGGGCCAGGAATTGGAGACCAGCCTGGGCAACATAGTGAAACTCCATCTCTACAAAAATTTAAAAAATTAGTCAGGCGTGGTGGTGTGCACCTGCAATCCTTGCTACCCAGGAGGCTGAAGCAAGAGGATCACCCGAGCCTGGGAATTAGAGGCTGCAGTGAGCTATGATTGCGCCACTGCACACCAGCCTGGGCAATGGAGCAAGACTCTGTCTCTAGAAAAAACAATTGTACTTGTACCCCATAAATTTGTACAACTAAAAGGTATACAAATAAAATTTATACAAATAAATAGTTGAATACTTTTTCTTTAACATTAGTTTATTTCGTACATACATACACATGTATATGAAATCCATCCTATTCCTTTCAACTCCCACATTTTTTTTGGCTTAAGTTAGACATTGTCAGTTTTTGTTGCTTTCAATCAAAATAACTATATGTAGCACACCTGCTATCTTGCAGACCCAGGCCATGGTCTGATTGGAGCAGCAAGGCCATGCTTTTGGGAGATGATTCTGAAGGGAGAGAGGTCCTGCCCTGGGAAGCCTCAGCCCAAGGGGAAAAATAAGAATACAGGAAGCTACCAAGCAAATCAGCATGCCCATCTTGGGAGCTCCAGCTGTGTACACAGGTGCCGCGCTGCTCTGACAGCAATGGCCACTATGGGCAGGTACCGTGGATTCCAGGCACATCCAGGAGAGGTGATTTTCCAGGCTTTTGTTACACAGACATCTGGGCTGGGACGTCAAGATTTATGTGTGTTCTTGGAACAGGAGCCTAAGGTGGGGAAACAGCGCCGGGGCAGCAGTCAGCAGAGGCAGGGCAGGGACAGCTGGGTGCTCCTGGGCAGAAAATGTCCTCTTAGAGCTTCCAGACAATGGGAATAATCATCCCTATCTCAGATCCTTGTGATCACAGAGTGCCTGGCCCTGGGTCAATTAAAACTCAATTGACAGCAGGGTGTGGTGGCTCACGCCTGCAATCCTAGCATTTTGGGAGGCCAAGGCAGGAGGATTGCTTGAAGCCAGGAGTTTGAGACCCGCCTGGGCAGCTTTTCTGTTTTTTGTAGAGACCTCGTCTCTAGCAAACTCAGAAAAATTAGCTGGGCGTGATGGCGTTCACCTATGGTCTCACCTACTCAGGAAGCTGAGGCAGGAGGATCACTTGAGCCCAGGAGTTTGAGGTTGCAGTGAGCTACGATGATGCCACTGCTCTCTAGCCTGGGCGACAGAGCAAGACCGTGTCTCAAAACAAACAAACAAAAAACTCAATGTGTGCTTTCCTTCCCCTGCAGTGGGGCTGCTGGTGTTCGTCCCCTCCCCGCCCTCCAGCTCTTTCCAGCTCTCTAGAACCCCTAAGGGGCCTCTTCAGCTGGCCACTGGAGAAGCAGAACTGATTTGGGGCTCAGCGTGTGTGCGACTCTGCGGATGGAGTGGCATGTTTGGCTTAAGAGGTGCGTTTGTGCTTGTGTGAGAGGGTGTATATTTCTCATGCTGCCTGTCCCCAGTTCCGGGTGTGGCCTGTCCCTCTGTGTGGGTGACCTGGGAAGGTGAGATGAGAGTGGCCAGGGCGGGTGGTACTGTTTTCTCTCGGCCTGGCCTGGTTGGCTGCTTTCGGGTAATTCCCAGGCTCTTAGATGTCACAGAGCCAGAAAGTGAGGAGTGAGTCATCCCTTCCTCCCCATCACTGCCTTGGAGAAACTTCTTCCCTGTCCCCAGGGCTAGGTTTCACCTGGAGCCATAAAGAGGCCCTGCCCAAGCTCAGTTTCTTCCTTTTTCAGCCAGATCTGCTGAAACCGAGCCCGGGGGCTGCCTGGAAGCTGTGCCAAGGGCGCTGTTGGGATGGGGCCCAGCCCAGAGGGGACCCAGCCCCTACTGGGGCCAGGAGCCGAGCCCACACCTCAGGCTGTCCCTGGTCTCCTCTGGTTTATGTCCTGAGCCCCTCTGCCCACCCTGAGCCCCCTCCCTCAAGAGCCCCCTACCCCTACGGAGCCCCCCTTACAGGCCCCCTCCCCCAACCTCCCCTCACTGAGCCTCCCTCTCTGAGTCCCCTCCCACTCTCTGTCACTCTTCACTGAGCTTTCTCTCCCTGGGGGGCCGTGGAAGGCGTGGGAGGGGATGGAGAAGCAGGGAGTTGGTCAGGGATTAAGAGAGGGGAGGGGGCTCAGGACAGGGCTGGGGCGTGTCTGGGACCGGCCAACTTGTCCTGGCCTGGCTGAGCCCTTCACTCCGTCGGGAACACGGGCGGGGTTCCTGCCACCCTCCCAGGCCCAGGAGGGGGAAGAGGAGGGGGCTGCGACTTTGGAATCACATCTCCCAGGGGCTCTGAGCAGCTGTCGCCTCTCCGCCCCCTGCTTCTTTCTCCCGCGCGCCTCGCCTCCCCCCTCCCAGCCCTCCTGGCCCAGGTGGCCGGGCGCTGCAATGACGCCCGCCTCCACTGGGGGGCGTCCTATACTCCCGGGCCACGGATGCCACCCGCCTCCATCCAACCTTCCCAGGGACCGGGCAGTCCCGCCCCGAGTGGCCGCCTCCCTGGCCTCTCCGTGGGGCTTCGGCCCACTCGCTGTGCCCTCCGCAGACACCCGAGGGGACGCCACGCGCGGCCCAGCGACCCGGCCCGTCCAGACCGCCCATCCAGACCCCAGGAGGACGGACCCCAGCCTCGGCCGCGCACATGGCACTCGGGGGCAGCTTTGACTTGTTATCATGGTGAACAATTTGTAAATCCCACCCATGGCTCGCCACTTGAGCAGCCAATGCGCGGGCGCCTCTGGCAGCCGGTCAAAACGCTCGGTCCCCACCCTCCACCTGCCGTCGGCGACCGCGCGATTTTCAAAATTTCTGTCGGCCGGCGTGGGACACCCTGGAGGCCGCAGTTCCCGCAGGCAAACAGGCGGGGGCGACTCCGAGGACAGCCGCCGCCGCCGGCCCAGCCCGGGCGGGAGAGGTGGAACCAGCACTTCCAGCACCAATGCGGGGGCGCCTCCTGCCTGGGGCGCACCCCTGCTTGCAGGGGGTTGTGGTTGGGCGGAGGCCATCGAGGTTTTGTTGGTTTGTTTTTGGCCACACTGGACACAGGCACCCTGAGTTTCCACTCCTCTGCTGTGTACCCACGCCCTTCCCCCGCAGCCCTGCGCCCTCTCCCGCAGCTGTGCCCCACCCTGCGTGGCCACCCGAGCCCCTGCGGACCCCGCCTGTGGGCTTCTGAGCTGCTCCCCAGAACCTGCGAGCTTGGGGCTCCATAATGTCTTGAAAACCAACTTGAGTAGAGCCGATGCTTGGCATGGCTACACACCAGGCTCTAGTCACCAACAGTTCTGGGTTCAATCCTGGCTCTAGCAGCCGTGTGACCTTGGGTGAGTCGCTTCAGTGCACCGATCTTTGGTGTCCTGAGGGTAAACAGAGGCTGTCTGTGGGGCCTGCCTGGCAGGCAGGCATTCAGGAAATGCTAATTATTATTTTTGAAGCAGCTTTATTGAAGTAGAATGCATGTATAATACAATTCCCCCTTTAAAGTGCACACTTTGCCACGTGCGGTGGTGCGCATCTGTAGTCCCAGCTACTTGGGAGAGTGAGGTGGGAGGATGGCTTGAGCCCTGGAATTCTCGGCTGTAGCGCTGACAATAGGCAAGGCGTTAGGCATCAATATAGTGACCTCGCGGGAGCAGGGGACCACCAGGTTACCTAAGGAGGGGCGAACCCACCAGGTTGGAAACGAAGCAGGTCAAAACTCCTGCGCTGATTGGTAGTGGATCCTGCCTGTGAAGAGCCACTACACTCCAGCCTGGGCAACATAGCGAGACCCCGTCTCTTGAAAAAATTCATTTAAAAATTAAAAAAAATAAAGTGCACAATTCAATGGCTTTTAGTATATTCAGAGTTTTGCAACCATCACCACCGTCAGTTTTAGAACATTTCCTCACCACAAAGAGGAATTCCAAACCCTTCACCCTCATGCCACGTATCTCTTACGTCCCTAAGCCGTGAGTCCACTTTCTGTTTCTATGCGTTTGCTTGTTCTGGACACTTCATAGAAACAGAATCATGCGATGTGTGACGTTTGTGTCTGGCTTCTTTCACGGAGCACAATGTTTCAAAGTTCATCCCTGTGGTGGCGTGTGTCAGTTCTTTATTCCTGGGGCTGAATGACAGTCCATTGTGTGGATGTAGCAAATTCTGTTTATCTGGCGATGGACATTTGCATTTGTGTTGTTGTCCCTTTGGCTGTCGTGAATGGTGCTGCTATGAACATTCGGGTAGTTACCATTATTAATGTCACTGATCTTGACCTCCAAGGTAAGGAAGTCTGAGCTGCCCAGTCCATCCAGAGCACAGAGGAGGGAAAGGGAGTTGGGAGGCTTGTTTTGTGCCAGACTCATCCAAAGTGATGTTAGATGGGACAGGGGAAGCCACTTCCCCACTAGCAGGGAAGCCCAGGGTACAAGGCAAGGTACAAGGGTCAGACGCTGGACAGAGAACAGGGAATCAAAGTTGCAGTGGATCTGGGGCTGGGGACATGGGGCCAGGAGAGCTTTGTGTGTGTGCCTGTGGGGAGGGGTGGGCAGCCGTGTGACTCAGCCCTTGGGTGTCTCTGGGGCCTGGGCAAGGATGGGCTGGCTTGTAGGGTGGTGGGATGGGCTGGATGAGAAAGCCAGGCTCAAGGGGTTTCCATCCTGCCTTTCTGATTGCCCGCTGCTGCCGCTGTCCTCCCACTGTCCCCGGGCCAGTTCAGCTGCACCTCAGCTCTTCTCAGCATCTCGCTCCGAGGATTTCAGCCTCTCTGGACCCTCCACCTCACCTTGCCCACCTTCTTGGCCCCACCTCCCAGGCCTCCAGTCCTACACCGGCTCTCCCAGGCCTCAGGGCCTTTGCACAGATGGTTTCTCCGCCTGCAAGGTGAGTTCTTCCTACCCACTCACCTGACTGGTCTCTTCTTAATTTTTCTCTTTATTTATTATTTTGAAAAATGCAAAACCTGCAGAAGAGTTGCAAGACTAGTTCAATGAACTTTCACATACCCTTGGCTCAGGCTCACTAATTGTTAATATTTTGTTACATTTGTGCTCTCTCTCCACTCCTCATGTGCACACTTTGCTTTTTCCAGAACCATCTGAGAGTTACATGAATACTCCATGACAGTCGGCGGCTTAATACTCTGGCACGCATCTCCTGTGAATGAGACACTGTCCGTCAGGGGTTCTGGCACTTGGGCAGGGTTGAGTACTGAGTCTCGCCTGCCGGCACCTCAGAGCTGCTTCCCTGCCCAGGCAGGAACCAGGAAGGCACCCTGGAGGAGGTGGGCTTGGCTCAGCTTTCCCTCCCTCCTTTCCTTTTCCCTCCTTTATCTGTAAGAACAGTTTCAGATTTACAAAAAAATTGACAAGGGAGTACAGAGCATTCCCATATATCCCCACATCCTTTCTTCCCACTATTAACATTTTATATTAATATTGCATATTTGTTTCAGTTAATGAACCAACCTTG
The DNA here is from genome assembly GCF_000956105.1 of Propithecus coquereli. NCBI lineage: Eukaryota > Metazoa > Chordata > Mammalia > Primates > Indriidae > Propithecus > Propithecus coquereli. Next base: position 1,307,039 of record NW_012139414.1, read on the forward strand.
ATATCAACATTGATAATGATGTTATTCACTAAAGTCTATATATTGATCACCACTGTTTTTATCTAATGGCCTTTTCCGTTCCCATCCAGGACACCATATACCATTTACATATGTAAATATGTGTTTACATATTCATTTACATTTATTTGCATATACCCATTTCCAAAGCTTTTTCCTAATGGCCTTCTTCTGTCCCAGGACCCCACCCAGGACACCACGTGACAGGTAGTCATCATGTAATGATGGCTCTTGGCTGCAACAGTTTCTCAGACTTCCCTGGTTTTGCTGTCTTCACAGGTTTGAGCAGTTTGGGGCAGATGATTGCAGGATGCCCCTGCATTGGGATTGTCTGATGGTTTTCTCATGGTTAAACTGGGATTATGGGTTTGTAGGAGAAACATCACAGGTAAAGTGCCATTTTCTTCACATCCTATCAAGAGCATAGATTATTGACACGACTTTGGACTTGATGCTGACTTTCATCACCTGGCTGGGGGAGTGGCTGTCAGGTGTCTCCACTGTTAAGTCACTCTTCCCTGCTTCCCATACCTTCCCATACTGTGCCCCCCCCCCCCCAGGGAAGAAAGCTACTGTGCGCAGCCCACACTTAAGGCCTTGGAAGTTTTTCTCCTCTCCAGGAGGACAGAGTATCTATACACATTTTTTGGAATTTTTCTGCATGGAAATTTTGTTTCTCCTCCATTTATTTATTTTTATTCAATCAATCATTTATTTCATTTTATTTATTTATTTTTTTTGAGACAGAGTCTCACTCTTTTGCCCGGGCTAGAGTGAGTGCCGTGGCATCAGCCTAGCTCACAGCAACCTCAAACTCCTGGGCTCAAGCGATCCTTCTGCCTCAGCCTCCCGAGTAGCTGGGACTACAGGCGTGCGCCACCATGCCCCACTAATTTTTTTCTATATATTTTTAGTTGTCCAATTAATTTCTTTCTATTTTTTAGTAGAGACAGGGTCTCGCTCTTGCTCAGGTTGGTCTCGAACTCCTGAGCTCAAACAATCCGCCCGCCTCGGCCTCCCAGAGTGCTAGGATTACAGGCGTGAGCCACCGCGCCCGGCCTTCAGTCATTTATTTATATCAATATCTGTTTTCTTTTTTACTCTTGTTCAGTCATCATAATGCTAATAATTCAGAAGACCAAATTCAATAGCTGGTCACTGATGTCTATTCTGTGATCCATGCAGGCTATTCAAGGCAGGGGGTGGGGCGGTCAGAGAAAAATAAATTGCTGTCCCTGCCCTTGAGGAACTCACAGCTTAGTTGTGTAGGGGCACATTTACACACAGTGTGACAGGTGCTCTGATGGGGTGATTGCAAGCATTTGGGAGAGCCCCGATGCAGTATGGAATGACCTCGGAGCTGGGGTTCAGAGAATGGGGAGGGGTTTTCCATGTGGCAAAATGATGAATGGACATGTTTGGCAGGGGCCTCAGCATGTGCAAAGGCCCAGGGGCTTGAGAGAGAGCATGGGGTGCCAAGAGCTTGGTGATAAGGGACAAGTGACTCAGGATATGGTGTCCAGGTAGAACGTTAGGATATGCAGCAGGCGAGGAAGGCAGGCCGGGCACAGTGGCTCACACCTCTAATCCTAGCACTGTGGGAGGCTGAGGCGGGAGGATAGCTTGAGGTCAGGAGTTTGAGACCAGCCTGAGCAAGAGCGAGACCCTGTCTCTACTAAAAATAGAAAAAATTAGCCGGGCAAATAAAATAGAAACAAAAAAATTAGCCGGGCATGGTGGCGAGCACCTGTAGTCCCAGCTACTCAGGAGGCTGAGGCAGGAGGATCACTTGAGCCCAGGAGTTTGAGGCTGCTGTGAGCTAGGCTGATGCCACTCTAGCCTGGGCAACAGAGTGAGACTCTGTCTCAAAAAAAAAAAGGAGAGGAAGGCAGAGCCCGAGCAGGGTGGGCTTCAGAGTCCATGTCTGGGAGTCGGAGTCCGGCTTCATCTTGCTCACTCAGAGGGGTGCTTGAGAGGCCTCTGTGGGGGATCAGAGAGGGTGAGTTGAGTGCTGCAGTGTCACGTGGTGCTGCTGTGGCAGTGACTGGCGGGGTTAGGCTGGCAGGGAGCCAGCCCCGAGGCTGAGCAAGCAATGGCTGGCATGTGGGTCTGGGGAGGTCCTGCCTGGCCAATTGGTGTTTGTTCTCTCCCCTTGCTTGGTGTCGAGCAGGGATAGACCGGGCTTTGAGAGCGTGTGGTGTTAGAGAAAGCTCCTACTATGCGTTCCTCCTATGCACCAGGCACTAGTCACACGAACACAACAAAGATGCCTGCCTTCCTGGGACTGACATCTGACCAGGGGAGACAGACAATAGGCAGTTAACTAATAAATGAGTAAACAGGGATGCTTGGGAGGTGACACCTTAGTGGGTGGCTATGTGGCTCCGGCCAGGGCTTGGCCCACCAGTGATTTCTGATTCCTTAGTGTGGCTGCCAGGCCACAGAGCCCAGGCCCTGAATGGGCCACATGGAGCCTAGAGGTTTCCGTGGCAGCCAGAGCTTGGTGATGGCTGATGGGACAAGGTGGGGCCTTCCTGATGTCCTAGGACCGTATGTCTGTCTCCCTGGTCAAAGAGGGAACTGTAGGAAGGACTGACGCTGAGCTCCCTGACAGCCTGCCGAGATGGTTAAGAACTGGAATGAAGGCGATTGAAAGAAAATAAAGAAACATGTATGCTTGTCGCACACTAAGGGTGTGGTGGGAGCTCCATGTGGCCCGGCCTGGGTGGGGCTGTGGGGATGGAGAGGTTTGCTGAGGGTAGTGACACAAGCTGGGTGGCAGCTGGCAAGCCCCTGGGCATCACACTCCCCCAGCCCAGCTGGGGAGAAGCAGGAGGGAGGGAGGGGAAGAGGGCTGTAGGTGAGCTCTCAGGCACACTTCAAAGTTCAAGCCACGTGGTTAAGCCCTGATATAAAAAGAGCATTGAAAAATTTCAAAGCTCAAGCCTAACCACCAGCTTGGCTGTTCCTGCTCTGCCCCACCCCCTGGTCCCTAGGGGATGGGGCAGTCAGGAGTGGGTGTGTCCTTCCTTGGGCCTGGAGGATGCAAGAGCCCAGAGCCAGCAGGCAATGACAGCTGCTGCCTGGGTCACTAGGTGCACCTGGCAGTAGCGCAGAGATCTGGCAGCTGGACTTCCTGGGCCCCTAGGAGGCAAGCGATTAGTATCTGTGTGTGGCAGGAAAAGGCATGGGTGGTGTCCACTCATCCATGCTGGGAGACGTGGGAGAGACAGGGTGGTGGCGGGGATCACGGGGCTTGGAACAGGAAAGAGCCAGGGCCTCCGCAACCAGAGGGAGGGGTAATAGGATCTCTGAGTCACCTGGGGCTGGGGCGAGGTGATGCTTGGGATCCCTGGACTCCTGGGTCTTATCCCTGGCCCTGTCACTGCTGACTCACTGGCTGCCTACCTGGGAGTCCTCTCTGGTCTGCCTGCTGGTTTCTCTCAGCCTCTTGGTGTGTCACAGAAGCAGATAGCTTAGCTTCTCTGTAAACTGTTGTCATCAGGTGTGTGCCCTGCCCACGGTGCTGGGTTCCAGCCTCCTCCGATCTTCCAAGAGGAAGCAGGATGGGATGGTCCCAGACCCTCGCTCTGCGCAATGGAGACAAGGCCTGTCCTGGCCTGGGGCCTTGGGGGCTTCTCTGGGGGATCTGGGCTGGTCCTGGGCTAGAGACACACCCCCCCTGCCCAGTGCAGCCCTGCCTTCCCTGTCCTGAGATTCCATCACCCACCCCAGAGCAGGGCAGCCCTCCTGGCTCTCCCCCTCCAATTAACCCACCACACTGGCCCAGTGGCCTCCCTGCCCATCCCCAAGTCCCCAAGCTCCTGGGTCGGGCCCTTGAGGCCCTTGTGATCAGCCCGCCTTGCTTTCTGCCCGGCCCCATCCCCTGCCCCTTCCCCCCACCAGACCCCTCAAGCCCACTTTCCCCAGAGGCTCCACCTTTGGCCCTGCTACTCACGTTTTTGGAGAGCTCTGTCCTTTTCAGTCTCCTCTCTACCTACCATCTCCTCCAGGAAGCCTGCCCTGTGTTCCTCCCCAGAGTTCACACAGAGCTGCTTTCCCATGGTGGGGGCTAAGGGAGCTGACCCCTTAGATTCGAGAATCCCTGGCTGGCCCAGTGCTGGGCTCCGTATATCCTTCCCGAAAGGATAACACAATGAGGCTAATTAGTGAGAGAATGGGGCAGAGCATAAGCCCCATAATCAGGCAGCAGGCTGGGTGTGACTCCTGGTCTTGCCATTATTCTGGTGACCCTGGAATGTCACATCAGCTCCCAGAGCCTTAGTTCTCTCATCTCTACGATGGAATGATAAGGAAGGCCCCACATTGTTCTGGAGGAAGATCACACGATTTCCTGTTTTGGGAAGGCACTGGCCTACTGCCTGGCCCGTCGCAGGTGCTCAAACCCCGAGCACTGGGAGGCCAGGAGGAGGCGGCCCTGGTGGAGGGCTGGGGCAGGGCAGGCTTGGCTCCTCCATCAGATTAGAGGCTCTTCACGGATTCCATGACCCTTAGGTCGTCTCCCTCCACTGCAGTTGAAGTAAAAACATGACCAGCAGAGACAGGGCTGCCCTGAAGTGGCAGTCAGGGGGTGGTGGTGGGGAGCCGGAGGGAGGAGGGACAGAGGAGGGTGGCAGGGAGGGCTTGCGTCTGGGGCCTGGGATGGACCTCTCTCAGAAGGGGAACAGTGGCCAGTGAAGGGCTGGACGGCTGGGTGGGATGGTGGGAATGGCAAGGTCACGCACAAATATGGGGCATTTTGAAACTGACAGAAGCTGAACTAGGGGGCACTGACTAGGGGGAAAGTAATTCCACAACTGTCCTCTCTGGAAGCCTCCTCCCCTCCCCTTCACGCAGCCTTCTCCCCTGAGCCCTGTCCAACTAAGCTCGCTCCTCACGCCCCCTCCCCTCGCTCAGCGCCCCCACCCCAGTGCTCTTCGTGCCGGCCCTGGGAAACCAGCCAGGAGGCAGAGTGTGGTCTTTCTTCCCTTCCTTGGAGGCACCCCCAGAGGTGGCCACTGGCCCCCTCCGCTCACATGGGGCCTGGCCTGGGGGGCAGCACCTGCTCAGCCGGTCTGGCCAGGCTGGGCAGCCAGGCCTGTCCTTCCCCGCCCCCTGGCTGAGGGGGGTGGGAGGCCCGCTGGTGTGGGCTGCCAGGCTGAGGACCAGGGCCTCCCACTCAGCCTGGGGCCACGCCTCCTCTTCTGAGCTCAGGGACTTCAAAAAGAAACAGGATCTTGTTGACCAAAGGAAAAAAAAATCAAGCTTTTAAAGAATTAGAGTTAGTTTTATTTAGAAGTCTTAGGACTAAGGACCGCTCCGGCACAGTGTTTCAGGCCACTGCCAATATACGGGTGGCAGGGGTTTAGTGCGTGCGGAATCACATCAGACTTGCTCAGAAGTGACACTTCAGCAGAATCACACCAAAGCTGGGGTGCAAGGACACATCTGGTTATAGATCACAGAGGCATAATCACTAACCCATCGGCCTTTATCCTATGTACAAGAAAAGTCAAGGACTGGGGTCATTTATCTCTTAAGGAATATATGACTGGGGACAAGAGCGTGGGAGGCCTTGTGCTCTGTCTTGTTTGCCTTCAAAGCCTCTCTCCAGGGGGCTGCGTCATCACAGTCGGTGGCTTTGTGAGATCATGCGGCAAGCAGAAATGAGCAAACATGGCTTCTTTTATTAAAAAATGTTTTTTAAAATTTTATTGCTAAGTGTTAAGGAAGTACAAATGTTTTTGTTACATGGATGGCTTTTGGAATGCTTGAGTCCGGATTAGTGTTCATTGTACCTGTTAGGTAGGTTTTTGCCCCTCCCCTCCTCCCCCCCCCTTGTTGATTTCCACTGAGTTTTACTTCCCTCTGTGCACCTGTGTGCTCATCCGTTAGTTCCAGTTTAATAGTTGAGTACATGTGCTGTTTGTTTTTCCATTCTTGAGGATACTTCACTTAGGATAATGGTTTCCAGTTCGATCCAAATTGCTGCAAAAGGCTTTAATTCATCCTTTTTTATGGTCGAGTAGTACTCCGTGGTATATATATATATACCACATTTTGTTAATCCGCTCATGAATTGGTGGGCACTTGGGTTGATTCCACACCTTTGCAATTGTGAATTGTGCTGCAATAAACATTCGAGTGCAGGTATCTTTTGGATAAAATGACTTCTTTTCCTTTGGGAAGATGCCCAGCAGTGGGACATGGCTTCTTATGTTTACTACTTTGTCTCACAATCTTAACTTCTCCCTGTGGGCTGGAGGTCTGCCCGTTGAGCGCTCAGTGAGTTCCTCAGAAGTAAACGGTTTTGAAACAACTTCCATGCTAGATGACTTTCTTGAGCTCAGAGTGAGGCCGTTTCCTTTTTTTCTTCAAAAAAGCTGCTTGGTTTGGTAAGGATCAACCCCTACTGTTTGGTGGGGAGGAATGATTTTAAGTTGACACTGGTTTACCTGGCTTTAGTCTTCCTGTTTCCGGAAGATGTGCAGTGAAGCTGGATCTGCTCGGCCCACTGAAATCCTTCGGGCTGCCAAAGAGGAGATTGGGGGTCTGGCACAGGCGCTAGGAAGGCACAGGGCTTGGGCTCAGAAGGCAGCAGGAGCTCAGGGTCAGGAGGGAGACTTTGTCTTTGCCCCTTTGCTAGGGACCCCGGGAGAGCTGCGCTCAGGGTAAGGCACAGGTGTGTGTTGTGACCAAGGACTTGGCTGAGCCCCGGGAGCTCTGGAGACAGCAACCTAAGATCCCAGCTGCTGCCTGGCATGAGCAGGACTAGGGCGGAGCAGTGGCCGACCTGTGTCAGGAGCTCTTCTCCCTCCTCTTAGAACTAAACTTTCTAGCTCACAGAACGTTTCCATGTGCTCTTCCCACTTCACATCTGTCTTGGATTGGGGAGTTGGTGCTAATGCTCTCATTTTACAAAGGAGGAAGTCGGGGCTCAAGGTTGTGACTGGTAAGATGGTTTATGGCTACTAAACTTCCCAGCTTTGGTCCTAAACTTTTCGGCTCACAAAGTGTCTGCGTATCCTCATTTCCTTGCACATCTGTTTTTGATAGGCGAAGGGGTGCAGATGGTCCTCATTTTACAAAGGAGCAAGTTGTGGCTCAGACGAGGTCACAAGGTTGTTGGGAGACGGTTGGTTTATGGAATGAGCAGGGGTGGGGGAGCTGACCTGGTGGGGAGAAGGCCACGGTTGATAACAACCAGCACGTATGACCCGATTCTCTTGGAATGGAATTATACAGCGGATGCTGTGAAGAAGGAAAAGAAAATAAGTGCCAACCCTGCACTCCCTGACCCCAAAACAAAGGTGCTAAGTGGCAGACACATTATAAGGTGTCCTAGTAAAAGATTGTTTTAGCTTTTGGGAGAGGACCAGGCACAGGCTTGGAGGTGAATTTCCTTGTCTTCCTCCACTCTCGGGCTCAGGGAGAGTGGAGTGGAGAAAAGTGTCTCGGCTTTGCTGGTGTTTTTCCTGCAGCAGGTGGGTGGGACCAAGCCAGCCATCTCTTGGCACAAACCAAGCATCAACAAATATCTCTCCAGCTCCACTCATGTAGTGAGCTGCTAGGTGGCTCCCCAGGGACACCCCTCCTGCCCCTCCTTCACACCTGGGTCCCCCAGCTCCACCTGAGCTGCCTGCAGACCTCCCTGCCTGTGCCTGGAGCCCCTCTCTGCCCTCCCCCTCTCTCCCAGGCCCTCCTCTCTCTGTTCCTGATGTGCTTGGCTGGGCCCAGCAGGGAAGGACAGCTTCTTAGTCACTTCTGTTGGGCCACAATTGGAACATTCTAGGGCTTGCATGTTTCCCCTCCCCGACTTCTGCTTCCCCAAGTCCCTGTTGGCTGTGTCCCAGGAAAGCAAGGGCAGGAAGTGCTGTGGGGAGAGGTCTGGCCATCTGGCCAACTGACTTCTCTACTCGGCTTGCTAAGGTGCTGTCTGGCCGGATGACAGACACAGGGCACCTGGGTGAGGAGGCTCCCATGTTGGCGTGCTCACCCATCCCGGGAGAGTCCCTGGCCCTCTTGGGGCCTCGGTTTACTCATCTGAGCCCAGGCACTAAGAGTCCCTGCCCTGCTTACTGGCGGGAGGCTGTGATGAGGTCGTTGGCGGGAAGGCACTTATTGTCAATCACCAAGGGTGGTTCTCTCTGTTGTTGCTCAGCCCACGGCCTTGTGTGCAATTCCTCGGAGCCTTGAAAGGAAAGTCCCGGGGAGGTGTGGCTCAGGTGGAAACCACCCCTGTTTGTGTCGTTGTGCCTGCCTATGGGGGGGGTGAAAGTGTGGGAGAGTGGCTGGACACCAGAGAATGCCTCCTCCCTTCCGTCATCAAACATTTCTCGAGCACCTGTGCGTGACGTGTGGAGCCCTGTGCTGGGCACTGAGGTTGAACGAGGCTTTACTTCTGTTCCCCAGGAACCCCCAGCCCAGCAGGGGAGACACATGTGTGTAGAGTTAACCACAATACCAGGCCTCAACTTTCCTGTCTGTAACATGGGTGGATCACATTAAATTGTCCCAGCCAGCCCCGTGGTGCGTTAGGCGGCCAACAGACCCACCTCCGATGCCCCCCACGGGCTGAGCGCTCCCAGATGGCTCTAGCCCGAATC
>NW_012139414.1:1316247-1329984 GCF_000956105.1 Propithecus coquereli
GTCCCGTGGCCTTGCACAACTCCCCGGGGAGCCCACTCACGGTGACTTAAGTGTTATTTGCTGCCTTCTGCGGCACAATCCGAGCAGAGCATGCGGTGCCCCTCACTGTCTGGCTCCCCACTCCCACCTGGCTGGAGTTTTCGCCTTTGAAGCCTGGTGGGACTTTGCACCCCTGCTGGCTTTATCGGCTTTGGCTTTATCAGCTTTGGTTTTATCGGAGGGCTCTCTGTGTGTGTCTTCACAGAGTAAACACCCATTTCCTGGCCTGTTGATGTCCTGGTGAGCTCCCCCACCTAGTTCTGGCCAAGCAGGCTCAGCCTGGGTGGGGACAGAGCCCATCGGCCTAAACACCCGTGGAGAGAGGACAGGCTTCTGTCTCTCTCTGCCTTGGAGGTGAGAGTGTATCACTGCCAAGCATCCCTCCTCTGGCGGGGCAGGGAAGCCCCGTGAGAGAGATGGGGGAGGCAGGTGGTGGACCCAGGAGTCCTGGCCCCCCAGCCCCTCATTCCCACACTCGGCTCATCCAGCCAAGACTGCTGGTGAGGCCCCGTGCACTCGTGATGACGGTAATAGCACTAGTGATATCGCCAGCGATGGAAGTGATACAGCCGAGGACAACAATAATCAAGGCAGGGTTTCTCCTGGGCATTCCCAGGACTTCTTCCTCAGACGCTGTCCCCGAGAGTCCCCGCCCTGGCCTCCCACCCAAGCCTGGGATGAGGGAGCCCTGGGTGTGGGGTCCTCAACCTGGCTGGGCCTGGCTGCTCTCCCCGCCCCCGGCCCTGTGAACATCCAGGTGTCCCCGGGCCATCATGACTCAGTGTCTGTCTCCAGGCTGACCTCAGCGTGGGCCTGGGGGCCGGGGGAGAGGGCAGTTTCTTCTGAGACTTGATAGTGACTCAGGGGCCCAGGGCTGGGCCTTAAAGTGCCTTTGTTGGCCAGAGCTCAGGAATCCAGAGAAACTGGTCAGGGGGAGGCCCCGGGGACTGAAAGCCCTCCCTCTGCCCCCGCCCCTCCTCCACAGACATATAACTGCTCCACCTGTACCTCAGAGCACGCGCGCAGCTGTCGGCAGGAAGGAACTGGTCCGGTCACACTTGTCGGGCTTGTGCATCTGACTCCAGGACGGGCTTTGGCTTCAGTCTCCTGACTCCAGGGAAAGGCTTCCGTAAACCGGGTCTGTCCTCAGCTCTTGGAATCCTACAGCCCCAGAGCCAGATCCCCTCAGCCTTCCAGGTCCTCGACCCCAGCCGACGCTGAGCGATGGCCTCCATGGGGCTGCAGGTGACCGGCATCGCACTGGCCGTGCTGGGCTGGCTGGGCGCCATACTGAGCTGCGCGCTGCCCATGTGGCGCGTGACGGCCTTCATCGGCAGCAACATCGTCACGTCGCAGACCATCTGGGAGGGCCTGTGGATGAACTGCGTGGTGCAGAGCACCGGGCAGATGCAGTGCAAGGTGTACGACTCGCTGCTGGCGCTGCCGCAGGACCTGCAGGCGGCCCGCGCCCTCATCGTCATCTGCATCATCGTGGCCGCGCTGGGCGTGCTGCTGTCCGTGGTGGGGGGCAAGTGCACCAACTGCGTGGAGGACGAGAGTGCCAAGGCCAAGACCATGATTGTGGCGGGCGTGGTGTTCCTGTTGGCTGGCCTGCTGGTGATGGTGCCGGTGTCCTGGACGGCCCACAATATCATCCGCGACTTCTACAACCCACTGGTGGCCTCTGGGCAGAAGCGGGAGATGGGTGCCTCGCTCTACATTGGCTGGGCTGCCTCGGGCCTCCTGCTGCTCGGGGGGGCCCTGCTCTGCTGCAACTGCCCACCCCGCACTGACAAGCCCTACTCGGCCAAGTACTCTGCTGCCCGCTCCGGCCCGGCCAGCAACTATGTGTAAGGGGCCGCTGCTCCACTCAGCTCCTCGGGCTTTGTTATTGCCTGGACTGAGCTCAGTGCAGCCTGTGACCCAGGACGGCCTGGCTGCTGGGGGCTGGGCAAACAGGGACTCAGCCAGGCTATTGGCCGGCGGCCCTCAGCTCCTACGAGCAAGGATGGATGCCACTCTCCTTTGAATGGCCCGTGGGTATAGGGGATGAGGCGGTGGAGTGGGGAGCTGGCTCCTGCTGGCCAGGACAGCTTGACTCTGACCTTGGGCTCTGCTGCTGAGTGGGTGCCCTGCCCACACTGGTCTTGGCTACTGTCCCCCGTTTTGATCTTCCCCACCCACTCTGCACACATCTTCTGTGACTCCAGCTCTTTTCCCGCTGCCCCATTCCCGGGCACTCCTGTGACCCTGCTCAGACCTTGGTGTGACTGGGTGGGCCAGTGAGTGCCACTTGGGCTGTGCATTGCCCGTGGAAATTTGTGGCCATGAGTACTGCTGGGGCCTCACCCACCCACCTGCGGTGGAGTGCAGAGTGGATGGACAGGTTTGGGGGGAGGGGCGAAGGTGGTCTAAACTGGTTTGGGTGGTGGTGGGGGAGGGGGCCAGAGAGCCAGCCTGGCTTGGGCACCCCCACCTCTTCCTGCCCCTGCTCTGCGGCCTCACCCACTTGAAGAGGACCCTGGGCCCTTGACATTGTCCCCCCTCTGAATCCTTTGCCCCTCCAAGGACACTGGCCAGCTTGGGGAGGGTGGGAGGGAGGGGGGAATGGCCTCACCCTGGGAAGTCCTGGGGTTTTCCCTGCCTTCTATGTGGTTTCTGTTTTATAATTTAAGAAGATCTGTTCATCACTGTAATTATTATTTTCTACAATAAATAGGACCTGTGCACAGGAAGACTCGTATTGTCTCTGGTTTCAGGTGGAGGTGGGTGGGGCAGGGATAGAGGCCTGGGCAGGGGTTGGTGAGGGCCGTGTTGTGGCCAGGACATGAGCGCTTGAAGAACTGGTTTCCCAGAACTGTGAGAAACTGAAACTGGCCCCAACCTTTCCAATCACCTTGTCCAGGCCCTTCATTTGTTGGAGAGTAAACCCCATTTACAGGAAACAGCCTATGCCCAGGACCCTGGTGAAGGCTTGGGGACCCCAGGAGGGAGGACAGCTGGGAGCGTCCAGCCCTGGGGGATGGGCCACCTGACCTCTCCTCCTCTGCCTTTGTATGGGTGGCAGGGCTGGTCTTCCACTCTCATCTCAGCTGGGTCACCCTACAGGTCCCACTTCCTGGCCCTTGCTCAGGCCGTCCCTGCCCTCAGCCTGGAATGTCCTTTTCCCTTTCCCCACCCCTCTGGATCCTGCCTGTCCTGAAGGGCCAGCTCCAAGCCTCCTCCCCACGCAGCCTTCCCACGCTCCCGTTCACGTCCCCAAGGTGCTGACGGTCACCAAAGCCCTTTCACCTTCCTCAGCTGACAGCAGCCTCACACCACGCCCGGAGCTCTGCATGCTGATCCCTTTCTAGATGAGGAAACCGAGTCCTGGATGCGCGAAAGTGTGTGGCCCAGGCCCAGGCCTACAGCTCGGGGCCTCTGTCTTCAAATCTGGGGGCTGTCCAGGATGGAGCGTGGACCCTGCTCTGCTACCATCGTGCAGCGTGAGCATGTTCCGGGTCCCCCAGCCTCAATTTCCTTGTCAACGAGTTGGAGGTGAGAGGGCCCAGCACCCTGGGAGGAGTGACCTATCAGGCCTGGCTCAGGGACGGCCCAGCTGGGGGCCCTCTCTGTCACACCTCTTGTTGAACCCACAGGACAGATGTCACTCTCTCCTGGGGTAAGAGAACTGCAGAGCCGAGAGGCCTTCTGTCCCTTCTGGGAGCTCATTTAATAGGCAGAGTGTTCCCAAGGGCCAGGGTTGGCACGGTGGCCCCATTTTGCAGCCAGAGCCTCGGGAGCCCAGCAGATAGGCCTGGCTAAGGTCACACGGAGGGTCAGAGGCCAGCTGGGGGCTGCTGACTGGGCCTCATCCCTCAACTTGGGTCTCCTGCTGCTTTCGGTACAGGTGGACGATGCCGGAGATGAAGCCGTCCTTGGCAGAGGTGCCGGGCACCACCTCGAGCTCAGAGGTGGCCAGCTCCCAGCGGTCCACAGGCCAGGGCACCAGCCATTCCCACGCCCCGGCCTGCTCCAGCCTGTCCAGGGTGGCCTCCAGTGCCTCCTTGTATGGAAGGTTGGATGGGTTGGTCCTGGTGGTCAGACACACCAGCCCACCTGCAGAGGGGAAGGGGTGGGTGAGGTGGGGAAGGGGCAGGAGCCACAGTCCCAGGCCTGCTCCTGCGGGAGTGTTGTCCCTTCCTGTTTATGTTTTCAAGGCCAAAAATGTCTTCGAGTTTCATCCCCAGGCCAGCGTTTTCCCACCTCCACGGGTTTGGTGCCCACTGTCCCCCTCCCCCGGGAAGCCCCTTCTCTTCTTCAGCTTGTGGCCTCCTATGCACCGTTCAAGGCCCTAGCACCCTTTATGCTGGGAATTCTTGACTTAATCTCCTGGATTCAGGGGACTCCCTCCTCACCGCTAGCCCAGGTCTCTGCTGGAGGGTGTGGCTGTGTCCGGACGCACCAGAGGGAAGCATGCGGGCTTTGGACCTTGGGCAAGTCCCTTTGCCTCTCTGAGCCTAGTTTCCCAGCGGGCAGAAAGGGGTGATTATTCTGTATCATGGGAAAGCTGTGTGTGTAAAATGCCCAGCACAGCCACGAGTGCTGGCTGAATGGAGGAATCGCCTTGGCTCCTCAGGTCCAGGCACCTACAGTGTGCCCAGTGTGGCCTCAGAAGCACTTAGAAGGAGAGAAGGCAGACCCAATGACTGGCCTGGGAAGGCTTCCTGGAGGAAGGGGCAAGGAGAAGCAGGGTGCTGCTGGTGGAGGGGGTGCAGTGAAAGGGAAGGCTCTGGAGCAGGGGAGCCTGTCACCTGTGGGCAGGGAGACAGGGCTCAGCCTGCCGAGGGCTCTGGCAAGCACAGGTTGGGCTGGGAAGTCCGGTCCTTGCTGGTTCATGCAGAAAGAATTTCTGGGCTTCCTGGGCCCAACTTCTACCTCTCCGGCTGACCCCACTGACAGCCCTGCATTTGTCAGCCTCCAGGGCTCCCTGAGGCTGAAGCCTGCCCAGACCTGTCCAGGCTTAGCGCAGCCCCTGCTGGACCTGGGGAGGGTGGTGGCTGGGGTGGGGTGTGAGAATGGGGGAGGGAGAGGAAGCATTTTCTCCTCTCACTTGCTGGTCCTGTCCTGCGGCCAGCCAGCGCCCCCTGGTCCTCATACCCAGCCCTTCTCTCTGCCCTGCAACTTCACTTAGGCCATGTCGCATAGATGTCTCATCCTAGCCTCCATAATGCTCCTCTTCTCTGAGTTCTAGGAGAATCAAGCATTCACAGCCCTTGTGGGGCCACCTCTGGCCTGGCCCTGTGCTCTCTGGTCCCTTTCTGGGCCCCAGTGGGTTGGTGATGGAGCCCCAGAGGACAGGGTCTGTGCCTTCAACCCAGAGGAGAGGCAAGTACAGGGCAGGCACGTGGTATGGGCATAGGAAACACAACTGCATGCATACCAGCTCCAGGTGCAGAGTTTACAGAAAGTGCTCACAACTCTCATCTCACCTGAGGGGCCCCATTTCCCCGATGAGGAAACTGGGGCCAGGAAAGCGAAAGAGACTCACCTGAGCCAGTCCATGACTTAGTGAGAAAGCTGGCAGAGGAGGGGACCGAGCCATGCCCTTACTATAATGCCTTAGAGACACTGTTTCACCCAATTCTGGCTGTCACCCTATGGGGACGGGATCACAGGGATTATGCCATCCTGCTCCCAAGCCAGGAAATAGGCGGAGAGGAGAGTGGAGTACCTCCCAGAGGCCCACAGATAAGAGGTGAGCTGGCCACCTGTCTGCCCTGCCTGTTTGCCTGGGTCTGTGGATACTGGCAGCTGAGGCCAGGCCCTGGGCTGGCAGGTGGCGGCTGGGATGCTAGGCTAGGCTATGTGTGACCCTGGGCAGGACCCTGCCCTGCACCTGGCCTGAGGGGTTCTGAGGCCTGTATCTGCGGTGTGGAGAGGGGAAGGTGGGGGTGTGGTTGGCTGCGCTGCTCCTCACCTGGCTTGGTGACTCGCAGGAGCTCAGGTATCGCGCTGCAGGGCACCTGGCCATCACTGAGGGCACCTACCATCGGCACTGCGTCAAAGGTCCCTGTAGGGCAGTATGGGAATGTGGTGTGGTGATTTGTCTACAGTGTGGCCTCAGACCACCCCAGAGGACAGGGTCCCATGGTGGGGCTTGGGGAGGGACAAGGTCTGCCACCTGTGTCGGCAGGACCCAGATCCCACGGAGGCTGTGGCAGGCATGCCTAGTCCTGGGCTGCAGCTGGATCATGGGGTGAAGGGCTCAGCAAGAGAAGGGGCTCCATGCAGGTGGGCCTCAGGGTGCTGGGGAGGGGGGAGGTACCTTCGGGGCTGGGCAGAGGCTCCTGGCCCAAGGTGCAGAGGCTGAGGTGCTGGTAGAGGCCACGGGCCTGGGCCTGTCCCAGCATCGCTGGGTTCCCATCCACCCCATGCAGCTGCAAGAAGCCCCGAGCCTGCAGCTGGGGAAGGGGGGGACTCAGTCACGGTTCACACCCTGCCACTTCCCAGCTGGGTCCTTGCATCTTGGGAGGGCAATAGGCCCTGCAGTGGATGTGGTCCATGCGTTTGGGACGGTGAGCCTGGAGATGTGTCAGAGTTCTGAGTGGTGGGAGATTCGAGCAAGTGAGGAGCTGAGGGGAGGGCAGGGGATCGGGGGTGTTTTACCTCGGCAGCCGCCAGGCCAGTGCCACAGGCCACGTCCAGGATCAGGGCAGTGTGGGGTGGGCCTGGAAGGGCTTGGGTCAGACAGTCCACTGCCAGGCGAGGGGCCTGGTACTGTAGGGTGGCCACATCCTAGGACAGAGTGCTGAGCCAAACACCACCTGGTGCCCTAGTGTTTGGGGAACCTCCCATGTGGGGTGGTCTAGGAGTCCGCCAGGCTAAGCTGAGTGTGTGTTGGGGGCTTGGGCTGTGGCCGCCAAGGTGCAGGACTGCAGAGCCAGCCCCCAGCCCACGGTGGGTGGACTCAGCCACCCAGGAACCTTTTCTACTATAAGGTCTCTGCTTAATCTACAGTGACCCCTCAGTGGCACCTGCTCCAGCAGCCCCTTGGGGAGGTCTTGGCCCCTGATGGGGGCTGTCAATCCAGAGTGTGGGGCTGGTATGTAAGGGGCAGGGCTGTAGGGGTCGCACCAGGTCTCACTTCATTCTCAGCCTGGGAAGCAAGGCCAACTATTACCACTTTACAGGTAGGAAAATTGAGGCTGGGCGAGCAGAGGTGAGGACCCCGATGGGTTTACCTGGTCATAGTCCGGGGCCCAGTGGTCATAGAAGTGGAGCTTGTGGGCCAGGTCTGTGATGCCGTGCGAGGCCGCGACCCGTGCCTGCACCTCCTCCAGTCTGCCACCCTCCTCCTGAGCCATCCTCCCGTGGGGACAGGTCGCCCGGTCCCGGGGCCCGCCTCAATCTCCCGTCCCCCTTCGCCCCGCGGAGGAGGCTGTGAGGCTGCCAGAGCCATCCCATTTCACAGGCGGGGACACTGAGCTCGGAGAGGGCGGACTGTAGGGCTGGGGGAGGGGCGCGCCCCTCGGCGGGAGGGAGGATCTGCCCCTTCCCCCCCACCTGGCCCCTGGCCCCCACCGGGGGGGAAATGCTAGGGGTGGGGGTAACATCCGGAGCGAAAGGGTCTGGAAGGAGGTGGGGGGTCAGAACTCACCGCCAACCTGACCCGCTGCTGGGGGGTGGGCACCGGAATTCGGGGCGGGGCCTGTACAGCAGGCCTGGCGGCGCCTCCACCGCCCTCGATGATTGGCTTTCCGCTAAGATAAAACAACCAATCAAAAGAAAGCGCTGGCAGCCGCCCCCTAAAACCAGCCAATGAGCTCAAGGCTCTTGGCCCTCCCCCAGCTTGGGGAGAGCCCGGCTCTTCCGAGACGTTTTCGCGGTGTCCTGGTGTGGGAGGTCTGGCCCTCGCCTCCCCGGCCACCGTCTGGTTCCACCACCCTCACCGTCCTCTCCCACTACCCTGTAGGCTCCCGACGTCCTTTATGCTTCCTAAAAGCATGTGCTTGTAGCCTGGGGGGCCACTGAATTCTCACGGGCGAGAGAGGGACCCAGCAGCGGCTGTCAAATTTATATATCTCTGGAAGGTTTAGGCGACGCTGCCCAGCAGAACTTTCTGCGATGATGGAAATGGTCTGTCACCTGCGCTGTTGCAGAGGGTAGCCACTACCTACACGTGGCCGTTGAGCACTTGAAATGTGGCTTGTGCGACTGAGGAACGGAATTTTAAAATTTATTTTGTTTTAATAATTTAAATAGCCATAGGTTGCTAGTCATAACCCTATGGGACAGCACAGGGAGTCTCCCCACTCAAAGTATGATCCCCAGACTTGCAGCCTCAGCCTCCGCAATTGGGTTTCTCCAGGCGATTTCCCCTAAGGGAGCTTGTTAGGAATGCAAAAATTCTCAGCCTGCCCCAGACCTTCTGAATGAGAATCAGATTGCTGGGGATGGGACCCAGAATTTCTGTCTTTGAACAAACTGTCCAGGCATTTTTATGTAGCTGAAGTTTCAAAAGCACTAGTCTAGAGGACCTGCGTAGGGATGAAGGTTAGGGCAGGCAGGTCTGGGAAGGCTGTTGCCGCTGTCCAGGCGGGCAGTGATGGTAGCATGAACTTGGTTGGGTAGAGGTCATGGCTGGGGAGAGGAGCGGATGAAGTTCAGAGTCATTAGGAGGTAGAAGCAGCAAAGCTTTGATGATAGAGAATGCATGGGATGGGGAAGCAAGACGTCGGGAATGGTGCCAACTTTCTGCTTGAGTCCTTGGGTTGATGGTGGTGCCACTCAAGGCAGGGGAAGTCAAGAAGGAGAGGTTTGAGGTGAAGAGGAGGCTAACAGTTTTTGGAGTTTGAGGTGTCTGACATGTCTACGTGAAGATGCCCAGGAGACTGTTTGATGCCAGAGTCTTGAGCTCAGGGAGAGGTCAGGTTGGAGACAGATTGAGGGTCATGAGTGTAATTGTGGTGGTTGAGGCAGCTGCTAGAGGTGAGATTATGCAGGGTGGGAAGAGAGGGGGACGAGGAGAGGACTCAGGATCCAGCTCGAGGATCCCCCACACCTCAGGGCAGGTAGAAGAGGAGTAGCAAGGAGTGTTGGAGAAAACCCAAGAAAGTTAGGGAGGATGCCAACAACAGTGTGTCAAAAAGATGGGGGACAGCCAACATTGTCCGGTTGCTGCTGCGAGGTGGTGTGAAATGAGGATTAGGAAGTGAGTGCTGAGGCCGGGCACGGTGACACATGCCTGTAGTCCCAGCTACTTGGGAGGCTGAGGCGGGAGGATCACTTGAGCCCAGGAGTTTGAAGTTGCGGTGAGCTATAATGATGCCACTGCACTCTACCCAGGCGACAGAGCCAGACTCTATCTCAAAAAAAAAAAAAAAAAGAGGAAGGGGAAAGGCAAAGGGCAAGGCCATCAGAGTCTATTTCTTGAAAAAAGCTTTGTTAGGCACAACTCAGCCATAAAAAACGATGAAATAATAGCTTTTGTAACAATCTGGATGGAACTGGAGACCATTCTCCTAAATGAAGTATTGCAAGAATAAAAAAACAAACACCACATGTACTCACTATTAAATTGGAACTAACTGATGAGCACACATGTGCACAGAGGGAAGTAAAACTCAGTGCAAAGTAACAGTGAATGGGGGGTGGACATACAAACCTAATGGGTACTCTGATCATTATTCAGGTGACGGGCACACCGATAGCCAGGACTCAAGCATTACAAAAATGACCCATGTAACCTAAGACATTTGTATCCCCTTAATATTTTGGAAAAAAAAAAAAGGATGGTATAAGAAGTTTTGAAAAATAAATCGCCCTAGGATTGGAGTGGCTAAATGTAAAAAACCACTTATGAAATTAAAATATAAACACAAATCATTTTAAGAGAAAATAAAGAATTTAATTTAAAAAATAGGCAATTTCCACTAAAAAAAAATCACAACTTTGTTGGAGGCCTCAGTGCAGCCTGTGACTTCTGCTTCATTCTATTGGCCAGCCTGGGGCACCGGGCCACCCTGGCTAGTAACAGTCAGGGGGAGGGGGCGGCTGGGGATGGGGGTCTGTGGGCCCCGACTGCTGCCTCGTACCCCGTTTAGGCCAATCAACACTTACTGCACACCTACTGCTGGCCAGGCCCTGTCCGGGCACTGGAGTAGCAGAGATGAGCCAGAAACAGTGCTACCCCAGTCTAGTGGGGGACACTAGCTCCGCGGTATGGATGTGCGGGCTTTTCCTCCTAGGCCACCTCCCTCCCAGGGTGCCAGGACCACTCCTTTGTCTCAGGGTGGCAGGAGGGTACCTGAGATGCTGATTAATGTCCTGGGGAGAGACCCTTCAAGTGAGGTGGGTGGCCCCAAGTAAAGGTGTCCTGCTAGACCATTGGGTGGTGGCTTCGAGTGATCCAGGAGAGGCCCTTGTGGGGCCCAAATAGCTGCCCATGTGGCCTTTCAATACCCTGGGGATGCCGCCCACTGACCGGAGGCTTTGCAATTTGGGTGCCCACATGGCTCCTGCAGGGATGGCTCTTGGGCCCTGGCGGAGGACACAGCTCATGCTGGGAGCACTGGGGGAGCCTGGTGGTCTTGGGACAGTGCTCTGCTCCTGGGGGCACGGCCCCCAGGCCCCACTGATTTCTCTCCCCACAGCTACCCCATCCCTTCTCCCTGGCCCAGGAACCTGTTCTAGCCTTGGGGCCAGAAGGCCTTTCTCTGACTCATCAAGTTTTGTTTTGTTCCCTTTCATCCTTCAGTCCCCTCAAGTCTTAAGTTTTTGGAGCCCGAAAGTCTTTTCTGTCTTTTGCTGAGAATGTCCCTCCCCCAGGGCAGTGGACACCCCTGTCCAGCTGCCAAAGGTGGTTAGGGAAGGGCAGGGTAACAAAAAATAGTTAGGGCGTGGGGAGGGGTATTAAAAGCATCCGTTCATGTTTCAAAACTATTACCTGACCTCACCGATGTACAAGCCAAAGGCCAAGGGCTGCAGGTGGCCGAGACGGTGAGGTAGGGCCGTCCTACAGCCAGTGTGGGTGGACAAGGGTGAAGCATGTCAGGCCCCCACGGCAGCTCCGGCAAGACAGGGAGATGCCAAAGGATGCTCCCTTGGGGTTTGGGGGGGATCAGTTTTAGGGAGAAGGCCAGACTTTCAGGGCCAAGAATGTGAGGATGTGGGGATCAGTTGGGACGCATCTGAATGCAGGTGTCAGAAAAGCCACCCCAAGTGGTTGCAATAGTAGGGATTTGTCCACCTCCCACAGCAGGAAGGTGGGTGGTCAGCAGCACAGAGACCGGCTCAGCGGCCCACTGAGCTCACGAGGCCCCAGGTGCCATCCTCCCATTGCCATGCTGTGCCTTTGCATGGGGTTGGCTCCTCTGGTCACAGATGGTGGCAGCAGCTCAGGCCTTCCTTGCACCCTCACATACAAAGTCCAGGGCCGGCTAGGAAGGGGGGTGCTTTTCCTTGCCCCCCCTCTTTCTCTGGGGGAAGGAGATTTCCCGGAAGCCCCAGGGGCTGGGAAAGCGCTGTCTGGCACTTTGGGGCTCAAGTGTGGGGTGCAAGCGCTGTCTCTGGGAAGGAGGGAGAGGGGAATGGCCTTTGGTGCAGGCTACCATGCCAGCTCCTCGGGTGTGCAGATGTGTGTGCTGACGTATGTGCTTCCATGTGCATCCGTGTCTGATGTGTGGGGAGCACTGCAGGTGTCGCTGCTGACGTGTGCGGGCCCCAGGCCGCGGGGAGTGTGGTCCCCAGGCTGTGGACTCGCTTTCTAACCCTGCATGAGCTATGGGGAGTTGTGGCATCGGATCTGCATTTTGCAAAGATGGCTCCAGAAGGCAGGTGGAGAGAGCACCTAGTGAGCTGCAAGTTCAGAGACTGCTGCAATTATTTAGACGAGAGCCGCCGGCCTGAGCAGAGTCGGGGCTGCCCAGGAGGGGCAGCCATCGTGCTGGCGGGCTGTGGGGTCACCGAGGACAAGACAGCAGCTCCCTTCCTCCTGCCCTGCCTCCTTGGCTGTCCCCTCCTCCCTTCTCCCCACCTCCAACCTTAGGAGAGGCCCAGGGCTCAGTCCTGGGACACCTTCCTTCTCTCCCTACGCCCACTTCCTGGGTGATCTCATCTAGTCCCATGATTTTAAATACTGTCACTATCTGATGACTCCCAAATTGGCAACTCCTAATGCTGACTCTCCCCTGAATTCTGAACTTGTCTACCCACCTGTGCACCTGACATCTTCTCCTTGGAAGCCACAGGCCTCTTGCTGACAATGAGCCCAAATCCAACTGGCTGTTCTCTCTACTCCCAAACCCCCCTGTCTCAGCAAACACCCCCGAACCACCTTGCATCCCGGGGCTCAGCCCAAGCCATTTTTGTCTGGTTCCACATTCTGTCCATCAGCGAATCCTGTGGACTCAAACGACACCTTCTCGCCCCTCCACCTTTGCCCCTCTGGTCCCATCCCTCCTCTCCCCGCCTCCACTAGCCAGAGGTAGCATAGATTCTTATTTTTAAGTGTTTTATGAAAAATTTCAAATACACAGAAAAGAAAAAGCTAGCATAACCCCCTGCATGTATGTGTTCATCGCTCAGTTTCAATGATTAGCCAAACATGCCCAACCAGAGTGGAGTTTTCACAGTATACATCAGATATCCTGGTATCCACTACCCAGAATGAACGAATGTTGGCACGTTGTCCCTACGGCTTCGAAATGTTCGAATGTGGAAAAAGAAGAGAACTTCTTTTAACTTCTCTCCTCCATCTGCTGCCCCAGAGAATCTACTACCACCGTGAATGGATAGCAGACCTTCTAGGTCTTGTTTTTATATTTTTACTACATATATTAGGTGTTCAGAATAACACATAATATTCCTTAATGAGTTTGAAAAAGGTTTTTATAAAAATGCTGTCATGCTATAGCTATCAACCTGTAACTTTCCTTTTTCCCTTAACATTATGTTTTTGAGATCTTTCATGTTGATTCATAGAGATCTTGTGCATTTTAACCATGGCTTAGTCATCCCTCAAATGGATACGCCCAGTGTATTTATCCGTTTTCCTGCTGATAGGAAAGAATGCGCCACAGGCTAGTACCTATCTTTTTGTTTACAAGTGGCTGTTTCTGAAGGAGTGCTTTTCAAATCGGGCTTTGCAACCCATTGGAAGGTAATGAAAACAATTCAGCTGGTTGTGAAATAGAATGAGTAGAAAATAGAAGGGCACATCACATGTAGTAAGGGTAATTATTGTTTTATTAACTTCTTGTTTCAGTTTTACATGTGTAGTTAATGGGCAGCTTTGTTCATGCATTTCTTACCCTGGGTGGCGCCCAGACACTGGAAGCCAACCTGGCACTGTGGGGCAAGATATGCGCAGTGTCTCAGGCTCTAGTTATCCCACAGACAGCCACTCGGCGAGCGTACAGTAGACTTTTTTTGTTTTCGCAAATGAGTGTGAGATAGTATGTCATTGTGGTTTCAATTTGCATTCCTCCTCGATTACTAGTGAGGTTGAACATCTTTTTCCTAAGTTTATTTGTTCTTTTGGTTTCCCCTTCTGTGAATTGCCTTTGCCCCTGTGTTCCATTGGGTCATTTCAATTTTTTTCCTTTCCCTATTTTTAATTGAAAAATAAAAACTATATATCGACCGGGTGCGGTGGCTCATGCCTAGCTCTCTGGGAGGCCGAGGCGGGTGGATTGTTTGAGCACAGGAGTTCGAAAC
>NW_012139414.1:1330212-1378455 GCF_000956105.1 Propithecus coquereli
CTCTGGGAGGCCGAGGTGGGAGGATCGCTTGAGCTCAGGAGTTTAAGACCAGCCTGAGCAAGGGTGAGACCCTGTCTCTACTAAAAACAGAAAAATTAGCCGGGTGTGGTGGCGCACTCCTGTAATCCCAGCTACTCGGGAGGCTGAGGCAGGAGGATCACTGGAGCCCAGTAGTCTGAGGTTGCTGTGCGCTAGGCTGATGCCATGGCACTCTAGCCAGGGCAACAAAGACAGACCTGTCTAAAAAACAAAACAAAACAAACAAAAACCTGTATATATGGTATACAACATAATGTTTTGAGACACACACACACATACACACACACGTACACGCACTTTGTGGAATGGCTAAACAAGCTATTTAACATATGCCTTGCTTCACATCTTTATTTTTTTGTGGTGAGAACACTTAAAATCTACTCTTTCAGCACACAATGTATCGTGCACCATACATTATTATCGACTGTAGTTACGATGGTGTGCAATAGATCTCTTGAACTTATTCCTCCTAATGGAAATGTTGGGAAGGTTGTTTAATTTTATCTTATTGATGTTTTGTATATTGCAGATTGTGATCCTTGAACTGTTTGGTGGGTCGCAAACATTTCTCCCAGGTTGTCACTGCTTTTTGGTTTTGCTCATGGTTCAGATTCACCAACAAGGAGTTTATCAGTGACTTGGGCTAAGACAGTGGTGGTGGCTGGTGGGGGCCATAGGTGGCAATAGGACTTCTGTCAACAATATGGGCTTCAATGGGGAGGTGGAGGGGCACAGAGGAACGTCTTCTTTAGCACAGAGGGGCCTCGTAGAGAAAAGAGCACGTAGAGAGAGGAAGGAGTAGGGTGGGGTGGGAGGGCGAGAGAATGTCCCAGAGAAAGGTCTAGGGGAGCTGGCAGGAAACAGGTGTGCTAATAACTTTGGTACTGAACAAATTGATCCATAAACAAATTGAGGAAAATTATGAATATTTCCCATTGCTGGTTTTTCATATGTTGATGATCTTTGTACCTCTCAGATGTGACTTCGCAATCTGTTGCTTGCATTTACGCATTTTTGTCCATTTGTCAGAACTTTTATTTGGGGATGAATACTATTTTTGAACAATGGGATGGTTTGACAACTTATCTCTTTAAAAACATTTTTAAAGCATTTTCATGTTAAAATTTTTTTTAATTTAAAAAAATTAATTTTAAGGTAGCAGTATTCCTTCTTTATATTTGGAAGTGTTTTTTTTTTTTTTTTTTTTTTTGTAATTTCAAAATCGTGTTGGCCTTTAAGTGAACTGCCTGAAAGTTGTTTGGTTAAAATGATTATTTCTACACATTGGTTTGTGAATTAATAAAGTTCATGCATTCCGGGTGATTTCTTTTTACAAATTTGCACATATTTTAAAGCAATTTGTAGCTTTTGTTTTAAAAAATTTTTGAATTCCTTTTCATGCACAGATGCTGACCGCATTACTCACCAGCCCCAGCCATTGTTCAAAAGCTGCTGCAGGCTGGGTTCAAAGTTCCAATACGTATAAAGGCACATTTATCCTTTTTGTGTACTTCTGAAAAAAGTGAAAATTTGAAATAAAATGAAATTTTAACATTGGAACATGAAATAAACAGGGGAGAATATGGTTCTCATTTCTCGCTGGTTTCGCCTCCAGCAACCCGGGCATGACGGGACCTGCGCGGGGCGTTGTTGTCACGGGGAAACCGGCCGAGGGTGCAAAACCAGTCGCCGGAAACTTGCCACCAAGTCGCGCCGGCGCCGGTGCGCGACGGGCCGGTGCCCCGGGTGTCTGCTGCCCCCGCGCGGCCGCGCCGCCGTCCTGCACCCGCAGGGGAGCGCACTGGAGAGCTGGGGGCACCGGGGCTGGCGGGGGGGTCGGAGGCGGGCAACCTGCCTCTCCCCTCGCTCAGGGTCCTGGAACAGAGCGGGGCAGGGACGCAGAAATGGCGCCCCCTGGTGTTGTGCAACGCAGTGGCCATTGATAAAGGGGTCACCCCACCCGGTCTTCCCTGCTACCCTGCAAAGTGAACCTTCAAGGGCACATGGCGCAGCAGAGCACGGATGGCCTTGAACCTAGTGCTGAGTAGGGAAGAGGAGGGGGCTGGAGAGTGGAGGTGGAGGGTCCCCTGATGAAGGATCTCAACTGGGGGCTCCTCCTGCAGCAAGTCCTGCTGCTCTCAGGTGTGATCTGGCAGGTAGGGCCATTATTCATTCATTTCTTTTTTTTTTTTTTTTTTTTGAGACAGAGTCTCACTGTGTTGCCCGAGCTAGAGTGCCCTGGCGTCATCCTAGCTCACAGCAACCTCAAACTCCTGGGCTCAAGTGATCCTCCTGCCTCAGCCTCCCGAGTAGCTGGGACTACAGGCATGTGCCACATGCCCGGCTAGTTTTTTCTATATATTTTTAGTTGTCCAATTAATTTCTTTCTATTTTTAGTAGAGACAGGGTCTCGCTCTTGCTCAGGCTGGTTTCGAACTCCTGAGCTCAAACAATCCTCCCGCCTCGGCCTCCCAGAGAGCTAGGATTAGAGGCGTGAGCCACCGCCCCCGGCCTCATTCATTTCTTAATTCAAATAATTATCAAGCTGCTGTGCACGTGACACTATTCTAGGCATGGGACACAGTGGTGAGTGGGATTTGTGGCCCTTGCCTTCAGAGGTGGCTTGGCAGGAAGGCAAGGACGGAAGGTGGTAGGGTGACGCCAGGATTTCTGGCTCGTGGGACCACACGGCTGGTCCTGCTCTTCCTGAGATAGGTTGGAGGGGGATCCTGAGTTGGCTTCACACTCCAGGGGAGGCCCCTGTCCTCTGTCACTAGATGTCCAGGCTTTGTGGGGCCCTCTGTGTCCTCCCTTTTCTGTGGTCTGGGCAGCCACGGAACCACAGAGAAGCTTTGCTGGAATCCGGCTTGGGGACCAAGATCTGGGCTCTGATGGTGGGCAGTGGGGAGGGGAGGGCAGGTGCGTGGAGCTGGGACAGGGACCTGAGCCTGGCATCCCCATGGACCACTCTTAGGGGACGTGGGGCAAAGTGAGGGCCCTTCAGCCCCAGCTCCCGCCCTGACCACGTGGAGTGTGGAATATGAAGCTAAGGACCATCAGTGTAGCCTCAGTGACAGTGGAATTCAGGGGACAGTGATGCCAGGCGATGGTAGGGGGCAAATCAAAGAGAGGAGGGAATCCTAGTTCTAGCCAATCTGGACTCCCCGCAGTCTCTTTGCCTCTCTCCCCAAACCTGCTCCTCCTCTTCCGGCCCCCACTGGGTGGGCAGCGCGACAATCTGCCCTTCACCCCTGCCTTCCGAGGGGGACCCCTGACCCCTGCCTCACTTTACCTCTTCTCCTGTTCATCCCTCTGTTGGGACACAACTCTCTGCGTGTCTTTTGTGTTTCTGCGTGTCTCGTGAGGCACCCATTGGTTGTCCATTGTCCTGGACTTTCTTTTCAAGGATATCTGTGCATCAAACAATCTTGGAAGATGGAGCGTCTCCCTCTGGGCAAAAGACAGACCTGCTCACTGCCCGTTATAAAATATTTCCGTTCCCTAAGCTCAGGATTCCTGTCCTGTCACACACCCACTGCAGGTACTGCCTGGCGTCATCTGGCCCTCATCACGTCACCCTGTGGGATTTGGGGCTCAAGGAATGAATGCAAAATGCTTATGCTCTAGTTCACTACTACTGCTGTGAGTAGTGAATTTTCCTTCGTCTCTGACCCAGGAGTCTTGTGCCTTCTCCCAGCAGCCATGGGGCTCTGGCTGGTGAACTCGTTAGCGTGCGAGCAGGGCAACAGCCCGGACCATCATGGGTCTTGACTTCCCCCATTTCTGTCTGTCCTACCTGCTACAGATTCCTGGTGTCTGTTGTCCCCATTCCTAGAGCCACATCCACGGTCCAGGCTCCCACTCTCTCATGCCTGGGGGTGTTATTGTTCTAGATCCCCTTCTGGCCTTCCTCCCCCAGACCCCTCTGCCTCAGTTTCTTGAGGAATTTCTCCGGTGCTCATGCTGGGCAGGCTGGAGCTTCAGCAGGGAGTTAATGTCTAACAGGAAGTGGACAGAACATGGAAGACATCCTAGTTCTCTTTCTTTCTTTTTATTTTTGAGACAGGATCTCACTCTGTCGCCCAGGCTAGAGTGTGGGGGTGTCATCGCAGCTCACAGCAACCTCAAGCTCCTGGGCTCAAGTGATCCGCTTGCCTCAGCTTCCCTAGTAGCTGTGGCTACAGGTACACGCCTGGCTAATTTTTCTATTTTTTTGTAGAGACGGTCTCACTGTTGCCCAGACTGGTCTCAAACTCCTGGCCTCAAGCGATCCTCCTGCCTCAGACTCCCGGAGTGCTGGAATTATAGGTGTGAGCCACTGCACCTGGCCCACACCCTAGTTTTCAGGATCCTTAGGTGGGCTGACTCTGAGGTGGGTTGTGCACCCCTTTCCGGGGGCCCGCAGCCAGACTGAGCTCCCAGTTGCTCAAGGTCAAAGCGTGTCTCACTTTCTTACTCTCCTGTGGATGCTTGCAGGGACCACCCCCAAGTAAACTGCTTGCACTTGATTTCTTGTTCTAGGATGTCCTGGGGACACTAACCTCAAGGAAGCTTTGCTCAAGAGGGCAGAAAAGCCCCCTGACTGTGATGTGGCCAGACTGGGCCTGAGGTCTCAGAGGGAGCCATGGAGGGGCAGGAGCCAGGTAAAGGGAGGGGTCTCTTGTGACAACTAGGTCCCCACGGTAACTTGGCCCCCACCCTGTGGCATCTGTGAGGTCACCCAGCTTCTCCCGGCTGGAGGAGGGGAGGGACACCAGGCATGGAGGCTGTACCTCCCGTCACATCCAGCCTCTGGGGGATTCTGCTGCAGGTGGTGAGGCTGTCGGTGCTGGTGAGCAGGGGCTGGGGGTGGCGGGGGAGGGGCCACCCCAGTGCTGCTGGGCCCAAGCCCTACCTGTCCCACCCATGGAGCTAGGTGACTGCCTGCCTTTGGGAATAACCTGACAGCTCCCAGAAGCCCCACCCCAAACCACAGTGCTGGAATTTTTCCAGTAGAGGGTCACTCCTGTGTGTTAAGCTTCATCCTTCCCATCTATCTTTTTAAAACATGCACATGCTTGCAGTCGGGGCCACACCCGCACATCACAGCCCCTCAGTGGGCTGAGTTGTCAAGAGAGTGTCCCCTGGGTCTCCTGCTGTGGCTTAGAAAGGACAGAGAACACCATGCAGTGGAGAGAGACACACACCGTTACATTTCAATCTCAGCCACTCCACTCTCTAGCTGTGTGACTTTGGACAAATTACTTCACCTCTCTGAGCCTCTGTTTCCTCTCCTATAAAACTGATCTTGTGGGATCATGTGGGACATAATAGGTTTCTCTCCTCCCTGGTCTCAGCATCATAGTCTGCGAGGTCCTGTTTCCTTCCTCCACTCTGATTCTTCTCCTTGATGGACCCCTTGGTTGTCTTCCTTTCCTGGCATAGCTGCACCCCCTCGGCTCTGCTAATCCAGCCCCTGGGTGGGCACCCAGACAACCGCAGAAGGCTGCCTCCTTCCCCCGCTCCTAAGAAGCTCTAGGACCCAAGTTCTCCTGCTCCTGCGGACACAGGCATGGGGGGCTCCAGATTGGCAGACTGGTGTCACTCAAGGGCTGGGGTCTTCAGGGCTCAGTGAAGGGTCTTTGGGCTGCAGCACAGCCTCTCTCCCTGCCCAGACCCTGCCCCTGCGTGCCCCATCCCAGTGCACAGGAGACACCCTTGTTCAACCCGTCGCCAGATCAGAAATTGGAGCCCCCCCCTTCACCTCTCCCAAGTAGGACAGTTCTGTCACCCCCTCCCGTCTCTCCTATCTCTCTACTTCTGATGGCACTGCCCTTCGTCCCCAGCTGGCCTCTTGATGCCAGGAGGCGACTAGTGCAGAGGCCAGCCCAACTGCCCCAGGTTCAAGTCCTGCAGGGTCGGGGCAGAGGAAGGTCACTCCTTATATAATAATAGTAATGATAATAACAATAAGGATAATAATAATGTGACCTTCTTCGGTCTAGAGTATTATAAATAATCATTTAAATCCAATGGAAAGGAACCCATGTATAATATGAAACACCTTCAAAGGCACCTGCTCAGATTGAAAGTGGACAAAGGTCATCCTTGTGTGTGAGAGAACTGAGGCCTCGAGAGGGGGAGGACCTGAGGTGGCCCATGGTGGCCCAGCAGCTCCACCTCCATAGCAAAATTGGGATTCCTGCCTCAGGTGGGTGTCTACGGGTGACGATCGTCTCTCCCTCCTCCTACAGTTGGTCCAGAACCGGGTTCACCTCTACAATTTCCTGCTCCTCAAGATCATCCTCTTCAACCACTGGGTGTTGGGGCTGGCGCAGGAGGCCCGGGGGTCCCGCGACAGGGAGGCCCACCCAGCACCGGGAGTCGCAGCCTGCCCCCTTCGCCAGGCTCTCTGGGCTGGGCTGGCCCTGATACGGGCCCCCGTGTGGCTGGCGCTGCGGGGACCCAGGCTGGTGTGGGCGGGTGTGCTGGGCTGCGCCCGGGCCTCGGGCCTGGCCCTGCTGGGTGCCTGGGAGCGGCTGGGCCTCTCTGTGGCCATCTGGACAGACCTGCTTCTGTCATGTCTGCACGGCCTGATGCTGGTGGCCTTGCTCATGCTGCTGCTGACCTGGAGGCTGTGCCAGAAGGCCCAGCGCTTCAGCCTGGGCTGGCTGCCCAGCAAGGTGGGTGGGCTGGGGTTTGCCGGGGTGCTGCGCACGGCCGGGGCTGCGCTGGGGCAGCTCCTGGGAGCCACCCGCCTGTCCATTTCTCTGCTCCAGGCCCTGCAGGAGAACCATGCGGTGCAGGGGCCCCTGGCCCTGCTGATGCGTCTGTACTGGTGGGCGGAGAGCACCACAGCACTCACCTCCTGGCACCTGGCCTATCTCGTCACCTGGACCACCTGCCTCGCCTCCCACCTGCTGCAGGCTGCCTTCGAGCACACGGCCCAGCTGGCCCAGGAGGCTGAACCCCAGGAGCCCTCAGGGTCCTTGTCAGAGCTCCAACTCCATGAGTCCTCAGCCCCCGTGGCTGGGCCAGTCCTGCCGGAGCAAGGAACCCCTGGAGAATAAATGTGTCCCCATCTGCCTCTCCTGGTCTGGCCTGGCCTAGGGTCTCACTGTCCCTCTTGCCTGTTGGGCTGGAGGGATGTTCAGTGTGTGCGTGTGCACGTGTGTGCATGTGTGTATGTGTGTGTGCATGTGTGCCCAGGGCTGCCTCTGGGAAGGAAATCACATTCAGCGAGCGCCTTTCATGTGCCACATAGCAACCATCTCAGACGCTTTACATGTAATTTGGTTTAAATCCCTTAGCAATGCGGACATCAGGGCTGATTAGCACCATTTTCAGGTGAGAAAATTGAGCCTCAGAAGGTTGAACTTTCCCAAGGTCACAGAGTCAGTCAAGGGCAGAGCACTGGTCTCTAGATGTTTTGTTTCCCAGAACCTTTAACTTTCTCTAGGTCCCTGCCTGGGTTCTCAGGACTGTTGGTGCCCAGGGTAAGGGAGACGGGCAGTTAGAGACTCTGGCCTCTGGGGGGCGCCAGGGCCCCACATTTCAGAGATTTAGACAATCCCTTTGAGAAGTGGCTACTCTTGAGCCAGGCTGCAACTAGACCCCCCATTGATTCGCACACTCGGCCACTCATCCATCCACCCACCCGCCCACCAGTCCATCCACAGAACCATCTATCAATCCACCCACCCACGCACCCACCCATCCACAAATCCACCCACAGAACCATCCCGGTCAAAGGGTCAACTCCACTGGGATTCTAGAACATTCACACAACCTGCAGGGAAACCTGAGTGCAAGAGCATGTGAGTGGAAGAATGGGCAGGCGGCCCCAGAGCAGGTGTGGGGCTGGACGGGAGAGGGCCTGGGGCGGCAGGAGGGGGAGAGGGAAGGGACAGGTGGAGAGAGGGGTCAAAGGCCAAGAGGGGGAAGGGGAGGGAGGACGGGAGCCCCAGTGGAGCTGGGCAGTGGGTTGGACACAAGACTGTGTCTGTAATACTGGTATTTTTTGCCATCTACCAACTTTTAAAAAAAATGACCCAAAATACAGAAGTGTTACCTTAATGTGTCCCCATTCTCTGATTGTAAACTCTGAAACAGTGTCAAGGGTGTGCCAATGTGATTCTCTGCACGCATGCGAACTCGCACCGATGCTCATGCGACACCTGCAGATCGTGCTGGTGGAACTCTGGCGGGATTCTCAGGCCAATTGCTTTTTTGCATTTGACAATATGCCACCCACCGTGTCCAGGTCAATCCACGTGGATTGTCCTGTCCTTCCTAATAGCTGCATGAGGGCCCATGAGGTCAGCCCCCAGCTCCTGCCACATGTGTCCCACAGTGGAGCTCTGACGCATGGGAGGGATGGGGAACTGCCAGGGGAGGGGATTTAGGGGCACAGATTAGGAGGTGGTCTCTGGCCTGGGAACTCTTCTCTGACCCTCCACATGCTGTGTTCCCACAGGTCTTGCCACATCCCTGGGGTCTGGGGCTGAGACCTTATATGGGTGGAATGAGCTGGGACCAGGGCTGGGAGGGGCTCCAGGCTGGGGCAAGGGCTGGGGGACACAGAGGTCACTGGCCCTGCCTGCCAGAGGAAGAGGGCCTAGCCTGGGCCCTAGACCTGGGGCAGGGTGGAGCTAGCAGACCAGCTGGGGCTTGGAGCCTGCTTCCCTGAGAGTGCCCACTTGCCTGCGTGACCCCCCAACCAATTGGCTCCCAAAGCACTGGCAGCTGGCGGTGCTGGGAATGCAGCTTTGTAAACGCTTGGTTCCTATTTTCTGCGCTGCGGCTCTGTAGGGGGAGTGGCTGGTGTGGCCGTGCTTTGGGCTCCATGTCCGCTTACAAGACACACTGGTGACAGAGGACATCGGTGGCTTGAAGATGGAGTACAGCCCTGCTTCTGTAGTTGCACATGGGTTGGGAGCAGATTGGGAGTCCTTCTGTGGGGCTGGGAGGGCTTCCTGGAGGAGGGGGCATTTGCACTGGGCCAGGAAGACAGGAATGTTCTGACCCTCACTGTAGGAGGATCAGGTTTCCAACAGCCTCTCTGGACACGGGGTTCCTAGCCATCGTTGACCTATGCCCTGGGCAGGTGCTCAGGCTGGTTCTCCTCCTGTACCTGGAGCCCATCTCTGGAAACGCCAGGCTGGGCAGCCTAGTGGGAGGAGATGGCCCTCTTCAACCTGAGCCCTAGACCTGAGGGAGAGGGACCAACCGCCCTCACCCCGAGCCTCAGAACCGGGTCCTGCATTCCCTGGGAAAGCAGCAGGTCTGGGTGAGGGAGCTCAGGAGCCGGGGTCCCTGAGAGGACAGATGGTCGGACTCCGTGGTTCTGCCCCTGCCCAGGGCCAGGGTGTGACTTTAGATGAGGCTCTGCTTGCTCTGGGCCTCAGTTTCCTTGTCTGTGCAATGTGGGCTGGGCAGGGTGACCCCAGTGAGAAAGTCAGCATCTGGGGGACCTTAGGCCAGGCTTGTTGCGGAACGCCCAGGCGGGAGGCGGTGGAGGCTGGAGGGGCTGTGCAGCCCTGTCGACAGGGCCCTGCACTTAGGTCGGGCTCCCTGGACCCGCCATCCCTGGGGTGATTCTGCAAAGAAGTCCCTCAGGCCTTCCAAGGACCCTGACAACCTGGGCCAGGGCTTGGGAGGAAGGGAGAAGGGCCAGAACCTGCCCTTGACTGTCCCTCGTGACTCTAGGCAGAGCAGACACCTTGGGTTGGGATCCTGGATCCACAACCTCTTGGCTGTGTAACGTTGGGCAAGTTACTTAACCCTGTGAGCCTCAGTTTCCCCTCCCGTGAACAGGGCATAATCCCAGCTCTTGCAGGGCTGTGGCCTACTCTGTGGGGGGTATGGTACCTGCTCAGGGCTAGCCCTGGGGCCTTGGGGACCCCGGCTCCTGAGCTCCCTCGCCCAGACCTGCTGCTTTCCCAGGGAATGCAGGACCCGGTTCTGAGCCTGGGGTGAGGGCGGCTGGTCCCTCTCCCTCAGGCCTGAGAGTGCGGAGGGGCCCTGGCCTGCTGGGAGAAGACGAGTGGGGCTGGTGGGGGGGCCTGGGGCAGGGTGGGGGGAGCGGCTGGAGGGCCGGCCAGCGGCTCCACGCAATCTGTCTGCTATGCAGCCCCGGGCCTGGCCTGTATTTATTTATGCTGAGCGTGTATTTATATCAAACCCTTTCTCATTAATAGGGCAGGAAATGGCTGGAATTGTTACATACCTGGCGGCCCAGGGGTCCCGCTTCGCCAAGACACACAGGGCCCTGGCTGCCCCACCACGATCTTGACGGCCCCCTCCTCAGTCTGCCCGCGGGCTCAGGCCCGCGTCCCTGGCCCTTCACTGACCCCCCCTGCTCCGTGTCCCCTGCTCAGCCCCTCAGCCCGCCTCCCTGGGAGAGGGGCTCGTTTTCAGGCCTCTCCCTGTCCCCCAGCTCCAGACCCCATCCCGACCCCAGAAAGGTGGTGGGGTGGCGTTGGCGACTGTCAAGGTGCAGACGGGGGGAGGGCCTGAAGCCCGGCAGAGCCGGGAAGGGATCAGGGTCTCTGATCTGGGGGTGAGATTCTGGTGCCTCGGTGGGGGTCTGGGCAGAGGAGGAAGTGAGGGGTGGGAAAGGGTCCTTTTGAGAGTGGAGTGTCCTGGGGGCTCTGCTCCCCAGCAAGCCCGGCCACATGTGAGCAGGGGCAACCTTTTCTACAGAGGACTGTCCCCCCAGCCCACAGAGGGGTCTCCATGTTTACCACCTTCCTCCCACACTGCCCCAGCCCCGCCAGGTAGTGGGGGGCTCATCCCTGTCCTGCCTTCCCGCTCCCAGCCCTCGCGCTGTGCTCAGAACCAAGCCAGCGGCTGTGTCCGGGCCCCAGCTCTTGGGCTGGGCTGCAGGTGGGGCTGCCAGAGCTGAGGCGCGGCCCCCTCCCCAGGGCACTCGCCTGACATAACCTATTAGTGATTCTCGCCTCAGCGTGGCTCCCCCAGCCAGACGCCCCGCCCAGGCCAGACTGCTCGTCCTGCTGTCCTCGCCAGGCGGCTGCTCTGTGGACAGGGCCAGAAGGAGCCAGTGGCCCCAGGGTAGCTGTACCTGCCCGCCCTCCCCTCAGTGGGTTCTAGGGGCCACTGTCCACCCAGGGGCCTCTGCGAGGCTGGGCCCCCTGGCAGCTGCCCTGTGGTCTGGCGGGGTTGACCTCTGACTTCTGCCCACTGTGGCCACCATGCCCTCCTGTCCCAGAGTCCAGAGCTGGGGCCACTGTGCAGCTGTGGGGTCTGAAGCTTAGAGCACAGGGGCCTCCCTGCAGTCCTGCGCTTTGTCCTTATCCCCTGCCTTCTGGGCTGCACTTCTAGGGGCTGGGGGAGCAGGCTTGGGGGGCAGCTGACCCTGGGCGGCTCCAGGCTGGAGGCCCTCTGGGTGGTGGGAGGGGCTGCTGCAGGATCTCAGGACTCTGCCAGGGGCCAATGTAGGGGTCTCTGGATTCCCCCTGCAGCCCTCCCACATCTGGGGCAGATGTGCCGTGTGGGGAGAGGCAGGCCAGGCCCCTGGGAAGCCACCGCCTCTGGCTCCCTCGGGAGGCCCTCCCCAGCCCCCCGTGGCGCCTGCTCAGTGGGTGGCAGTACCTTTCCTTCTTCTGCTCCTTGTTGTCCTCTTTGAGCCCCTCAGCTTGGCCACTGAGCACCTGGGGTTGGGGGGCAGGGATCAGCCCTGAGGCCTCCACCGGGAGTGGGGCTACTGCCCCTGCATTGGCTGAGTGGAGTGGGAGGGGCCCCCGGGGACAAGGCTGGGACAAGGCTGAGATCCCCTGGAGCAGGACTGTGTCCCTGTGACCCCCCACCAAGGTCGGGGCAGTGCCTCTTCCCACTGCGTGGCCAGGGCTGTCCAGATGGTCTGGCAGGGTGTGCCTGAGAGTATCCCTGTGGGGGTGGGGGGAGGAAGGCATCTGGCCCCAAAGCCCCCACCCTGGAGCCACCTGTGGTCTGGGGGGCCCCTGACCCTCTGCTCCTATTGGGGGTCCTGCCTGTCCCTGGCTTGTGTGACCCTGGGCAGACCCTTGGGTTCTGTCCCTGTTGCCATGACAGTACCTCTGGGTTCTTCCAGCTTCCGAGTCTGCGTTTTTGTGAGCCTTGAAACCCTCTCGGCTCAGAGGCCGGGGGCTCGGGTTGGGGTGCTGGCGAGGACGTGAGCGGGAGCCCCCGGGCCCAAGCGCTGCAGCTGGGCCCCACAGCCACGCCTGCACTCAGCGCGCACATCTGGAGCTGTGTCCCACCCCGACTCCAGGCCCACATCTGGAGACCAAAACCGGCTAGCCGATGAGACACAGCGCATCTGGGCCCCGAAGAGCCTGTTCCCAGGTTAACGCGGCCCATCTGGGCCCCTCGCTGCAGCTCTGCCCGTCTCCACAGCAGAATTTGGGCCGCGGCTGGGTCTGGAGTCCGCGTTGCCGGGGTCCCTGCTCTGAGGAGGGGGTCCTGTGTGCAGAGGGCTCACAGGGCTTCTCGTAGGGGCTGCCTTGGGAATAGCTTAGTTTTGACATAATCTGGACACATGTCCCCTGCCAGGAGTGGTGACAGCTGCCACTCTGCACCAACTCACCCGGCAGCTCCTTGGCAGTACTTGAAAGAGCCTCTGGGGGCCCCTGGATGGCCTGCTTGCTCTCCCCTTCCTGGGATGCCTCAGGCGCTGCAGGGGGTGCCACCAACTGTGGGGTGACAGCACTGGGTCCCTGTCACGGAGCCCACCTCACATGACCAGCCCTGCTGTTGCTTCCCGGGCATCCTCCCTTCTCCTACCCCCTTCCTTGTCAACACCTGTGCTTGGCAGGATGGGTGAGGGCTGGATGTGTCCCCAGAGGCCCCACACTCTCAGAAGAGAGCCTGGGAAAGCAGGTCACCTGAGGGAACCGGGGCTGGCATCTGGAAAAAAGACCATCTCAGGGGTCAGGGGCTGCCTTGGCAGAGACACATCATGGGAACTTCCTGGTAGTGGCCTCTGCTGGTTCCTCTTTTGTGGGGTATAGATCTGACCTCACTAGGGACATGTGACCCTAACCAGCTAAGGCATATGGGAGTCTTAAGTCACTGCCATTGTGGTAGTGAGCTCCCCATCACAGAAGGATCCAAGCTGGTGGGGCTGCTGTCTGTCAGGAACATGAGGTTATTCTCGTAAGGAGCCCAAGGCTCTGTTAGACAACCTCCTAGCACTCTGCTAGAGCCCTGTGATTCCATGATTCTAGGTTCTGCAATGCCCCCTTCTCAGATACTGAGCCTCCCGTGATAGGAGGTGAGAACAGCCCTGGGGTGGAGGCCAGAGATTTGGGGGGAAGGAGGGAAACAGGGGAGAATGGCACTGAGCACTCCAAGACATGCCACAGCCCCGGGGCCTGGGGCTGGAGGCCTTGCCGCCTACTGGCTCAGAAAGTTGTCAGCTCTGGTGCTGGCCTGGCCTCCGAGGCCTGGGCTGTGTCTGCAGAGCCTGGCGATTCCGCATCCTGCGGTCAAGCTTTATCGGAGCATCACTGGCCCCAAATGAAAGGAATCCTTTATTGCTGTAGCCTCCAGCCTGCGGCCCTGGAGCAACAGGCTATTCAAACCGCAGAGCTTCATGCCTTCTTCTGTACCTCCTTACCCACGGAAAATTTGAGTCAATAAACATGCACGATAGAGACACAAATAAAAAATAATGAGGGCTAGCATTTATTAAGCATTCAGTATGGGCCAGATACTGTTCTGAGGGCTTTACTTGTGTTAACTCATTCTAATCTGCCCGGGAAGGAGGCACCATGGTCATCATTAACCCATTTTACAGATGGGGAACCTGAGGCTTAAGGTTTCCTCAGCTCTTGGCTGGCAGAACTGGGACTCAGACCAGGTTGGCTCCAAAGCCTGTGTCCTTGACCGCTGCTGCTCCCTGCCTCTCTGCAAGCTGAGGTGGGGAGGGCAGAGACAGAGGTGGACGTGGCCAGATGGGGGAGGGATGGCTCTGAGGCCTTGAGAGGTGGTGCCACTGGACCCAGACACGAAGGGACCGGGGCCATCCTGTCCTATCTCACCTTTAGTTGAGGTGTCCAGGCATGGAAGGGTGGCCTCCATCCTTGTCAAGCCTTCCAAAGTCAGACAGAGATGGGCTTTGAGTTATCTGAGTCCTGCTGGCCAGGGATGGAACTCCCCTGGCCTTTCTGGAGCGTGGGAGTCTTGGGCTGCCGGGGGCCGGGAGGTCGGCTGGGAGATCCGGCCCCTGTGGCCTAGTCTCCTGGGGGAACACCTGACCCTGAGATGGGGCTGCTGCCTGGCTGGTCACCAGGGCTTCCAGGGCTGGGGCTGAGGGTCTTCCTGGCTGTGCGTGTGAGTGGGTCCCTCTGCTTCTGCAGCCGTCTGCCCTGCCAGAGGACCTAGGTAGACAGGAAGAGGAGAGAGCCCTTGGGGCCACTGGCATTGTCCTTGGACCACTCTGACTGACCTTCCTGTCCCACAGATACCTTCTAGCAACCTCTCCCACCACCCAGAGCCCCCACCCCTCTCTAGTACAAACGGAAGACTTCCCTATGATGTAAGAGCCCACTTACTCCCCACAACACCCTTGGCTGAAAGGTCCCATGATCATCCCCATTTTACAGATGAGGAAACTGAGGCTCAGAGAGGGTAAATCATTGTCCACACAGCTGACAAGTGGCAGAGCCAGGATTCTAGTCCAGGCCAGTCTGAGCCCCTCGCCCAGCCCTTAATCCCCACTCCTGCCAGGAGGGCTGGGAGGTGGCCTCCCCACTCTCCAGCCTCCCAGCATGGGGCCAGCCTTCCCAGAGCCCAGCACGATGTCCCTGTGCCCCTGCTGGGCTGGCCTGTAGGGGCTGGCCCAGGGCCGAGGACAGGGGAGGGAGTGGGCAGCGCCGGGAGAACAATGGAGTGAAAGGAGCGGAAACCCGCTCAGAAGCACCAGCAGAGCGGGGAAGGAGGCCAGGCCCCAGGGCTTTCCTGACAGGCTGGGTGCTGGGGTCCCTGGGGCAGGGGGCAGTGGCGGGGGCAAGGGGTGCCCGGGCCAGGCTTCCTGTGTGTGTTTGGGGTGTCCTGGCCTCCAGGCACTGCGTGGGGAGACCCACACGAGCCCTGCCTCTGAGCCTGGCCTGAGGAGAACATGGAGGAGGGTCCTGGGAAGGCCGAGGTAACGTCTGCGTCCAGGGCCGGCCTGCTGCCCTTGCCATGATCCCAGAGCACATGTCTACTGGTATCTGTGGGCCACCTCTCCATGTTCATCCCTGGTCCCCAGGATGCGCCGGTCAGTAACCTAGAGGATGGGTCCTGCCTGGGTTCCCCAGGACAGGAGACTGGTTGTCAAAGCAGCCTTGAACACCTGTGTCCCTGCAGCCGGACTCGCTCAGGCCGTCACTCACAGCCCCGCCCGACAGGAGGCCAGGGGCCAGCCTTGCTCTAGGCACAGGCTGGGCTGCGGTTTCTGGATGTGACTCTCGACTGTGACGTTGGTGGCTCCCGTGTCAGGCGGCTGGTCCGAGGGGAGCGGAGGCTGAGGGCTCCGCCTTCGAGCCGCCGACAGCCCCTGGCTTCACCCCCTGCGCGGCTCTTTCCCTCTGGGAGCTGCTGCCGGGCTGCAAGGGCACCGTCAGCGTCCCCTCCCTCCATCCGACCCTGGGAGGGGCCCCCAGGAGCAGCTTTCACCACTCACATCTGGGGGAAGGAGGGAGGGGAGGGTTAGTGACAGGCCTCAGTGAGGTGGGGCGCCTCTGCCTTCTAGGTGTGCTGGGGTCGGGGGGCGGCTCCCCCTCCGTTTCCTTCCTCTGAGCTGAGGAGGATCAGGCGCAGAGGGCTTTGGCCCTTTTCTCAACCCACAAACACTTCTGGATGGGTTGAGTCCTGTGCTGTCAGCTCAAGTCCTGCCTCTGCCTCCGTTTCCCCCAGGAATGGAGTTGGATCGAGATGGTGCCCACTCCTGCCCCAGTGCCCATGAGCCACCCACACTCTCACAGGTACTGGCCCCCCACCTAGACTCGGCCGCATGCGTGACCATGCCTATCCCTCCCCAAGTCCCAGGGGACTCCTTACAAACAGAGAGAGAGGGTCTCCCTGCCTCCCCCCTCCGCGAAGCCGGGCAGAGGGGCTGCGTGCTAGGGAGCGAATTCTCCCAGACGAACCAGGCCAGTCAACAACACAGGCGACCAAAACAACAAGGAAAGATTACGCAACCCAGATCCAGGGAAAGAGGCTACCCGGAGCCTCTCTCCAGGACAGGGGGCCGCGAAACTGGGCCAGGCCTGTGGGTCAGAGCCTGCCTGGCCCGGACTATTTTTGTACTGTCTGGGGGGTGGGGGCTGATGAAATCCCAGCCGTGTTTCACCAAAACACTTTCCCCTCCAGCCCGGGCTCCATGTGGTTCAAATTCGTTGTCACTTAACTCATCACTCAGGGCTCTGAGCCGCACCCCTCCCCCTCCAAGAAAAAGACAAAAACACACAGTCTCTGGCACGGGGACGAGGTGGGCGTGAGGGGCTGTGACAAGCAGGCTGGCTGCGTTGACCTCAGCCGCCCCGGCAGCCCGCTCTTGGTCTTCCAGCTCCTTCTGCCTCAGCCCCGCTGTCCTCAAGGCTAAGAAGAGGTGGCGGCCGTCCAAGCCCCACTGGGGTCCACTCGGGAGCCTTAGGTGTCGCCGCTGTCTCCTCTCCACCCCACACTGCTGGAAAGAGGAAGCCGACATGCCCCAAAGGTCTATGCACAGGAATGCCCCGAGGTCACCCATGGGAGTGTCCACGTGTTTGTGCCAACCAGCGAGACGAAGCCAATCTTCTTTTTCTTCTTGTCCCTTTTCACAACGTTTGTTGGCTTCCACCTGATCTCCATCACCCCAGGGCTGTGTTGGGGTTGGCACGGGCAAGATCAGAGAGGATGGGCAGGGCTGCTGGGAGGGGAGCCCCCAGAGGGCATTTGAGTCTCTATCAGACATGGGGGTGGACCTCCGGTTTGACAAACTGAGCGCTGACCCTGTGGCTTCCGTGGTAGGCTGGCCACACTGTGGGTGCATTCGGTGATGGGCTCCCCCAGCCTGTTCCAACTAGGGGTGTGACAATCTCCCGGGCCCTTGGTTTCGCCAACACGAGGTTGGCATTTCTCAGGAGGTGTGTCAGCTCGGGACAGAGCAGACGATTCCACTTGTGTATCCATCTCTCCCGTGAGACTATGGGCCTCTCCAGGGCAGGGCAGAGCTGACTCCAGTGCCCAGAACTGGGCTTGGCATGGAACCCAAGTGCAACACATGCTTGTTGAATGAATTAATACACTTTCCCAATCAAGTCTAAGTGCTATTTTCATTATCTCTAGGCCACATTTTGTCCAGAGCCGTGGCTCTTGGATAAACACTGGCGATCTGGCTTTGTGTATTTCACAGTGAGGGACAGAACTCCCTTTCTGAACCAGCCAGGAAGGCAAACCTGGATCCCCAGACAGAGGCGACCCCTGGGCTCCCCTCTTGCCCACCCTGGGATGCCTGTGACCCCTTTTGCTCTGATGACCCACTGCTGGGCTGCCCTCCACAGACCGAAGGAGCAGCAGGGTGGAGCCCAGGAGTTTGCTTTCCTGGGCAGGGGCAGGCAGTTCCTGAAGCAGCGGAGTTGTTTGGGTGCAAACATTTCCCTGTATTGTCCGGCGTCAGAAGGCAGCCAAGGGTCTGAACAGGAGGGAGGGAGCCAAGGCAGGACTTTCTCCCTCCACCCTGAAGAGGACAGGAGGCTCCAAGCCCACACATGGGGGTTGAGGGGTCATCGTAGACCCTGGGGGCTTCAGAGGAACTAGGGGAGGACAGAGTGAGGGGGTCCGGCTGGGCAGGTGTAGACACGAGTTGGTCAGAGAATTCAAGTCCAGCCAAAGGATGAGGCTGTACCTAGGCTGGGACATGCCCCTCTTGCCCTTGCTGGCCGGGCGCAGTGGCCACCCGTGTCACTTCCATGTTGCAGCAGACAGCCGACCTCCCGTCTCAGCTAAGGAACCTCGCCCCTCCTCCGAGGCTTCTGCTCAGTGACACCTTTTCTGGGGACAGTTGTTCCAGAGATGGGGGCCCCTGGAGGTTGAGGGAGGGACGTCCATACTGAGCCTTTGTGGGTCTCCAGAACCCCTGTGTTCTCTGCCTCAGGCCTTTTAACAAGGTGCTTCTGCTTGCCCTCCCCGGAACTCTAGAAAGATGCTCTTTGTATCTTGAATGAGTTTCCTAAGAGATGCTCCATGGACTGTGGTTTTGGAGAGGAAAAATCTTCTGGATCCAGTAAGCCTGGAAAACACTGGGTTGGACAAAGTCCAACAGGCTTCTCTCTTGCAGGACTTCTTAGAGCCTTGATTTGTTCATAGGGACTTTGACTTTCTAAGAAGGGGCCCTGGTGTGTGGTGTTCCCCAGACTTATTTGACACCAGAGTCATTTTTTCCCATAGTATCTTTTTCAGAAAAAGTGGGACATATTCTGGTCAAGAGGACACCTTGGGGATGACTGGACTTGAAATGTCAAGTCACCCGGCTGTGGCGACGATGCTTCTCTTTGTATGTTGAATGAAAAATTACCCTTTCAATATTGGACAGAGTTGGCCACGTGAGGTTCCCTGGTGTCGAGCTCGTGTGGGCATCTGGCCATACGATTTGTCCTCTCTTCCTTGGCCCTGAAGGGAGATGGGCTGGCAGGTGGACAGAACAAGGAGGTTAGGGTGTTCCTTGTCCCTCTCTCTAACTTGTCCTGGAAACATGAGCCACAGCAGGTCACCTGCGGCCAAGGCTGGGCAGGACCCAGGCAGCTGGGGAGGCGGAGATGATTTGAGTCATCGAGTTGGTCTGAAGTTCCGGAAAGGGCAGTCCCAGCTTCAGGAGCGATCTGGTCCCACGACCAGATTTTGGGATGAGTTAACAAGATTCGGAACATGCTGGGTTCTCACCCTGCAGCTGCCTGTCCCCTCCCCACAGCTGAAGTCCCTGGACCCCACTGGCAGGCTCAGCTCTGCCCTAGACTCCAGCAGCCAGCCTGGCCTTAGTTAGGGTATTTCTGAAGGAGCCAAGTTCAGTGTTCGGGTGACTGGGCTGCAGGCTGGGGTCCCAGTTCCAACAGTGGAGGTTCAGCTCTGCTCCCAGGGCCTTCTCATCAGTTCTTCCCGAGTGCAAGTGTTACCGTGGACCCCGGCCGTGTGCTAGAGACCCTCTTTCCTGCCGCAAGACTTCTCCAACTCTGCCCTCCTGCCTGGTTCCCCAATCCTAGGCCCTTGTCACGACACCCCACTTGACCGCTGGACCCCCTCCTGTCATTAGCTTCAGCCAGTCCTCTTTGAGTCTGGCCAGGCCCCAGGCCCCACCTGCTGGCTGGCTCCTTGCAGGTGAAGGTGTCTGAGACCTGCTCCATCTCTGAGGGCATCCGCTGTCAACTTTTTCTGTTCTCATCTGTATATGCAGCTTTCAACTACCCCTAGGACTTGGCCGCAAGAAGGAACCATTCTACTCCAATCTGGGGACAAGACTGGGCCTTCTTAAAACTCATTCACTCACCTGTTCATTCATTCAGTTATCATTTCCATCAATGTGTTGAGTCGACCACGGTCACGTTCGAAGTCCGTAGTTCTCAAACTTGACTGCATCAGAATCCCCGAGACAGCTTGTTAGAACAGAGCTCTGGGGCCCATCCCCAGGGTGTCTGATTCAGTAGGACCCTCTAACAAGTGTCCAGGTGATGTTGATGTTACTGACCTGGGGCCACACTCTGAGAGCCGCTGATCTGAGCAGCCACCAGCTATCAGCACCGTGTGCAGATGGGCTGATCAGGCCGTTGAGCCAGCAGCTTCCTCCCGCGAGGGAGGTCTGCACAGAGGGAGGCTTGTGGAAGGACGTGGGCCTTGGGGCTGAGAGGGGAGGTGTTGCCAAGAGGCAGGCAGAGGCCCATCGGGCTGCTCGGGAGGCACGGAGGACAAACTTAGTCTTCTTCCCAGGCTGGGCCGGACCCCAGAGGTTCAGGTCTGGGACGGGAAAGAGGCAGGCAGGCCTGGGGAAGTCTGGGGCTGGGCCGGGGCCCAGTGCACCTGACCCATGGGGCTGGGAACAATGGCTGGGCCGGCGCGGCCTGGCCCGCTGCCTCGGCACATCTCTGTTTTCCTTCCCAGCCCGATCTTCCCCGAGCTCGCCTCGCTCGCTCTCTCTCCAGCGGCCCATCCCGTCCGCTGGCCCCGGGACAGCACATTCCTTCGTGCTGATCTCTTCCCGGCGGCTGCGAGCGCACGTTCTCACAGTGAGGCGGGAAGTGGGGCCAGGGACCTGGGCCACGCGGAAGGGGGGCTCAGGCAGCCTTCCTGGGGCCCTGGCCCCACATCCGGAGACCAGAGGGCACCTGGGGCAGGGAGGAGTAGCCCCTCAGCCTGGGACTCCCCCAGGACCCAGCCAGCCCTGAGGACTTGGACCGTGTTCTCCCCGATCCCGCGTCTCCTGCTATTAGGGGAGGCCCAGAGACTAGGGGCTCCTGCACTGCTAAGCCCACGGCCCCACATATGGCCACATCGGCTGCACTCCCTGCAGAGCGTGGCATCTGTCCAGCTGGCTCTGGGCATGGTCTGCTCCTCATGGGGGCGCTGGGCCCAATCCCGGGCTTTCCTTGGTCCTGTCTGAGACTGGACTCCCCTGGTCAGTCTCCCTTCCGTGAAAGACCTGTCTGTGTGCAGGGAGGTGTAAGGGTCCATGTCCCCTCCAGGACAGCCCTGCCCACCCTTCTTTCATACACACAGGGGCACAGGCTGTAAAACCCCACCCCCCAGTTTGATAAACCTGAAGCAGAGGGACGGTGCTGGCCAGGGTGGTGCAGTGTGTCTGTGGCCTGTATTCTCTCTCCCTCCCCCGTGCCTGGATGGCCCCAGTGTTCAGGGGACCCTGCAGCCCTGCCTGGCAGCAAAGGGGCTGGGGCTCATGTCCTGCTGTCCTCAGAGCCTGTCCTGGGCTGCTTGTGCTGGGCCAGGGCTCAGCTTGGGGTCAGGCTGTGTGGGGCTGGGGCAGGATCAG
This sequence comes from Propithecus coquereli, assembly GCF_000956105.1. NCBI lineage: Eukaryota > Metazoa > Chordata > Mammalia > Primates > Indriidae > Propithecus > Propithecus coquereli. The sequence goes on from NW_012139414.1 coordinate 1,351,232, forward strand.
GGCTTAGTCTGGGACTGGGATTGGGGCCAGAGCTCAGTCTGCGCCCGGCTCAGGGATCAGACTGTACTTCCAGGCTGGAGCTCAGGCCGGGGGTAGAGTTGGGGTCCAGATTGGTGTTGGCCTCAGGGTTCAGTCCAGGTTGGGATCGGGGCTGGGCTGAGTCAGAGTCAGAGCTCAGTCTGGGTTGGGAACGGTCGCTGTTCAGTCGGGGAAGGGGTCAGGGCTTAGGCTGGGTTCGTGTGCAGGCTGGGGCCACGGCTGGAATGTAGTCTGCAGCAGGTGGTGGGTTCAGAGTGGCTTTGGAGCCAGGGTTCAGTCCAGGTTAGAGGTTCATTAGCCTTTAGCCTGGGGTCAGGATCAGGTTAGTCTGGGGTCAGAGTGCCATGGCTGGTGTTCAGTATGCGGTTCTGTCGTGGGTATCGGGTCACTCCGGATTTGGGGTCAAGGCTTGGCCTGGTGTCAGAGTAGGGCCTCGGTGTGTGTTGGGACAGGCCCCTGTGTGGAGTGGGTGGAGGCAGGCATGTGGGGAAGGCGATCCCTGTCCCCTCCCCACTGGATCTGTACCCTCTGCCCCCAACTCCCACAACCAGCTGGTCCCTGACTCCGCCTCGTAAGTGTCCTGGAGGCAGAAAGAGGGCAGGACTGGGCTTGGTGGGTGGAGAGGCGGCTTCAGTCAAGTTCTCTCTGCAGCAAAATGTGCCCTGATGCCTGTGCTGGGCCTGGGGACACAGGGTGTACCAGACAGCACCTTGGCCCTCTCTGGGCCTCAGTTTACCCATTGGAGAAGCTCAGCGTCTCAGCTGGGCTGTGCTCCAGAACCCTGGCTTGGCAGCATGGGCAGCTACGTTGGGAGGATGGCGTGAGGAGGGCCATTGGGACCACCGCAATGTTGGCCTGGAGTGAGGTGGCTGAACCGGGCAGGGGGAGGGAGGAGGGGGAGGGAGGAGAGGCAGGGAGGACACACCTTTCTGGGAGCCCTGAGGTGAGGGTCTTAGCCAGAGAGGCATCTATTGTCCCTTAGTGGCTGATGGTGCCACCTCTGTGTTCAAAGGGCTTCCCTGACATGGAGCCTCTGGACCGCACGGGTGTGGCTTTCCCGTTAGGGCTCAGGCACGGGCAGGGCTGGGGCCATAATTGTGCACCGGACTCCAGATAGCCCCAGCTCCTGTCCAGTGACCAACACCCGCCCTGCTCCTCAGGAGGGTCCCCAAGCCACCCCGACACAGGCTTCCTGAGTGGGCAGGCAGGTCTGAAGAACCAGAGCAGCGCTTGGCCTCAGGTCCTCCTCTCAGCTCAGCCCCTGATCTGGCCTCCTCCCGTCAAAGCCGCAGACACAAAGGAGAAACCCCGATTGACGTCAGGGGAAGCGCCCACAGGGCCTCTGTCTCTCCCAGAAATTTGGCTCCAGTGCCTTGCGGATGTCTGTGGTTTTTAAAAGGTGAAAATGGCCCATGGTCCCGCTTCTGTGTCTCCAGCTAAACCTAGCTTGGGGGAGGTGGGCGCTGGGGTCCTTGGTCCTAGAGAGGGCCGAGGTCTCTTGCTGCCCTCCCGAGTTCTGCCCGCAGTCCCTCATAGCTCCTGACCCCTCCGCTTGCCACTGACCAAGGCCCAAGTCTTCCAGGTCCTTCCCTGTGCTGGCACCCACTGCCCAGGCCCCCTGCCTTGAGGGCTCACAGATCTCCGGAATCTTGGGCCCTGTCTTCCCCATGTCTGCGGCTCCCACTCCCAGCCCAGGCCTGGCACGTAGTAAGAGCTCCGTGAGCCTCTGCCGGGTCAGGATGGATGAAATCCTTCTGGAATTTCTGTCTCTGGGCATGCTTTGTCCCCACTGCAATGTGGGTGTTTGAACCATTGGTTTCTGGGAACAATTTCTGGGAGCCAGATGGCGCTGCTCTGTGGAAGAGGCCTCCTGTCAGTTGTGCCCTTGGTCAGCATGACCTGGTGCAGCCGGACGGTGGACCCGTCGTGCCGAGCAAGGACCATGTTCACAGTCATCAGCCTGCCCCGCCTCCTGACGCCTGCCCTGGGACCAGAGCCCCTCTTTCGCCCCCGAGGGGCCCATATCCCAGGACAGATGGGGAGAAAGACTCGGCCTCTGCCTCCCACCCCGAGGCTTCTCAGCTTCTGCTGCAACCTCACGGCCACGGTCCGGCTCCAGCTCCACTGTTGCCTGCCTGGACCGTACAGATGACTCTTGCCCCGGCCAGTGTCTCCCACACAATGTCAATCTGACCATGACCTACTTAATCCCCTCCATTTCCTATCGTGTGTGGAATGTGGTCCAAGCGGCTGACACCGGCCGCCTGGCCCACGCTTCCTGACCCCGTCCACTCATTGCTCCTCCAGCTCCTGCCGCACTGTTTGTGTTTCTAGTCTTTTCTCAGCCTCCCCTTGGGCCTCATGTCCCAGCTCAGCTAGCAGCAACCTGCCCCCTACCCCCACTAGGACTTGGGGTCTCCTAAGGGATGATCAGTATCTGGACAGCCCTGAGCTGGTCCTCAGGGCACTGCTCCGTGAGTGTCTGAGCCGGCGGCAGTCACCATTATCTGGCAGGAGCTGCCATCCTTTGTCCCTGTTGTATGGATGAGATCTCTGAGGCCTGGGGAGGGGAGCGGACAGTTCCAAGGTCACAGGGGCAGTTGCAGCTCACCCCAATGGCCTCTGACTCTTCTTTGCGATTTTCCTTTTGTTGACCTACCGCTGTGTCTACCTCGGGTCACCTGAGTGGGCTTCCCAGAGGACTTGCCTGTGGGGGAGAACACCTCCCCCAGGAAGCCACCATGACTCCTCCTCTTTCCCCCAGCCTCTCAGCTGCAGACACTGGCTGCTTCCCAGCTGTCCTGGCATCACGCCATCATCGCCAGAGGTCTGATGTTGAACCCCACTTTCACCTCTGATGCCCTGTGATCTCCGGCAAGCCCTTGTGTCTTTGTGCCCGTTTACCTGTTTATAGAATGAAGGCCTTGACCTTGCTGATTTTAGAGGCGCTGGTGTGGAATCAGGTTTGGTCGGGGCGCTGAGCCCAGGGCCTTGGTGACCGCCTACTGCTAGTACGAAGTGTGGCTGGAGGAACTCAGGAATGGGGGGGCGCAGTCCCGGGTGAGAACCCTGCGTCGGCTGGCAGTAACTGCGTAGCCTCGAGCGAACTCCATGCTGGGCCTTGGTCTCCTGTAAAATGGGGGAACTGGCCGGACCTGGCTTCCTCCACGGGTTATTAAATGTGATCATGGCTTGGAAGGTGTTTGCTAAGTTGAACAGCACCGTGCAGGTGGATGTGCAGAATCACGCACCCACAGCACCCCACGCAGCGCCAGGCTCAGGCAGATGACCACACCGGGCGCCCTGCCGAGGGAACGTGGCAGGTGTCTGGATACGGCGTCCCCAGGCGACTTGTGCGGGCAGCAGTCCCGGCAGCGCGTTCTACGTTCCCAGCCGGTCCCACTGCTGGGCCGGGACAGCCCCCACAGGAGGCTGCTGGGAGGGGTGGGGGCGCCACCTGGCACTGGCCCAGCCTGGCCAGCCTCCCACCCCCATGTTTTGTTCACAGAGTTTGGAATGTCCTGGGACGCAGAGCTCGGCTCCCTGGGGGGGACACTGGTGCCATCGTCTTGATCTCATCGCTGGACAGGTTTCTCCTTCATTCCAGCTTGGGACTCGGCAGGCTCCCAGCCTCAACCGCTGCCAGGCCCAGTCCGTCTGTGTCTGTCCCAGCGCTGGCAGCCAGGAGCCGTGCAGCTGGGAGCGGAGGGCTTCCCGGGGCGGGGCTCCCCCAGCCCGTCTGCGTGGGCCCCGGGCATGCCTCCGAGCTGGATGTCCTCAAGTCTCTGCCAGCTGTCTCTCTTCTCAGATTCCTTTGCCTGTGACCCCCGATCTGGGGCCCCGAGGGTGGTTTGGAATGATGTTCTCAGGACCTGGGGACTTGGGAAGGGCCAGAGCATGCCAGCTGCCCTGATTTCTATTCCCCTTAGTGGGACAGGCTATGCACAGGGCGAGGCCCCTGTTAAGTGTGGGGCGGCAGGTGTCAGAGACATAGAAAGACATGTGTATGTGCGGGCGCATGCATGTGTGCATAGGTTCTTCACGATCTTCCGGTTTTAAATACCCCTAGACTTGACAGTGACAGATAAGGCTGATCAATTGCAGGCTGAGGCTGGGGGAAGGGCTAGGAAGACTAAGGTCCCTGTTCTGGAAGGAGCCCATCCTCACCTGGTCGGTGCACACCTCTGGTGCACCTGGCCTCCTCCCTCATCCTGTCTGGGATGGCTGGGCTCTTTGTACCCCAGCCTAGTCCCACATGCCCAGGTTGGGGCCCACTTGGCTGGAGAGAGGCTGGTCTTGCTGTCACAGTGTGGAAAGGTATGTGTGTGCATGTTCACATGCACACGTGAGGGGTGTTCCTGAGCCTCCAGTTCTGGAGGGAGCTCCATCCTCGGCCGGCCAGCGTACGCGCCCAGTGTACCTAGCCCACAACATCTGCCACTTGGAGGCCACCTGGCTGGGATGTAGGGCCAGTCGCACCATGGTCGTGCAAGGAGGAATTGGAAGGTCCCCTGTGGCCTGTCCTCAGCTTGGGCAAGCCCTGCCCTGATGTAGGTCAGCACCGGCCCCAGGCTTAGGCAAACTCTCCTCTGTCCACATCATTAATGAGAAGACTAAATAAGTCAGTCCTTCTGGAAGGCCCCCCAGCCCCCTAGGCGGCCTGGCTGGAGCTATTAATATTCTCCGTGTTTATGACCCTTGGCCTTGCTGACAGGCTCCTCTCTCGAGCCGTTGGAATTAATTTTGTGAATCAGAGCGGGGGAGGGGGGGAGCGCAGCCTGCTGGAAACCAGGACGATGACATCCACCTCCCCCTGTGGCGGGTCCCACTCGCTAATTCTATAAAACAGTCACCGGGCCCAGCCCAGCCCCGGGCTGCCTGCCTGGCCCGGCTGCCCTCATGCCTCTGCTATGCTCTTCCCCCGGGAGGGGGCTGGCCCCAGCCCCGATGATTCAGACCCCCTGACACCTTGCACTGATGTCAGAGGGAACTGAGGCCTGAGGCCGCACGACCTTCTGGCTTGCTGCCTGGGTCCGCGCCCTGCACGGGGCTTGGCCGCGGCTCGTGCCTCTCGTGACCTTCCCATGGATGGACGGGGCCTGGCCGGGATACGAGGCCAGGCCAGACAGCCTCCCTCGTGCTGTCCCCTTTCTGAGAGCTGCCCGCACTGGCGCCGAGCCGTCCCTCGGCCGCCTCGGGTTTCGAGGACTCGTTCTAAAATTAATATGGGGGAATTCAGGGAATTCATGAGCAAGTTCCCAGATAATTGTGGCTGTCCTGGGGGCAAGTGTCCCTCCTTCCTTCCACCTCTCCCGAGTCTCATTTCCCTAATTTCCCATATGGGCAGAGCCTTTTGGGACAAACTACTCCATGGAGGGCAGGGCAGGAAAACTGCACTCCACACATTGGGGTAGGGTCTTTCCCCTCCACCCCCACCTTGGAGAAGTTTCCAAGAGTCTTTTACGCAACATAGTCTCTTAAGTCATTTAAGATAGGATTTGCAAATATTTTCCCTCATTCTCTGGGTCTTCTTTTCCTTCTCTTCATAGTGTCCCTTGAAGCACAAATGTTTTTAATTTTGATGTAGTCCAATTTATCTATTTTTTTCTTCTGTTGCTTGTGCTTTGGTATCATATTTAAGAAACCATTGCCAACCCCAAGGTCATGAAGATTTACCACTATGTTTTCTTCTAAGAGTTTTATAGTTTTACATTTAGATCTTCAATCCATTTGGAATTAATTTTGTATATGGTATGAGGTAGGGATCCAGTTTCATTCTTCTGCATGTGGATATCCAGTTGTCCCAGCTCCATCTGTTGAAAAGACTATTTTTTCCCCATTGAAATGATCTTGGCACTGTTGTCAAAAATCAATTAATCATAAACATAATGTTATTTCTCAATTCTATTCTATTGCTCTATATGTCTATCCTTATGCCAGAAACATACTGTCTTAATTACTGTAGCTTGGTAGTAAGTTTTGAAATTAGGAAGTGTCGGTCCTTTAACTTTGTTCTTTTTTAAGATTGTTTTAGCTATCTGGGGTTCTTTGAAACTCCATCTGATTTTTAGGATAGATTTTTCCGTTTCTGCAAAGTACACCACTGGGATTTTGATAGAGATTGTATTGAATTTGTTTTTGGTAGTATTGTCATCAGCTTTGGGTAGAATTGTCATCTTAATAATATTAAGCCTTCCAATCTGTGAACATGGGATGTCTTTCCATGTATTTAGATCTTTAGTTTCTTTCAATGATGTTTTGTAGCTTTCAGTGTACAAGTCTTGTGCTTCTTTAAAAAAATTTTTTTCCTAAGTATTTTATTCTTTTTGATGCTACTGTAAATGGAATCTTTTTTTAAGTTTATTTTTTGGATTGAGTCATTTAAAACAACATTGGGCATAAAGCATCAACATAAACATTATTTATGACCCAACTTGTCAAGACCTCACTTGCATAAAGTGAGATCCACCTGTGACAATCAGCCTGGGTCAGTCGCTATCCAGGGCTTGCCGTATGAGCCCCTTTCCTTCCCTGGCCACTGCTGGGGTCCTGGCCTCTAGGGGGACATTTCAGTTCCTCATCCTCAGTCTCCCTGCCTCCAGTGTCTGTCTGTCTGAGCCATCCTCCTCCCTGCTGCCCAAGAATTCCTTCTACATTGTGTCTCTTCCCTACATAAAGCCCCCAATGGCTCCCATCTTATCCATGGGGGAGCTTTGGCCTTGTGTTTAAACCTTATTAAAGGTTTCAGTTGCCAGCTCTGTGCTGACAACCCTTGTGGGCCTTCTCCACTGAGATGTCCCAGATGTTGCAAAGTCAGGCTTGATGGAGACTCAGCGACTGCCCCAGGCCAGCTCCTCCTACACTGTCTCCATCTCCACCTGCAGCATCTCCATCCTCCCTCTCCCCCGCAGGGACACAGCTGTCTCCCCAGATGCCTCCCTCTCCCACCTCACCTCCCTATATCCTGTTATCAAATCCTATAGATTTTACCTCCTAAGCCCCTCTTGCACCTGTGCCCTCTTCCTGACCCACTGCCACTTCCTTTAGGCTTTGTCCAGGCCTGACCACAGGACACCAGAGTGATCTTTCTATGACATAGACCCTCCCGGCTTTAAACCTTTCCGTAACTCCCCGTTGCTATGGGGGCAGGTTCTGGGTGCCGAGGTTCCGACCTTGTCCATCCTCTCCTTGGGCCTGCCTTGCACCTTCTGTGAGGACCCTGCAGACCCCGGGATGTCCACGCCTATGACAATGGCCTCACCTGGGGCCTGCCTGGCAACTCCTGCTGCTTGTAGCAGACTCGTCCCCAGAGCCCCTCTTTGTGTCAGCGTGCCCACCCCCCAGCCCAGGCAGATGACCCCTCCTTCTGGATGTCAACTGTGGCATCTGGGATGCCCTGTCTGTGTCCCTCCCTAGCCAGGATCACAAGCCTGGCAGGGCCTGGAACAGAGTAGTGTTTGCTGACAGCCAAGCAGATGGGGTGGGTGGCTGGGGGAAGGATGGAGCCACGAGAGACTTTGGGAAGAGGCTGGCTCGGAGCTTCATGATGGGGTTCCCATTTGGGTGTGTAGGGATCTGAGGCACACGCCCCCCGATGGCCCCACAGGCAGGAGTCACAGGTGGGTCTGGGGGCAGGGGGGAGTCTGTGGATGGCCGATGCGGCTCCAGCTGTGCCAGGAGAGCCCTGGGCCCTGGGAGAGGCTGTGAGTGTCCCCAACACACTTCCCTTAGGACTCACCTCCCATCACCTCTGCCTCCCCCACCCTCACCCCTCTGCTCTTTCTCCTTCACCTCTCTCCCCACACTCCTTGCTGGTCCTTCTGCACAGCTGAGCAGCACTGTGGGGCACCCCTGCCTCCTCCTAGGCTCCCTTGGGCTCCCCCTCCCCCATACACCTTGCTCCTCCTGCCTCCCGTCTCCGCCGCCTGGACCAGCACACTGCCACAATGGCGCCGGCTCCCGCAGGTCCTGCAGCACACAAGGTCGTGATCCTTAAGGGCCGTGTGCAGCAGCCACTCTCCCCTGCTTGACTGGGAACTTCTCGAGGGGCTCCCCCGCAGACATCCCCTTGGCTTTTCTTACAGTCCTCAGCACCCAGCATGGGTCTGGCCTAAGGTGGTGCTTGACAAACGTTTTAAAATGGAATTCTTTGGAAAGTGACTTACTCTTTGCTGTCCTCTCCCCAGAGTTGAGATATCCTCTGAGGGGCACAGGCCGCCTCCCGTGGGGGGAGGATATGCTTGGACTGCTGGGGCGGAGTTTGTATTATCAGCAGGGTAGGTCCTAGAACCTTCCGGGAAGTAGACAGGGGCGGGGTGATAGGCCATAGAACGTCCCTCCTCTGACAAGAGCAGGAGAGTTCCCTGTCCTGGGTCCTGTCCCTTTCTCATGGCCTGGAGGTCCCACCCTTAGGCTCCTGGGTCCCTCGGCACACGAGCCCATCTGTGCAGCTTGGCTTGTGCCTCCGACACGCACACCAGCCCCAGGCCCCTGGCGGCCCCACAGGCTTGGAGGAAGCCACTCGTCGTCGGGATCTGAGCTCCCCACGCTGGGTTCCTGTCTCCACCCCGCCGTGCCTCCTGCCAACACCTAATCGCTTCCATCTGCCCCACTGACTCACGGGGCTGTCAAGGTTCTAAAAATTTCCAAATTCCTCCCTACCCTGCCCTTCCAGGATATAACCCCAGCTCTGGCCCCCAGCAGCACCCCGTGTACCCGCCAGCTGCTCCTCACGGGGCACGTGGAGTACGGAAGGGAGTGGTGAGAGGGGCTCCGTGGAGGGGCTGAGCAGTTAGGGCCTCCAGACACCACTTCCCCCAGGGGAGGCCTAGATAGCAGTGGAGAGCCTAAAAGCTGAAAAACAGGTCAATGGAGCCGTGCGACAACCCGTCCATTGTACAGATGGGGAAACTGAGGTCCAGAGCCCGGGTGGAGAGTCTCGGCCTTGGGACTCTGGTCCAGGGCTCTCCTTGGCTGTCATTCTTCCTTCCACCCCTTGCTACCCTTTGGGCCATGAGAAAGACCCTTTCACAGGGACGAGGGCCACTTGGTGACCAGGAGGGGTCTCCCATGCCCCCATACCCTGGCCTCTCCCAAGCTGGCCTGCTCCTCCCCACATCCCCCCAGGACGTGTCCTGAAGAAGTGTTTGTACCTAAACAGTATTTCCAGGGCAACCGGCATTCCTGGGGGGTGGGTGGCGAGGAGGTGGGGAGAGGAACGTGTCCAGCTGCCACAGGCCCTGTGACCCATGGCCCCTCTGGGTTTATGGGACTTGGGGCCTGGGAGCTGCTCTCACCCTTGCCCTTGGAGAGAGCTCGAGGACGGCCACACGAGCCACTGGCCCCTCCTGTGACACGTCCCCCGTGGATGAAATGTGTGTGTGGGGCTGGGGGAGGGCAGAGTCCAGACCTTTCCTCGGCCCGAGGGGTACAGCAGCTCCCAGGGCCCCCTCTTCCTTCTCCTGCTCCTCGGGGAGAACGTCAATGCCAGGACGCCCTTCCTGGCCATCCTCTCCCCCCTCCACATACCCCTTTCTAGTCCCCGCTACATCTAAGATGAAATCCAGCTCCCTTGGGACACTCAGCAGGCTACTCTGGCAGTGCCCATCCACCCCCACGGCCCTGCCTTGCTCTTCTCCCTGCCACACAGCTGCCCATGGGCAGCCCCCCGCATCTTGGCCTCCTCCTCCTGCTACCCAGCTTCAGGGTCACATGTCCTCCTCCAGGAAGGCTTCCTTGGGCTGCTGGAGAGAGTGACCCCTGCCCTTATGGGGCTGGCTTACACCTGGGGCCAACCCACAGTAGCTCCCTGGGACTCCAGGCAGGGTCCTGTGCCCCTGCCCCATGGCGTGAGAGCCCGAGCAGGGCCTGGAGCCTGCGCCCCCCTCGCCTGGGCCTTTGCGGGGATGTTCTCAGAGAGGGTCCAGGCCTTGGTTCTGTCCTGGTGTTCACCAAGGCCCTGGATGGAAAGAAATGAGGCAAGAGGTCAGGCCCAGGCAGGCAGAGGTTGGAGAGCACAGCCTAGGGCGGGTGACACCATGAGAGCTGGGTGGCCAAGGAAGTGTGACCAGGGAGGCAGGGAGGGGGCCTGGGTCCCTAGCTCTGAGTCTTCTCCCTTTGGGGAGCTCCCTTCCCCATCGCTGAGCACCTTTACTCCTTCCCCTGGTGTCCCTCCTCACTGACCACTTCCCCCCAAGAGTCCCCTCCCCTAGCCGGACCCTCCCCCAGGGTGCTTGGCCGGTCAGTCCCTGCTCTGCTGCTCACGGTCCTGGTGCTGTGGCCTTTTCCCAGGATCTGGCCTGAAGCCAAGCATTTTCTGGGGAGCCCTCCAGCTGCCCCCCTTCATGGCATGCTGGGAATGCAGGCGGAGAGGAGCTCAGGCTGGTGGACTTTTAAGGACTGAATCGGGAGTGAGCTCCGTCCCTGGGCTCCGGCCTGGCCGAGCTGTCCTGCAGATCTGGCCCATGCGCAGCGGGCCTTGGCTGGGCGCCCCAGTGGGGAGAGGTCTCAGTGCTTGGGTCAGGAATGATCTGGGGTGGGAAGCATGCAGGGCCTGGCTGGGCCCCTGTCCCTCCCTTCATGCCCCCTCGGTGGTACTCAGGGCTGAGGACCCCTGCCCCTCTCCAGCAGGGGCTCTGGGCCAGGAACTCAGGGAGCTCTGGTTCCAACTGCCCACCCTGAGCTGGGGTCTCTGGGCTTCTCAGAGGGGCCTGGAGACATGAAAGTAACTGTGTCCATGACCATTGTCCCGTTCCACGGCACATCAGCCCAGGCCATTCTCCAACAGCCCTGGGTATTACCATTACTCCCATTTTATAGATGAGAAAACTGAGGCTTGGAGAGATTCAGTACCTTGCCCATTGCCTCATAGCTGGTAGATGACACCAGGATTTAAACCCAGTCCTTTGTCCCTCAGTCTGGGGGGACAGAGGACGGGGCAGAGGTAGAGTAGCATACCCCCACCCTCATCCCTCCTGTGGAGGGCAGGGCCCACAAGGAAGCCCTGAGGGGCCGGGGAGTCTAGTTCCTGCTCAAGGGAGGCCCTGTCACCTCTCCAACAGGTCACCGAGGCCACACTCCCAAGTCCCGCCAGATCTCTCCCTCCCCTCCACACTGCTTGGTCTCAGCAACTTCCTGAGGACCTGGTCCCGCATGGGACTGAGGGACAGGCTGGACTGGGATTGGCAGTTTCCTGTGCCTTGGCCCTGCGGCCACCTGGCGTTGCCTGAGGCCAGCCGAGAGCAAAGAGCACACCATGAGTTCTGCTCCGGGGCCATCACAAGTCTGTCTCACTGTCCTGTTGTCCTACAAGGACCCCCTGATGTGGGTGTTGCTGGGTGGCGTGAGGGTGGATCCAGGATCTAAATGGGTCTGGCACAAAGCTTGCACCCTTTTCTCTGTCCCCACTGAGCCGCAGAGACCTGGTTCTGGGGTGACGACTGCTGTGGGGACAGCGCTGTGGGGAAGGCGGGCAAGGCACTTGCTCGGGGGGCTCACCGTGGTCCCGTGGGGAGAGGGAGAGCTGCCCCCGCCAGATGCTAAACTGCTGCCTCCGCCTCGCGCAAACCTGGCCCCTACTGCCCAGAGACCCTGCTTAAAAACTCACCTCCTCTCACTGGGGGGGCTAGCCCAGGCTGCCCTAAGCCAGGGAACTCCTTACGCCTGTCCTTGCTTGGAACAGCAAATCTCTCTGGGACCCCGTGAGCCCATGGGGGTGGGGGACCCAGTCCCCTGCATCCCTCTTTCCTGGGCTGCCTGCTTTGAGCGTCCAGTCCTCCCTTGTCATCCTGATGCAGAGACAGGCCTTGCCCTGGGGACGCTGGTCTAAGGCAGGAGGTACAGCCTTGCCCGGGCTGGTGGTCTGAGGGGTGTGTGGCCCTGGCGGGGGACGTGGGGACCTGGGGTGGGTGTGGAGAGAGCCTCGCTTCCCCTTGGCTACTTGGGAGCCGGGTTCAAGTTCTCAGCCAAGCCTGGGATGTGGCGTGGGGACAGAGTGGGCCAGGCCCCCCACGGAGGAGGAGGAGGCGTGCGGGAGGGAAATGGGGTTGGAGGGCTGGGGTGAGCGGCCTCGCTTGCCCCGACTCCTGGCCCTCCTTCATCCCTGGACACGGAGCAGGTGGCAGCCTTCCTCCAATGGCCCCACCCGAGTCCTGCTGTCTGGGTCCCAGACGTGGCCTCGGTTTATGAGCGATGTTCCCTCCCTGGCTAGCTTGGCGGCCACTTCAGACATGCTCGTGCCTGGACGCCCCCCGCCTCGCCAGGACAGAGAACACAGTCTGCCTCCCCCAGCCCCTGCCGCCCCCCCGCCCTCGCCCTGCTAATCCCGAGTCGTCGTGAGGCCAAGAATGTCCTGCATACTCTGGCGGGCGGGCGAGCCACGAAGCCTGCTGGAGGGGCATGAATCATGGCCCCCGCCTGCCAAGTGCTCACTTGGGACGTGTTCGAGGCTGGCCGTGCCCAGAGTTGGTGGGGAGAAGGGAGGGGAGGTGAGCTGGCGGCTGGGATGGGCAGACAGAGCCATTTCGAGGGGAGAGATGTCGGCTGGACCCATCCCTGGCGGCAGCACAGAAATTATGTTACAGAATTGTAGGATCATGGAATCCTCCAGTGTTGACTTTTCCAATTCTGCCTGAAATGCAGCATTCGTGGAATGGCATGTTGACACCTCCTGCAGCACACAGAGGCCGGGGCCTCACTGTCCACGTGGGGACGTGGAGGCTCCGCGAGGGCAGATGGCTCTGCTCCTGGTCTCGTGTTGGGTGCGAGGCAGGGGCCCCCTGCCTCCCATACTGAGGCTCTTCCCTGCCCCACCTGCTCCCGCTTGACCCGACGCTCCACCCCAGCGACTGCGAGCTCCCTGGCTGATGCAGAGGAGGGAGGACAGGTGCCCAGGGGCAGTGTCCCCGGGGCAGGGACCTCCTTCTGCTCCCCTCTCTTCGCTCCAAGACACAAGCTGCCCTTGGCAACTGCCACCCTCACCTGCCTCCCTATCTGCAGAATCCCCACGCCAGCTGCTGTTCCCCTGCCCATGTCCCCACCATGAAGGGGGCCTGATCCGCCATCTGCACCCGATCATTCCCTTAGTCAGAAACCGTCCAGCGCGGGCCGGATGTCCTCTGGACGCACAGGCCTCCCCCAGCCACCTCCCCCGGCCCCCAGCACGTTGTTGCCACTCACCATTGTAAAATTTAAAAAAGTCCCCCATGGGGTGCCGGAGCTGCCCTGCCCAGCCCTCCCCACTCGTCGGTCTGTGCTTGGCCAAGTTTCTTCAAAGATTTGCCTACACTTTCCCTCCCCTACGTCCCCGACACACTCTCTCCAGAGCTCTCTCCTGTCTGGCTTCTGTCTGAGTCCTCCAGGGACAGACAGACAGGAGGAGGCTGCTGCAGCTCGTGTGCGGGTGCAGCTGCTCCTCCTCGCCATCGTGTGGTCCCCCCGCCCCACTGAGGTTCCCTTGCCCTGCCAAGCCCACATTGCTGGCCTTCCCCTGCCTCCCCCAGGGCCTTCCTCTGAGCGCCTCTCTCTCACCCCTCTCCTGCAGGTGGTCCTTAGGTCACCTCCCAGGCCCCCTCTCCTCTCGAGTCCTCCTCCCAGGTCAGGTCCCCCTCCTGTGGCTTGATTCCAAACACGCTCTCCTCGGGTCACCGGCCCAGCCCTCCCCAGGGCTCCAGGTCAGGCTGTCCAGGACCACTGGGCATGCTCACGGGGGACCTGCAGGCCCTCACACCCAAGCCCGAGGCTGAGCTATCTGCTCCCCCCGCCCTGCTCCTCCCCAGGGTCCCCCTTTCCGGGAAGCATCCAGGCAGGGACGCTGGCATCATCTGAGACTCCTCCCTACCTCCCCCCACCCTCAGCCCCACCGGTTGACCAAGGCCAATCCACGCCATCCCCTGACTTCATTCTCTCCCAGCTGCCATCGCCTTCATCCTGAGCTCATCCCGTTTGGCCCGGACTATTGTGACGTCCACGTCACCAGCTCCTGGACTCTGGGCTCTGCCCCTCGGCTGGTCCTCCACGGGGAGCCAGAGGCAGCGCCTTCAGATGCAAACCTGAGCGTGCTGCTCTCCAGCTCAATGCCCTGCTCTGGCTCCCCACTGCCTGCCAGGCCCCGCTGGGCCCTCCACGGCCTGGTCCCCAACCCCCCTCCAACCTGGCCCAGCCCCCCTCTCCCCACAGGGTTGTCTCTCCCCACCATGCCTTACCCATCCTCACGCCATGTTTTCCCTGCCATCCCTCCTGCCTGGGATGCGTCTTCCTTTGCCACTCGACAAACTCTCTGCCCAAGTCAAAAGTCCCCTCCTGAGATGGTGCCTTCTGAGCCCAGGCTGTGCTCCCATCCTTTGGCCCTGGCAAGTCTGAGTTCTGAGCATTTTTGCCATGCGCTGATGGCTGGTGGGTGTGGAAACTTTTTCTCCTCTGGGATTTCAAATCCCATGGGAGAGAGCAGGGCGGGTGGGTGCCCAGGAGTGGGGAGGGCTGGCAGCCGGTGGAAGGAGGAGAAGGCAGTCAAGGGATCAGGCCCTCGGCTGCGTCTCTGGGGGCAGCAGGGTCTTTGAGGCCTGGGTGGGGGGCGTGAGACCCCTGGAAGCCCAGGCCAGGACACCAGGGGGCGGGAGAGCCAGTGGAGAGATGGAGTTTGTGCAACAGCATTCAAGATGTTTGCATTAAAGGGGAAGTGGAAAAAATGTTAATTCAATTTTGACAGTGCCCTAGGGAGAATGCGCATGGCTGTGAGCTCCCCAACTGCCACCCTGCCCAGCCCTGCTCTGGATACTCCAGGGAGCGAGGGAATGTGGGGGCGCAGGGTGAGATGCCCCGAATGCCCGTCCCAGGACGGCCCCCTGCTCCCTGCACCGTGCTGTGTGCTTGTCAAGCCATGTGTCTTTCAGCTGAGTGAAGGCCGCTCCCCAGGGCAGGGGACCCAGCCAGCTCACTGCTTTTGTCTCTCAGAGGAGGGGTTTCAGCTCTGGAAAAGACCCCCAGCTGGGAGGTGCCAGCCCCTCCTGGTTTGGGGGGCCTTGAGCCCGGCATTGCCCGAAACTCCTGTGATCCTGGTGGGAGCCCTAGAGACTGGGAGGCGGGGGCACAGCCGGGACCCGGGTACCAGGAGCCAGCCCAGCTCCCAGCAGCTGTGTGGCCTTTGTGGAATCATCCCCCACCTGGTCCTGCTCCCGTGGCCCTCTTGGGAACATGGAGATTCCTTAGGAGGGAGTGCCCATCCCAGGCCCAGGGGAAGCTGTGCCTGGCTGCAGAGAGAGCTGGGCCCTTTGAGTGGGAGTGAGTGGGGAAGAGATGACCAGGGCCTCTGGCCCCCACTCCCACCACTCAGACCCTAAGGGGCCGGGCTTCTCATCGCCAGATCTCAGAGCTGTGACCTCCCTTCATTGGCCATTGCGTGTCCCTTTGCCTGTTACCTTTGGAGAGCAGGAAGCATAGCACGGAGAGACTGCAGGTGTGCCTTTGAATCACCCCACCAGTGGGAGTCCCCTGGCTTCTGCCCCCCAATCAAGGGCCACACCTGGGGGTTTCAAGTCCCCTGCTCCTCTGGGTGGCACTCAGCAAGCTCTGGTGTCAGAGGGTGCCCAGGAAGAGAAGAAGAAAGACAGAGACAAGGCCTTGAAGGGGTGGCCATCCTCATGCTAAGAGGGCTCCAGCAGCAGGCAAAGTCAGGTGGGCCGAGGGGGCCTGGGCAGAGGCATCCATAGGTCTGCTCTGCCGATGTACATGCCACGCCTCCTTGCCCGACTGCTCCCCCTGCAGCCCCAGGGCTTGGTCCCTGCCGTGACCCCTGCCCTGGGAGTATTTTCTGGGAAGCCCTGGGGGACATCTTGCATGCTTCCATCCTTGGAGGTATATTATTGTCACTTATTATTGTCACAGTGTTATTGTCACTCTCCACTGGGACAGTACTCACTACCACCTTCGCTTGTGACAAGAGGGCCCATCTGTCGCTGGAGTCCACCTTTGCCACGCTTGCCTCTGCTCTCCTCAGCTTCTAAGGCCACTTAGCCCACCTGCCAAGGCCACTGCTTGCTGTCAACCTCAGTGCTCAACTCTAGGCTGGCAGTCCAGGATGTGAGGGCAATTGTCGTGGCCTTTGATTGGCCCCTTCCTTTCATATACTGAACCACTCTTGAATTCTGGGGATAAGTCCCATGTGGTCATGGTGTATAACCCTTTTAATATGCTATGGAATTCATTTTGCTGGTATGCTGTTGCGTCTATATTCATAAGGAATATTAATCTGTACTTTTCTTGTAGTGTCTTTCTCTGGCTTTTTGTATCAGGGTAATGTTGGCCTCATAAAATGAGTTAGGAACTATTCCTTCTCTTTAATTTTTGAGAAGAGCTTGAGAAAAATTGGTATTAATTTTTCTCCAAAAGTTTGATAGAATCGGCCAGTGAAACCACCTGGTTCCAGTCTCTTCTTCGTTGGGAGGTTTTTTAAATGACTGATTTGATTTTCTTGCTTGTTGTAGGACTATTCAGATTTTCCATTTTTTCTTGAGTCGGTTTTGTCAGTTTGTATGTTTCTAGGAATTTTTCCATTTCAGCCAGGTTATCTGATTTGTTGACATACAATTGTTCATAGTATTTTTCATAATCCTTTTTATTTCTATAAAGTCAGTAGTAATGTGCTCTTTAATTTCTGATTTTAGTAATTTAAGTCTTCCCTACTCCTTTTCTTGTTCAATCTAGCTAAAGACTTGCCAATTTTGTTAATTTTTTCAAAGAACCAACTTTTGGTTTCATTGTTTTTCTGTTCTCTATTTCTTTTGTCTCTGTTCTAATTCCGATTTGTTCCTTCCTTCTACCAGCTTTTGGTGTAGTTAGTTCTTTTTCTAGTCCCTTAAGGTGTAGAGTTACGTTACTGATTTGAGACGCTTTCACTGCAGGCCATAAGTTTTGGTATGTTTTGTTTTCATTTCATTTGCCTCTGACCCTTTGCTCACCTCCAGCAACCAAGCCACATGGAGAACCCAAGCCCTGTCCAGGGCACCTCTGTGGTGTCTTGGGGAGCCCCCTCCTGTCCCGTGCCATGGCCCCTGCCCCAGCCCGGGTCTCAGCGTCTTCCTCCAACACGCAGCCTCGTTGCCAGGCTCCTTGCCGGACCTCCAGCCTCACCTTCGCTGATCAGCTTGGCCTGGAGCCCCACGCATGGTCTCCAGAGACGGCCTGGTGTGTTCGCCTTGGCGAGGCTGCGCTTGAAACCCGTTTTCGTGCCTGGGCCGCAGCTAAGCCAGCCTCGGGCACCATTCCTTAGCACCGATCGTGCGTGGCAGACACGCTCCGCGGCTGTGGCTCGCAGGCAGGTTTTTCGAGTTAGGGATTTGGAAGGGGCTCCAGCGCTGGTTGCAGTTCAGAGCCCACGAGACCCAGGAGAGCCCTTGCGTGAGCTCATCTTTCCTGGGGCGGCCGGGCTCGGGGCTGAGCGGGCTGGGGAGGCGAGTTGGAAAATTTCACACTCAGGCTCACCCCTTGGCCAGCCTCTGGGTGTTTGGCAGCTCAGGTGACTTGTGGTGGGACGTCGGTCAACCCTTCCCTCCAGCAAGTACTGCTGGGGCTGGGGCCACCTCCAGATGCGTTACAAACAGCGGGCTCAGTGGGGAACCCCAAGAGGCAAACCCTACTAGGGGCTTGTGCTCCCGTTGGGGAAGGGAGATTCACAAGGAAACAATGAGACAACAAGATCGGCTGGGGTAGGGGGAGATGGTATTGATCATTGGAGTCGGGAATGCTAATTTATTTGTGCTGAGATGTGTCCACAACCCTCTGGAAGGAACAGAGTAATACATCCCAGACAGGCGGCACCTTATCATGGTTAGAGTATAACTCTGGAGCCAGACTGCCTGAAGCCAGTATCTAGCTCCTACACTTGCTAGCTGTGTGTCCTTGGGCAAGTTGCATAACCTCTCTGTGCCTCTATCGCCACATCCATAAAATAGAGATAATAATAACAGCACCCACCTACCCACCTCATCAGATGTTTGTTCAGGGCAGTACCTGGCACCTAGGAGATGATGAACAAACGTTGGCATCATTACCGTCATACTTCCTTCTTGTACTGCTCACCTCTCCGCCGCTCCCTCCTTCCACGCCATTGCTACTCCGGCCCCACCGTGGTCCTTTCTGCCCTGTCTACCTGGGGAACTCTTGTTCCTCCTCAGATCCAGCCCCCAAATCACCCCTTGGGAAGCCTTCCCCAAACCCGGGTCCCTTCTCTTTGTTGCATTAAGACTTACTTTTTAAAATTTTAAGCGTCTGCTTATCTGCCTGGCGTCCCCACCAGCCGGAGAGCAACTCGAAGGCAAGATTGTATGTAAACCATTTCCTCGTTCCTAGTACCCCCGTGCCCCTGGGCCTAGCCCCCAATAACCACGTCATAACTGTTTGTTGAATAAATAATTGAAAGAATTAATGACGCATGATAAAAAGCGCTATCAAAGAGGATTGATATAAAGTCCTAAAATGTGGCAGGTGCAATGTAGGGTCCGACCAAGCATAAATTGCCAATGGTGTTGCTCAGAGCCCAGGCCATGCGGAGGCAATGTTGTGAGACCCTGTGGGTGGTGGTGGTCAGGACAGGCTTCCTGGAGGAGGGGGATGGGAGTGACTAGCCCAAACTGGCTCCAGCTGGCTCCAAAGCTGTTAAGTGCTGTGGGATTGGCAGCTGTGGCCCCATGGTCTGCCCTGGGCCATTCTGCTTCCACTTTGGGGCCAGAGGAGCTTGGCAGGGTACAAACCCCCTCTCTGGTCCAGGGAAAGGACCCGGATGTGAGATGGTGGTGGTGAGGACCAGCCCCATCCCAGAGACACACGGAACCTCTTAGAGTGGATTTCACGCCCCAGCCCTAATGTGGGCCGTCTCAGCTTTGGTTCGGAAAAACAGACGTCTCACTCTGGTTGCCTGAAACCAATTGGAAACAAACCTTCCCTCCCTGCCCTTCCCCCAACATGTGTGGCGGCCAAAACGAAAGCAGAACACAAAGGCGAAGGGGTTCGGGACCCCGCTCCCTGCAGCGGGCAGAGAGGCCCCTTCCTCTCGGGTGGGTGGGAGCTGGGTCGTCCAGTCCTGTGCCACCCACACCTGCCGGTCTCTCCAAAGCCCCACTCCCTGTCCACTTGCCGGTCCTCTCTGTTGATCAAGGAGGCTACAGACGGGGCCCACCAAAGCCATGCTCACAGTCAGTGTTGGGGACGACCTGCAGGCCGCCCCCATCTAGAAAGCCCGAGCTCTGCAGCCTGGCATGGGAGGCCCCCGCCTTCTGCCCTGGCCCCGTCCCCACTCCTCCCGCTCAGCACCCTGCCCCGCCAGTGGTCTCCTAGTGGTCACCCTGTGGGGTTCCAGGCCCACTCAGTTCCCTCTACTGTCTGGGTGACCTTGGCCAAGTCCTTGCAGCTCTGAGCCTCAGTCTCCTGGTCGGTAAAATGGGGAGAGTGAGAGTGACTCCCTGCTTGAGTGGAAGGGGCGGCCCAGACGAGAGGGAGTGCAGGAAGGTACACATTCTGGTTGTCTCTGCTCCTCTGGGCCACCCCCACAGGAAACTCCCTGGACCCCATGACCCCCGTGGATGTCTGTCGCTGCAGGACTCTGTACGGTTCGGCACTTCCCACACACACCTGCTTAGAGTTATGTGTCTGTCTGTCTGTTTCAGAAAAAGTGCAGCATTGGAGGCCAAAGGTCTGGGTCTGAGCCCTTGCTCTGCCGCCGTGGTTTCTTGAGATGGGCAAGGCGTTCCGCACGCCGGCGCCGGCCCCAAGTCCTCTTTCACGAGCGGGATGGTTACAATCACACCCACCTCCCAGACTTCTTATGGGGCTCAGATGGGATTCCTGCATGTGAAAGCACTTTGGAAACTATAAAAAGCCCTTGGTCATGTCGCTGCTTTCTGTTTCTGGTTTGATGTAGGTTTCCTGTGGGAAAGTCCTGCTTCTTGCTGGACCAGGGTGGTTGAGCCGGGAAGGTGTGGTTGCAGGCAGGTGTCCGGTGGGTTAGGGTTAGGGGTGTCAAGGTGGAAACAGGCCCAGGAGCGCTGTCCCCTGGGGCACAAATGGCCCGCGGGAGCTCACGTCGGGGAGGTGGCAGCGCAGACCCTGTGGAGTGATTCGCGCCCACTCCCCGTCTAAAGACATCCAGATGGTCTCTTGAAGTTACCCAGGAAGCTGGTTGCCAGACATGAGGGCTCTGAAAGGAGGTCCAAAGAGACATGACCAGAGGACACGAGAGGACACATCTGATCGCCGAAATGAGAAAACAATCGAAACGCTGGATCGCCCAAAGCCCAGCTAGAAACCGTCAAAATATAAACACCCACTGGTAGAGCACAGCGATCAGATCGTAAAACGGAGTGCCAGAAAAATGCTAAATAATTGAATTATGAAAATTCATTTTTGAAAATGAAGGAAAAAGGGCAGCCTGGTGCGGCAGGCGGCGGGGAGCGGACTGGGCTTGGGAAGCATGTTTCCTGAGGGGCACGCCCAGGCAGGGCTGCGTCTGTGTCACCCCCGCGCCCTGTGCCAGCCAGAGGCCGGGCCCCGAGCAGGCGTCGTCAGATCCTGAGGGATTTGTTATCTTGAAGATGATGGGGACAGTCGGGAAATTCTGCAGCCAGCAGTTTGGCTGTGGGGTGCTCCTTAAAGCAAGCAGCTAGGCAGCGAGAGAGAACCCTGTGAGATTTGAAAGAGACGGAATCTCCAGGAGTTGGCGACTGCTTGGACGCTGTAGATGGAGGGTCGGGGGAGGGTGGTTGAGGACAACCCCACATTTGGGGATCAGGAGATAGGGTGGGTCGGGAGCAAGGAAGATCAGGCTTGGGACAGAAAAGGCTGAATTTGGGGCTTACAGTGTCGGAGGTGGGCCAGCCTGCCAATGTGCCTAGGGGAAGCTGAGTCTATACAGGCGGGGTTCAAAGCAGAGTCTAGACTGAAGATTCAGCCTTGGGAGTCGTCTGAGGTCGAGTTTCTCAGAAGTGGACCCTGAGATGCTGATTTTTATGCCAATGATTTATGAAGGAAGTGCTCCCAGGGGAGACTGAACAGGGAGCGGGGGACATAGGACAGGAAAGGGAGGAAGTTAAGTCCAAGTGCCACCTTGGAGGCGTCCTAGGAAGCCCGACCCCAGGAGGCACCGGGAGTGCGTGTGATGCTTCCCGACCTGGGCCAGCAAGTTTTTCCTGCGCCAGCGGCCAGTCAGGCGTCAGCGGATGGTCAGGGACTGCCCCTGCCAGGGCTGGGAAAAGTATCCCGGTCCCCGCAGGTGCAGGGAAGCCTGGGCCAGTAGCCCAAGGCCGTCCTTTAAAACATTGTCACTGTGCTGGCTGTTGACAGGGAGAGCATATCAACGACAGGGACACAGAAGTGATCGCAAGGCTTGCCACACGTAAGACACGCCTCAGCATCGTCAGTGGCGTGCTTAAGGTCACTGGAGCTGGGCGGATGGGCTGGCTGGGGAGACAGCAGAGCGGGAAGAGGACGGGGATCGGGGTGGTGTCCAGGGGGATCCAGGGGGACCCGGCTGGAAGGGCCTTGAACGCCACCTAAGCCAGTTTCCTATCTGATGTCAGAATCCTTTCCCCTGTGTTGCTGGGCTGGCATTGGTTGCAAGTGACTGACCCTTGACTCCATCTTAATTAGACAAAAAAGGGAATTTACTGGCCTGGGTGGTGGGCCGTTCAAAGGTGTGGCCAGGTGTAGGGGCAGAAATGACGTCACCGGGTTTCTCTCGCTTCAGCTTCCGGCTCTGCCCCTCCCTGTGTGCTGACATCTCGGACGCGCTCTCCCCACGACACGGGTAGGCTGGCGTGTGGCCCCCCTGGGCATTATCCTGAAAATTATCAACACGGAAGGAGACCGTCTTCCTTCCAGCTGTCACATATCAAACCTCAGAGAAGACTGATTACCCCTGCTGGGGTCACGTGCCTGTCCCTGAGCCAATCACCGTGGTGCTTTCTATCCCAGAAGTACCATTCCCTGGCGCAGTTTCTTCTACTTCCTGGGTCTCTCTCTCTCTGTCTCTCTCCTTCCCCGTGTCTCCGCATCTCTCCCAGGCCGAGTCACATGCCTACCTCTGTGAGGGGGACAGGGAACGGCTGGCCCGCCAAACCAGGTGACAGGCAGTCTCCGCAGGAAGAGTTCTGCTACTAAAAGCAAGAGAGGAGATGCCGGGCTGACGACAGTGACGTCCTCTCCACCTGCTAGTGGGCACCTGTGCTTCTGAGATGCGGGGACCCCTCAACAGCCTCTGGGAGTGTCTGGGAGGCTCCTGGAGTTGGGGGGACACATGGGAAGATGGAGGCCACTGAGTCCTGGCCCCGGGAGAGGGAGGGAGGAAGCTCGGGCTTTGTCTGGGTGGCTGAAGTGTTTCTGGGACCTGGCCCTGGGACAGGGAGGAGGGGGGCAGAGGCAGACCCTAAGTTGAGACACAAGAGGTCTCAGGTGCCCTGAGAACCGGGCACCTCCAGTAGATAGAGGAACAGACACGCCCATTTGCAACTGAAAGGAGGGGCTAGGCCAGGTGGCTGGGAGGAGCTGCTGGTGACAGAGGCTGTCCCAGACTTGGAGCAGGAGGACAAAGCTGGTGTCCCAGGGCAGGGCAGGCTCGAGGTGGCCCTGGGAGCCTTAACCCTGCTGGTGGTTTAATGGGCTCAGCCAGTACCTGGGGCTGGGACAGGACACAGCGCGGTCACAGGGGGGCACAGTGTGCCGGGAAGCAGCCTGGTGGCTGCTCAGGGCTGGTGGGGGGGCCAGGGCCAAAGGCTCCGGGCTTTCCTTTTGAGGTGATGAAAATGGTCTAACGTGGACTGTGCACATATCTGTGAGTACACTAAAGACCATTGAATTGGACACATTAAATGGGTGAGTTTTTTGGTATATGAATTATATCTTAATAAAGTGCTTTTTAAAAAAATGTACCACCGGGAACAGGTCATGGAACAGGAGTACTTGGCAGGGAGACTGAGGCATAAGCCCCCTCCTATGGGCTGGGCCCCCATAGAGGGCTAGAGGCAGCTACTGCTCAGATGGTCCCTGGGACTCCAGGTGGTGGGACCGCCCTCCCCTGTGCACCCCTCTGCTCTGGTCAGAGCAGCTTGGCCAATGCCGAGATGCCCACGATGCCTCAATGCTTAAACCCCTCGGTGCTTCCCTGGAGGAAACTAATCCTTGTCTCCGCCTGCGAGGCTCCGCACACCAGCCACTGCTGACCACCACACTGATGTCTTTCCCTTCTTTGAGCCAGACATGCCCTCAGGGCCTTTGAACTTCCTGTTTCCATTGACTGAAACTTCTTTCTTCTCTCCTTTGGCCTAGGAAATGCTAGTGTCCCCTACTTCCTCTCCTGCGGGACTGGTCCCCAAGCACAATGATTCATTCCCATCTGTTTGGACTGTAAGCTCTCTGGGTCTGTGTGTGCTCACTCTGACTCAGAGCTCTCAATGGGAAGACGCTAAATGAATGAAGGAATGTTCTCTCTGCCCTGGGGAGGCTGGAGCCCACAGGGGAGGACTCCATGACGCCGGTGTAGACAGTCGGGTGTGGACAGATGGGGCCAGCAGGTGGGCCCTGTCTGCCGGAGTCAGTCCAGGAAGCATCCATGGCGCTGCATCCTGAGGGCACGCCTCTCTCTGTGGCCACCACTCTGGAGGTCTGGGCAGAGTAGATCCAGTACCGCTCCCGCTGCCGCACATTTCGGGGCTGGGTGCAGAGGTTGTCTCAGACGGCGGCCGGGAAGAGTGGGAACCAGAGGCTCCAAGAATAAGGAGATGCCTCAGGCTGGAAAATCACATCACGAGCTTGAGACTGGCGGTGGGACAAGGCAGGCAGAGTGCTGAGAGCTGACGGTCCAAAAGGCGGCCAGTGCAGGCAGAGAGATTAATTCTTGGAAAGTGGAAACCCCCGGGGGGCTGCAGCGGGTCTTTGAGCCGCTGGCGAGCCCCATTCTGGCTTTGGGACCATGCAGAGTGGTGAAAACAGAGTGGCTGGAGATCTTGGCCACCGCGTGGTGTGGACAGGACCGTGAGGGCCAGAGCACTGGGGCTGTCCTCCCTAGGCTGCCGCAAAGCTGGAACGGGGGCCCAGGTATCCTGGCTCCTGGCCTGGCCTCTTTTCTTTCTGCCAGGCCACTGCTGCCTCTTCCAAATGGGAAAATCCACGTGGCATTCCTTCTGGATTCTGGATGGGATAAGAGAGTGTGTGTGTGTGCACTCGCAGGCCTGCGTGTGTAAAGTGGGTTTCCGTTCCTAAGCATCCTTGGGTGGGTAACTCCCCCAAACATCTCTGCATCCCTCTGAGCCGGCTTTGCCAATTCATTTATTTTTTTTTAATTTTTGTTTCTTGAAACATTTTATTTAGAAATAATTTTAAACCTACAGAAAAGTTGCAAGAATAGTACAATGAACTCCCTTGTAATTTTTTAAAACCTAGATTCATCATTTGTTTAAATTTCTCCCCATATCATGCTCTCTGCCTCTACACACACACCCCTGTGAGTAAGTGTTGGTACATCCAGTTCCAATCCGATAATCTCATATACTTCCATGTGCAATGGAAAATCAGGCTCCCGTTTTTTTTAATTTTTATTTTTAGAGACAGGGTCTCTCTGTGTCACCCAGGCTGGAGTGCGGTGGCATGATCTTAGCTCACTGCAGCCTGAAACTCCTGGGCTCAAGCATCCTGCCACAGCCTCCCAAGTAATAGGGACTATAGGCACAAAACACCAGGCCCAGATAATTATTTTTATAATTATTTTTTTAGAGACAGGTCTTGCTACATTGCCTAGGCTGGTCTTAAACTCCTGGTCTCAAATGATCCTCCCTCCTTGGCCTCCCAACCCGCAGCGATTACAGGCATGAACCACCATACCTGGCCTCTGTTTTTTATTCATTTGCTCAAACCTAGAATACAACGGAATAGTTTCAGAATTGGTAACCCATACAGCTGTAACAGCTAAATGTACAACTAGAATTCAATATTTCTTTACGGTGCCTTAAGGCAGAACTTAATACAGTAAGATGCACAAATTTCAAGTGTGTAATTTGATGAATTTTGACAAATGCATATACTTCTGTTACCCACAGACTGATTGCCTTAGTCCGATTGGGTTGTCGTAACAAAATACCATAGGCTAAGTGGCTTAAACAACAGACTTATTCTGGAGGTTAGGAAGTTCTGGAGTTTAGTAAGTCCAAGATCAAGGACCTGGTAGATTTGGTTCCTGGCAAGGGTCCTCTCCCTGGCTTACAGATAGCTGCCATCTCACTATGTCCTTACACAGTAGAGACAGAGTGAGCTCTGGTCTCCTTTCCTCTTCTTAGGACACTAATCCCATCATGGGACCCCACCCTCATGACCTCATCTAAACCTAATTACCTCCCAAAGGCCCTACCTCTAACTACCATCACATTGGGGGTTAGGGCTTCAATGTATGCATTTGGGGGAAACACAACCATTCAGTCCATAACACCATTCAAGGTAGAGAATATTTTCATCACTCCAGAATGTTCTCTAGCGTAACTAACAAGGAACGGAAGAGAAAGGTGTATGTTTAACCAAACAAGAAACAGCCAAAACCTATCTCACAGCGTTTATATTATTTTACATTTACACCAACAAAGGATGAGATTGTTGCTCTACATTTGCACCAAAATTTTGTGTTGTTACTCTTTTAAATTTCAGCCTTTAGAGTAGAATCATACAGTATATGCCCTTTTCTAGTTCGACCATTCTAATAGATGGTCAGATAGATAGTGGCACCTCATCGTGACTTTAATTTGCATTTTCCTGCTGATTAATGATGTTGAGCTTATTACCATTTATAAAAGTCCATTTGGGAAGTGTCTAGTGTTTCGGTGTTTTGTCTGTTTTTTTAATTGAGTTTTTAAAATTATTGATTTGCAGAAGCTATTTATATATTCTGGATACCAGTCCTTTATCAGATATATGTTTTGTGAGTATTTTCTTAAAAATCTGTGGCCTATTTATTTTCTTATTGAAGACTTTTAAAAATTGTGGTTAAATATACATAAGATTGGCCATTGTAATCATTTTAAAGTGCAGAATTCAGTGGCATTTAGCACATCCACAATATTGTGCAACCATCACCGCTATCATCACTCCAAAAGGAAATCCAACACCCCTTAAGCAGTCGTTCCAAACCATGTCATTTTCCTCCCCCCGGCAACCACTAACCTACTTTCTGTCCCTACAAATTTGTCTATTCTGGATATTTCATATTAATAGAAATTATACAGTATGTGGCCTTTTGTGTTTAGCTTTTTTCACTTAGTTTTTGAGGTTCATCCACATTGTAGAATTTATCAAAATTTCATTCCTCTTTATAGCCAAACAGTATTCTATTCTATGGATATACCATAATTTATCCATTCGTCAGTTGGTGGACATTTGGGTGGCTTCCACCTTTGGCTACCGTGAGTAATGCTGCTGTGAACATTCATGGACAAGTTTTTTCAGTTCTCTTCGGTATATACCTAGGAGTGGACTTGCTGGGTCATAGGACAATTCCATGTTTAGCTCTCTGAGGAACTGTCGAACTGTTTTTCAGCTTGGCTGCACCATTTCACATTCCCACCAGCAATGTATGAGGGTTCCAATTTTTCCACGTCTTCAGCCATACTTGTCATTGTCTATCTTCTCAAATAGAGTCATCCTAGTTGGTTGAAGTATTAATAGCATTTCGTTGTGGTTTCGATTTGCATTTCCCTAATGACTAATGTTGTTGAGCATCTATCCTCTCATGTGCTTATTGGCCATGTGTGTATCTTATTTGGAGAAACGTCTATTCAAATCATTTGCCCATTTTAAAATTGGATTATTTGTTGTTTTTTAATTGAGTAGTAAGCATTTGTTATGTGTTCTGGATCCTAGACTCATCCAATACATGATTTGCAGGTATTTTCTCCCATCCTGTGGATTGTTTTTTCACTTTCTTGATATTGTCCTTTGATGCCTAAAAGTTTTCAATTTCATAGTCCAATTTATTTATTTTTATTTGGGTGTTTGAGTTTTAGGTGTCCTACCTAAGAAACAATTACCTAATCCAAGGTTGTGCAAATTTACTCCCTTTGTTTCCTCCTAAGAATTTTATTTTATTTTATAGTTTTAGCTCTCAAATGATCCACCCGCCTCAGCCTCCCAGAGTACTAGGATTACAGGCGTGAGCCACCTATTTG
>NW_012139414.1:1380001-1382119 GCF_000956105.1 Propithecus coquereli
ATACAACTCTGGAAATAAGCTTCTCCCCTCATCCCCAGGCTTTGTCATTGTTCCTGTGTATTGTGTTCATTCTTGTTTGTTTGTTCAGTGACTTTTCTGAATGAATTCTGTAAATTCTGTATTCTTTGTCATGCATGGTTACTGAAGTCCCTGTTCCATTAGCTTAGGTGGCCAACTAGTGGCCGGACAGAAATATCCTTGAGCCTTTCTGGAGCCAAAAAAGTCTCCCGTCTTTGCTGAGGAGCTCTGTGTGTATGTGGGACACACCTGCACCACTCAGCCTGGCAGTTTGTAACTCTGTATTAGCCTTCGCTTCCTGCTCATGCAGAGCCCGAAAGTCAGCCAGAGGTGAGAGCTTAGGGCTTCCTTGGATCTTTCCTCAGCATGCAAACAGCCCTGAGCATTTGCATTTGCCTTTTGGATTTCCAGGAATATGTTAGAACTTTCAGATCCCTTATGGACGTCTCATTCTCCAGCCTTTCCTATCAAGCTTTTTGGTTAGACTATTGTTTGCTCCAGCTGTTATCCAATCCCTCAGGCAGCAGTGACTAAAACATTGGCCTGTAAATGTTTTTGATAAACACCTCCACCCTTTACCCCCAAGCAATGGCTCCAGCACTGGGCCAGCTCTGAGTCAGGCAAAACAAAGATAAGCCTTTCGAGCTGATCTTAGAAGGGAACTACCAGATGGGTCAAAACAAATTATTACATTTCTTGGTGAATGAGCCCATTCCGCTCCCTCCAGTACTGGGAATGTGGGCTGTTATCATCAAAGCCACCACTGAGCTGGGGAGTAGAGGAGATAGGATTGGGGTAAGTTAAAACACCACAAATCTTGCTGTTCTTGCTGAGCTTCAGCTGTTTTCCTTGAATAAGTGATCTTGAATTGCTGCAAGCCTGTGGGTAATTTCCAGGGTTGTAAAAAATGGATTCTGATAGGTTTTGCCATTTTTTTTTTTTTTGGCTGCTTTCATAGAAAAGTAAAATTTTGGAGTTTCTTACTCTGCCATTTTTACTGATCATACTCTAACAGTAAGTAGCATAGTGTTTCTAAGAGTCGTTCATGTAATTGTATAGATGAGTAATTTGTTTCTTTTTATAGTAGTATTCCATTGTATGGATATACCACACTTTTTAAATTCATTCACTTTTTAATGATCTTTTGGGTTCTTTCCGGTTTTAAGCTACTGTAATAAAGTTGCTATATTCATTTGTACATGGAGCTATGTGTGGGCATGTGCTTTCATTTCTCTTGTACACACACCCAGGAATGAGATCACTGGATTCTATGGTACCTATTTGTTTAATTTAGTAGGAAACTGTCAAATTGTTTTCCAATATGGCGGCACCATTTATATTTCCACCAACAATGTGTGAGGGTTCTAATTGTTCCATATTCTGTCCAGTTGTTGGTATGGTTAGTTAAAAATTTTTAAAGCCATTTTAATAGGTGTGTAGTGATAGTACATCATGGTTTTCATGTGTATTTCCCTAAGGACTAATGATATTGAGCATATTTTCATGTGCTTTATCTGCCACTTATACAGCTTCCTCTGAGAAGTGTCCTTTCAAGTATTTTGATCAGTCTTTTAAGTTAGATGGTTTTCCTTCCTATTATTGAGTTGGAAAAGTTAATTGTCATATATAGATGTTTTAAAGTTTTTTTCCATTCTATGTCTTATCTTTTCCTTTTCTAAATGATGCCTTTTAAAAATTACAGCTTTATTGATGTAGTTGAAATACAATAAACCACACATATTTTAAATATATAGTTTGATAAGGGTTGGCATATGCATACACCTGTGAAACCATCATCACAAGCAAGATAATGGACATCATACCCAAAAGCTTCCTTGTAATCCACCTGTCCTGTCCCTCCCTCATCTCCCCTCCTCAGGGAACAATTGATCTGCCTTCTGTCACTATGAATTAGTTTGCATTTTCTAAAGTATTGCTGGCCAGTAGAAATATGAGAGTCACATATGTAATTTTAAGTTTTCAGTTGGCACATTAAGAAGCAAGATAAAATTGACTTTAATAATATATTTATCCTATTATATCCAAAATAGTATTTCAGCATGTATTCAACATAAAGAATTCTAAATGAGATAATTTGCT
>NW_012139414.1:1392264-1393261 GCF_000956105.1 Propithecus coquereli
TGTTGCCCGGGCTAGAGTGCCGTGGCGTCAGCCTAGCTCACAGCAACCTCAAACTCCTGGGCTTAAGCGATCCTTCTGCCTCAGCCTCCCATGTAGCTGGGACTACAGGCATGTGCCACCATGCCCGGCTAATTTTTTCTATATGTATTTTTAGTTGTCCAGCTAATTTATTTCTATTTTTTAGTAGAGACGGGGTCTTGCTCTTGCTCAGGCTGGTCTCGAACTGCTGACCTTGAGTGGTCCTCACACCTCGGCCTCCCAGAGTGCTAAGATTACAGGCGTGAGCCACTGTGCCCGTTTGCACCTCAGATTTTGTGGTTTTCATTTCTGGAATGGATCCTTTTAATATCTTCAAACATTGCATTTTTCGTCTCTAGAATTTAGCCTTTTCTATATCTTCCATGTCTCTGCTTAATACAATCACCCTTTTCTTCTGCCTTTTTGAATATATGGAATATACTGTTTTAATGTCCTTGTGTAATGCCCTCCCAAAGATGTCCATGTCCTAATCCCCAGGATTTGGGAATATGTTACCTTACATAGGAAATGTGACTTTGCAGATATGACTAAATTAGGGATCCTAAAATGGGGAGATTATCCTGGATTATCTGGGTGGGTCCAATGTAATCATAGGTTTCTCATAAGACGGAGGCAGGAGGGTCAGAGTCAGAGAAGGAGATGTGATAACAAAAGCAGAGAGAGAGAGAGATTGATTTGAAGACGCTACACTGCTGGCTTTGAAGTTGGAGGAAGGGGCTGTGAGCCAAGGAACTCAGGCAGCCTCTAGAAACTGAAAAAGGCACAATTCTGCCCCTGGAGCCTCCAGAAAGAACTCAAACCTGTGATCCCTTGGCTTTAGCCTGACTGGTTTTGGACTTATGACTTCCAGAATTGTAAGGCAATAAATTTGTATTGTCACTAAGTATGTGGTAATTTGTTACAGTAGCAATAGAAGACTAATATATATATGTGTGTCTATTATTTATTTCTAGATATT
>NW_012139414.1:1393311-1398970 GCF_000956105.1 Propithecus coquereli
AAGTGTTAAGATTACAGGCGTGAGCCACTGCATCCAGCCAAGAGGAAACTTTTAATCAAATTTATTGTGTATTTGCTGAAAATGTCTCTTAATATTGCCCACTTTATTATTTAAAAATATTTTACACAAAACAAACAGATTTTATTTTGTTTATCTCTACTGCAGCCAAATTGTGATTCGTCATGGAATTTGCAATATACCTTCTTTCAGTCTTTTTTTTTCCTTTTCTGTTATAATCATGTACTAGCTCCTGTATCGCCATTTGGTTCTGCATCAGTATTAATGCCTTTGTTTTAAATTTTAAAATTAGTCTGTACTTATTTTTCAACTGGAAAAAGAAATTAATTAAATCATAATGAAAGTAAGAGTACTTCAATTTTCTTACCAATTACAGTTTATATAGGTATCACTATAACTAGTGCTGTCTCTATAAAATATTTAATTGTACATATTACAATGCTACAATGACGCATAGAAAAATATTCAAACTGAATCAGCTCATTGACATTGACTGGATGTGTTGAAACAATTGTGTACACCCAACCCACACACCACGATGCAATATCTTACTTAACGCCATGGTTAAAGCAAATGCAGTTCTACCAGAACAATAAAGTTGTTTAGTAGGAAAAATATTTTACTTTGCTTTAGTTTTGAAATTTAAAATAATTTAAATTAAATAAACTTTAAAAAGTCAGTTCTTTTGCACTAGCCGTATGTCAAGCGTTCAACAGCCACGTGGTAGTTGGTAATATATTGGACAATGCAGTTCTAGAATGTCATATAAATGGAATCATTTAGTGTGTACTCTTTTTTCTGGCATATTTTACTCAGCATAATTATTTTAAGATTCATGTATGTTATATGTATCAATAGTCCATTCCTTTTTATTGCTAAGTAGTACTCCATTGTATACCACAATTTGTTTATCCATTCAACTCGCTGATGAACACTTAGGTTGTTTCTAGCACTTGAATTTTACAAATAAAGATGCTATGAACATTTGGGGAATAGACTTTGTGTCGACATATGCTTTAATTTTTCTTGAATGAGTACCTTGTAGTGGAATGGCTGCATCATCAGGTAAATATATATTTAACTTTTTGCGAAGCTGCCAAACTGTTTTCCAAAGTGGTTGTACTATTTTACATTCTCGCTAGCAGCATGTGAGAGTTCCAGTTGGTTTACATCTTTGCCAACACAATGATCAGCCTTTTTAATTTTAGCCATTTTAAGGAATGTGTGGTGGTATCTCTTGTGGTTTTCAATAGCATTTTCATGATGACCAATGACGTTAAACATCTTTTCATATACTGTAACAAATTCGTCTTCTTTGGAGAAGTGTCTATTCAAATCTTTTCCCCATTTTGCCCAGGGAAGTTGGAGAGATTGACTTATTATTATGTATTAAGGTTCTTTATGTATTTTAGTTACAAGTCCTTTGTTGGATATATGTTTTGTAAAGATTTTCTCCCTTTGTGTAGGTTGTCTTTTCATTTTAATAGTATCTTTCACAGAGCAAAGTTTATCATTTTGATGAAGTCGAATTAATAAATATTTTATTTTGTAAATTGTGGTTTTAGTGTCATATCTAAAAACTCTCTGCCTAATCTAAGGTCACGACAATTGTCTCCTATGTTGTCTTCTAAAAGTTTCAGTTTTACATTTTACATGTAGATCTATGATTTTTTTAAGATAATTTTTTTGTCTAAGCTGTCAGGTTAGGTCACAGTTCATTTATTTTTGCATGTGAACATCCAATGTTTCAAGCACTATTTGTTGTAAAGATTATCCGTACTCCACTGAGATGTCTTTGCATCTTTGTCAAAAATCCATTGGCCATATTTGTGTGGGTCTATTTCTACACTCTATGTTTTTTTTTTTTTTTTGAAACAAGGTCTTACTCTGTCATCTGGGCTAGAGTGCAGTGGCATCATCCTCACTCACTGCAACCTCAAACTCCTGACCTCAAGCGATCTCCCACCTTGGCCTCCCAAAGTGCTAGGACTACAGGTGTGAGCCACCGTGCCCGGCCTGCACTGTATTATTATTATTTGTTTTTGAGGGAAAAGAGTTTATTAATTTGCCAGGAAATGAGGAGGATGGCAGGCTCTCCTCTTAAAGTATCATCATTCTGTCTATAAGCAGAAATACAGAGCTTTTAAAGGGAATTTTCAGCTTTGGGCTATTGCCTTTTAACCATAGCATTTCCGTGAAGACAATCTAGTGACCTTTGCCTGGAAAATTCCCTTAAGCCACCTCCAGAGGTACAAAAACACAAAGAACAGTCCTCCACCTCTCTGATTACTTGCCCCAGGCAGGAATGCAGGTTTTAATTCCCAAAAAGGGAAGAGCGTTTTAAAGAGACAGCTTGTAAAACATTTTACCATTTTTTAGGCCCTTACTTCTGTTACAGAACCTCCAGGTGTTCAGCTATCTGGAAGCTTTCTGAACCTATGCACTGTATTCTTTTGCTTTGATCTATTATACTCTATTCTTTTACATGAATCTATGTGTCTGTCTCATTGCTGATATTATACTCTTTGATTACTGTAGGTTTATAGTAAGTCTTAAACTGGGGTAGCACGAGTCTTCCAACTTTATTCTTCTTTTTCAAATTTATTTTGGCCATTCTAGTTCCTTTGAATTTACATATAAATTTTAGAATCAGCTTGGATATAGCCACAAAATCTTGCGAGGCTTTTGATCTGTGTTGTTAAATCCATAGATCAATTTGGGGAGTGTTGACATCCTACCTATACTGAGGCTTCTAATCCATGAACATGGTATGCCTCTTCATTTACTTAGGTCTGTCTAGATTTCTTTAAAAAGTGTTTTGCCATTTCTAACTTAAATATACTGCACATATTTTGTTAGTTTTATATCTAAGTATTTAATTGCTTTGGTGCTATTGTAAATGGTATTTTAAAAATTTCAGTTCCCAATCATTTGCTGCTAGTTCATAAATATATGATTGTATGTTGTAACCTTTATAAACTTATTTATAGTTCTAGTAGCTTTTTTCTGTAGATTTCTTAGGATTTTCTTTGAACACAATCTTGTGTTTTGTGAGTAGGGACAGTTTTAATTCTTCCTTTCTAATATGCATGCTCTTTATTTCTTTTCTTGCCTCATTGCCCAGGCTTGGTCTTCCAGTACAATGTTGGATAGAAGTAGCGAGAGTGAAGTGAACATCTTTACTTGTTCTTGAACTTAGAGTGAAAACATCAGTCCTCTACCCATAAGTATGATGTTACCTCTGGGTTTTTTACAGATGCCCTTTATCAGGTTGAGGAAGTTCTCTTTTATTCCTACTTTGATGAGAGTTTTTAATCCAGAATGACTGTTGAGTCTTTTCAAATGCTTTTCTGCATCCATCAATATGATCATATCACTATATTGAGCAAGATGTATGATCATATACTTTGTCTCCTGCTAATAAGCTATTCATAAGATAGATTGCATTGATTAATTTTCAAACATTGAGCCAGCCTTGTATTGCTGGATAAAACTCACTTCGTTGTGATTTATTATTGTTTTATTTATTGATACATTTAATTTGCTATTTTTTGGAGGATTTTGTGTCTATGTTCATAAAGACTATTGGTCTGTGTAGACTCCTGTTTTTGTACTATCGCAGTGTGGTTTTGGTGTAAAGGTAATGCTGGTCTCATACAATGATTTTGGAAGTATTTACTTTTCTATTTTCTGGAAGAGATTGTCTGGAATTGGTGTTTTTTCTTCTTTAAATTTGTGGTAAAATTCTCTGGAGAAATTATTTGGGCCTGGAGATTTCTTCTTGGACAGTTTTTAATGGTAAATTCAATTTCTTTAATAGTTTAGGACTATTCAAGTTATCTATTTTACCTTGGGTGAATTTTGGTAGTTTTTAGTTTTTGAGAAACTGGTCCATTTCATCTAAGTTGTCAAATTTATGAGTGTAGAGTTGTTCATAGTATTCTGATATTATCCTTTTGTGAGTTTTGTAGCGATATCATGTATTTCTCCATCCTTCCTTTTGCTTTGTTTCTTTCTTTTTTTTTTATTATTTGGCTAGAGGTTTAGGAATTTTATATATCTTTTTAAATGTTTTAGTTTAATTGATTTCTCTATTGTTTTCCGTTTCATTTATTTCTGCTCTTACCTTTGTCATTTCTTTTCTTGGGCTTGCTTTGGGTTTATTTTACTCTTCTTTTTGTAGTTTCTTAAAATGGAATCTTAGGTTATTGATTTGAGAATTTTATTCTTTTCTCATATAATCATTTAGTGCTATATATTCCTCTTTCTTATTACTTTGGCTGTACCCCATAAATTTTGATATGTTGTATTTTCACTTTCATTCAAATTAAAATATTTTCTAGTTTGCCTTGAGACTTCCTCTTTCACTCAGGATTATTTAGAAGTATGTAATTAATTTCCAGGTATTTGAATATTTTCTAGTTTTTATTTTATTATTGACTTCTAGTTAAATCCCATTATTATCAAAGAACATGCTTAATATAAACTTAATTTTTAAACATTTATTAGGTTTATTTTATGACCGAGGATATGGTTTATCTTGGTGTATGTTCTATGTGTATGTGAAAAGAAAGTATATTATTTAGTTGTGGATGAAGTGTTTTATCAATTTTAGTTGGTTGATGATGTCGTTCAGTCCTTCTATATCCTTGCTCTTTTTTGTCTACTTGTTCTATCCATCACTGAAAGAGGAGCATTGACATTTCCAGCTACAATTGTGTATTTGTCAATTGCTCCTTAGGATCTGTCAGTTTTTGCTTCATGTATTTGAGGTTCTGTTTTTAGACGTATACACATTTAAAATGTGTACACATTTTCTTCGGTTTTACCATTATGTAATGCCCTGTTTTATCTACGATAAGTTTCCTTCCTTTTAGATATGCTTTGTCTGATATTAATACAACACTTCAGCTTTATTTTGATTAGCATTTACATAGCATATATTTTCCCCTTATTTAACTTATAAGCTACCTATATTAAAGTGTATACTCATGTCTTTTTAAAAAACCTATCCTAACAATCTTTGTCTTTTAGTTGGTATGATTAGACCATTTATATTTATTGTATATTTGTTGTATTTGTTAACATGTTTGGATTTAGGTCTATCATTTTATTAATTATTTTCTGTTTGCCCCCTATAGTTTTTATTCCTTGTTTTTCCCTTTCCTGCCTTCTTTTGGGTTATTTGAATATTGTTTAGTATTCTATTTTAATGTATTATTTGATTATTTTACTATATCTCTTTGTATAGCTTTTTTAAGTGGTTGCTCTAAGAATTACAATACGTATACTGAATTTTTTACTTTCTGCTTAAAATGAATATTTTACCACTTCTGATGAAGTATAGGAACCTTACCATGATACAGGTCCCTTTACCCTATTATCTTTTCTATGTTGTAGCTGTCATATAGATTACATTTACATACATTGAAAACCCCACTAGAATCTAAAACTGCTCAAAAAATAAAGCTTATTTTAAAAGCTCATTAGAAAAAATAAAAAATAAAAAAAATAAAAGCTCATTAGAAAGTGTTACAATTTTTGCTTTTAATAGTCAGACATATTTTAAAGAACCTGAGAGAAAAAAGAAATAGTTTACCCAGACATTAATCATTTCTGTTGTTCTTCCCTCATCCCTGAA
>NW_012139414.1:1400090-1450799 GCF_000956105.1 Propithecus coquereli
TATATAGACATTCAATTGACACTTGGCTCTACTAACTTATTAGTTCTAGTAGCTTTATTCCATATTCCCTAGGCTTTTCTATATAGATGATCATGTTGTCTGCAATAAGAACAGTTTTACTTCTTCCTTTCCAATCAGTGTGCCTTTTACTTTTTCTTCTCTTACTATAGCCTGAGCTAGAACCACCAGTGCCACGCTGAAGACAAGCGGTGAGAGGGGACTTACTTGCCTCGTTTTGATCTCAGGGAGAAAGCCCCCAGTCTTCCACCATTAAGTATGACATTAGCCGTCAGCTTTTGTAGCTATACTTTATCGTGTTGAGATAGTTCCCTTCTATTTTTAGTTTGCTGAAAAGTTTGTTTTTTTTTAATTCTGCATGGATGTTGAATTTTGTCAGATGCTTCTTTTCTGCGACTATTGAGATGACCATGTCATTTTAAACCTTTTATTCTGTTAAGATATTGTATTGCATTGACTGATTTTTGTTTGTTTGTGAAACCAACATTGTAGTTCTGGGATAAATTCCACTTGATCTTGATGTTTTATCTGTTTTATTTATTAAGCTTGATTTACTAACCTTTCTAAAGGATTTTTGCATCTTTCTTCATGAGGACTATTGGTCTATATCAGCAGTCACCAAATTTTTTCCATAGAGTCAGATAGTAAATATCTGAGGCTTTGGGGGCTGTATAACCTTTGCCACGACTACTCAGCTCTGCCTCTGTAGCACGAAAGCAGACAATGTGTAATGTAATGAATGTGCCTGTGTTTTAATAAAACTTTATTTAGAGAAACAGATTGTAGGCTGATTTGGGCTCACAGACTATGGTTTACTGACCCCTGGTCTATATTTGTTGGGTTTTTTTTTCCTCCTTGTAATGTCTTTGTCTGGTTTTGGTATCAGAGTGACATAGGCCTCATAAAATTAGCTGATAAGTATTCCCTTTTATGTTTTCTCAAAGTTTTCATGAGATTGGTATTACTTCATCCTTAATTATTTGATAGAATTTACCAGTCAGGCCATCTGTGCCTGGAATTTTTCTCTGGGAGAAAGCTCTAAACATAAAATAAAAATTTGAGTAGCAATAGGCTCATGCAGATTTTCTATTTTTTTCTTTTTAATGTATTTTTATTGATTCACACACCATAAAATTAACCTTTTAAAAATGTACAATTCAATGATTTTTAGTATATTCATAAAGTTGTGCAGCCATCACCATGATCTAATTCCATAACTTTTCCAGCTCTCCAGAAGAAACCCCATACCCGTTAGCGGTCACACCCTTCCCCTGTCAGACCCTGGCAACCACTTCCTGTCTCTATGGATTTGCCTATTCTGAAATTTCCTATAAGTGAAATCATACACTATGATGTATCTGGCTTCTTTTACTTGGCATAATGTTTTCAGTGTCATTCATATTGTAGCATCTGTCAGTGTTTCATTCCTTCCAGCTGAATGTTATTCCATTATGTGGATTATATATTTATCCATTCATCAGTTGATAGACATGAAGGTTGTTTCCACTTTTTGGCTATTATGAACAATGTTGCTACAAATGTCTGTCCTCAAGTTGTTGTGTGAATATGTTTTCAATTTTCTTGGGTATATACCTCGGAGTAGAATTGCTCCATTGATAACTCTATATTTAACTTATTTTTTTTTGAGATACTGCCAAACTATTTACCAAAGTGGCTGCACCATTTTGTATTTCCCCCAGCAATGTAGGAGGGTTCCAATTTCTCCACATTCTTGTTAACACTTGTTATCATCTGTCTTTTTATTACAGCCGTAATAGCAAGTGTCTCATCGTGGCTTTGATTTTTATTTCCTTAGTGACTGATGATGTTGAACACCTTTTTACGTGCTTATTGGCCATTTGTATATCTTCTGTGGGAAAATGTCTATTAAAATCCTTTTTATGTTTTGAAAAATGAGTTTATTTGCCTTTTTATTGTTGTGTTGTAAGAGTGCTTTACACATTATGGAAACTAATCAGTCCCTTATCAGATAGATGATTTGCAAATATTTTCTCCCCTTATGTGGATTGTCTTACACTTTCTTGATAGTGCTTTGAAATACAAATTATTTAACTTTGATGAACTCTAATTTATCTACTTTTTTCTTTTGTTACTTGTGCTTTAGGTGTTATATAAGAAACCATTGCCTAATTCAAGTTCACAAAGATTTACCCCTATATTTTCTTTTAACTGTTTTGTAGCTTTGGCTCTTACATCTAAGTCTTTTAAGTTCTGTATATGGTGTGAGGTAGGGGTCTAAATTTATTCTTTTGCATGTGGACATACAGTTGTCCCAGCACAATTTGTTGAAAAGACTAACATCCTCCAAAAATCAATTGACTATTGTACTCCTATAATATCCTGAAATTAAAAAAAATCAATTGACTATAAATGTGTGGGCTTATTTCTAAAGTCTCAATTCTATTCTATCAATCTATATGTCTATCCTTATGTCAGTACCGTAATGTTTTTATTATTATAACTTTGTAGTCAAGAAGTGTGAGTCCTCCAATTTTTTCTTCTTTTTCAAGATTGTTTTGGATATTCTGAGTCCTTTTCATTTCCATATGAATTTTAGGATCGGATTGTCAATTTCTACAACAGAGGCAGCTGGGATTTTGATAAGGACTGCATTGAATCTGTAGATAATTTTAGGGATTATTGCTATTTTAACAACATTTTTTTTTTTTTTTTTTGAGACAGAGTCTCACTGTGTTGCCCGGGCTAGAGTGCCGTGGCGTCATCCTCGCTCACAGCAACCTCAAACTCCTGGGCTCAAGCGATCCTCCTGCCTCAGCCTCCCGAGTAGCTGGGACTACAGGCATGTGCCACCATGCCTGGCTAATTTTTTTTCTGTATATTTTTAGTTGTCTGATTAATTTCTTTCTAATTTTAGTAGAGACGGGGTCTTGTTCTTTCTCAGGCTGGTTTCGAACTCCTGAGCTCAAACAATCGGCCCCCCTCGGCCTCCCAGAGAGCTAGGATTACAGACGTGAGCCACCGTGCCCGGCCTCTTTTAACAATATTGAGTCTTCTAATCCATAAACGCAGGATGTCTTTCCGTTTATTTAGGTCTTCTTTAATTTCTTTCAACTATGCTTTATGGTTTTCAGAGTATAAGTCTTGTACTTCTTTTGTTAAATTTATACCTATGCATTTTATTCTTTCTGTGTTATTGTAAATGAAATTGTTTTCTTAATTGATTTTTGGATTTTTCATTTCTAAAAAAATACAATTGATTTTTGTATATTTATCGTGTATTCTACAACCTTGCCAAACTCATTTATTAGTTCTAATAGTTGCGTATGTATATGTGTCTGTGTGTTTGTGTAGTCCCTAGGATTTTCTATACACAAGGTCATGTCATCTGCAAATAGAGATAGTTATACTTAGTACTTTCAATCTGGATGCCTTTATTTCTTTTTCTTGCCTAATTTCACTGGCTGGAACATCCAAAACAATGTGGAATATAAGCGGTGAGAGAGGATATCCTTGTCTTGTTCCTGTCAGCCTAGTTAGAGATTTGTAAAGTTTGTTGATCCTCTCAAAGAACCAACTTTTTTATTTTATTACAGCTATACATTTCCTTCTAAACTTCTATTTCTTCTTGTGTCAGTTTTGGTAATTTGTGTCTTCAAGGAATTTATCCATTCCACTCGAGCTATCAAATATACTGGCATGGCTTTATTCATAATAATCTCCTATTATCTGTTTAACGTATATAGAAGCTTTAGTGATGTCTCTTCCTTCATAATTCATATTGATAATACAGTTTTCTGTGTTTTGTTTAAGGGATCTAGTCTGAGTTATATCAGTGGTGATGAGAGACTCCCGGGTAGCCCTATGATCCTCACCTCCTGGTGTTCATTCTTGGGTGATCTTCTTCCCTTGCATACGGATGTGACCTGTGACTTGCTTCTAATCAATAGAATATGACACAGGTGAAGGATGCACCTGAGCATGTGTATGTGATTGTATTACATAAGATAATCCATCTTGCTAGTAGAGTCTCATTTCCCCACCTCAACAGCTTTGAGGAAGAAAGCTGCTGTGTTGTGAGTTGTCATTTGGAAAGCGCTGTGTGGCAAGAAGCTGAGGGGTGGCCTTGGCCTCTGTCTGACAGCCAGCTAGAACCCAGAGTTCTCAGTTCATCCTGCAAGGAACTGACTTCTGTCAACAACCACACGAGTTGGAAGTAGATTCTTCCACAGTTGGCCTCAGATGAGACACTTTGACTGCAGCTTTGTAACACCTAGAAGCAGAGGGCCCAGCTAATATGCTCCTGGACTCCTGGCCCACAGAAACTACAAAGAGATAACTGTATCTGAATCCACTGTGTGGTGGTAACGTTGCTACACAGCAATGGGTAATAAATATGTCAATGATTTGGACTTTTCCAAGAAACCACTTTGGTATCAGTGATTTTCTTTTGTCTGTTTTCTATTTCATTGATTTCTGCTCTTATCTTTATTATTCATATTTTTCTATATGAGGTTTAATTTGCTCTTGCATTTTATGCTGTTTGAAGGTAGACCCTTTATTCATTGGTTTTAGACCTTTCTTCATGTGTATAACAATTAGAGCTATAAATTACCTCCTAAGCACTGCTTAGGGCTGCACCCCACAAATATCTATATGTTATTTTTCCATTTCTGTTTAATTCAAAATATTTTCTAATTTCCCATGTGATTTCTTCTTGGACCCGTGGGTTATTTAGAAGTATGTTAATTTCTTAATATTTAGTGAATTTTCCAGATCTTAGGGTTCACCTTATTTCTCTTCTCTTAGGGAATCACATTTTAGCACTGCCTGTTGTCCATGTCGCACAACCACTGTTTCACATATTTTGTTTGGTTTTCTGTTTTTTAAGGTGGAAGGGTCAATCCAGTTCCTGTCGCTCCATGTGGCTGGACACAGAGTGAGACATTTGGGTTTAACTTGATAATCTTGTTGTCTGTTTTCTATTCATTCCCTCTGCTTTTTGTTTATTTTTACCTCTTTCTCTACCTTCCTTTGGATTGAGGTTTTTTTGTTTGTTTTGGTTTTGTTTTCCATTTTATCACTTTTGGCAGATAGCTATTTCTTTGTGCATGTGACAACCCTAGGGTTTATAATTTGAACCTTTAGTTTATCACAATCTACTTTTAAATTATATTTAACACTTCATGAATAATATAAGAACCTTTCAACAGTAAACTTCCATTCTCCCTCTTGTACTTTGTGCTATTAGAGTCATGCATTTTACTTCTATATAGGTTATTAACACCACAACACACAATTATATTTTCTTTAAACAGCCAATTATCTTTTTTGTTTCTTAGACAAGGGTCTTGCTATGTTGCCCAGGCTGTAGTGCAGTGGCTATTCACAGGCACGATCCCACCACTGATCAGGACAGGAGTTTTGACCTGCTCCGTTTCAGACCTCAGCCAGTTCACCCCTCTTTAGGCAACTTGCTGGTCCCCCGATCCCAGGAGTTCACTATATTGATGCCCAACTTAGTGCAGACACCCAATCAGCATAGCACACTACAGCCTAGACTCCTGGGCTCAAGCAATCCTCCCACCTCAGCCTCCTGGGTAGCTGGGACGACAGGCGTGTGCCACCATGCCCAGCCAGCCAATTATCTTTTAAAGAAATAAAAATGAGAAAAGATATCTTTTACATTAGTCTACATATTTGCAATTTCTAGTGCTTTTCATTTCTTGTATATCATGTTTACATGTGGTATCTTGTTCCTTTAGCTTGAAATTTTTTCTTTTAAGTTTTTTTGTAGTACAAGATCTACTGGCAATAAATTTTCTCACCTTTTGTTTGTCAGAAAATATCTTATTTTGTCTACATTTTGGGAAGGCTATTTTAATTCAATAAAGAATTCTAGGTCAACAGGTTTTTCTTTTTTTTTCCCCTTAAAGATGTCATTTTATTGTCCTCTACCTTTCATTGTTTCTGACAAGAAGTCAGCAGTCATCCTTACCCTTGTCTCCTTACATTATGTGTCATTTCCCCCTCTAGCTGCTCTTAAGATTTTTCTCTTTATTCTTGGTTTTCAGCAACTTGATTGTGATTTACTTTGGTATGGTTTTCTTTGTATTTATTCTTTTTGGGGGTTCTTTGAGCTTCTTGGATCTTTGGGTTTATGGTTTTTGTCAAATTTAAAATTTGAAAAAATTTCATCAATTACTTCTTAACCCTCTGGTACTCCAATTATATGAGTGTTAGTTGGATTAATATTGTTCTACTTGTCACCAAGGCACTGTTAATTTCTTTTTTCTTTTTTTTTCTTTTTTGGCTTTTCTTCCTTCTTGGTGCTTTAGTTTGGATAGATTCTATTGCTCTATCTTCAGGTTCATTGATCTTTTCTTTGCAGTGTCTGATCTGCTGTTAAGTTCATCCAATACATTTTTTATTTCAGACATTATATTTCTAACTCCAGAAGTTCCATTGGTTCTCTTTTATGTCTTCTGTTTCTCTCCTCACTATGTTTTCCTTTTAAAATC
Organism: Propithecus coquereli; assembly: GCF_000956105.1. Classification (NCBI taxonomy): domain Eukaryota; kingdom Metazoa; phylum Chordata; class Mammalia; order Primates; family Indriidae; genus Propithecus; species Propithecus coquereli. The sequence continues at coordinate 1,406,609 of NW_012139414.1, forward strand.
TTGAACAGATTTATAATAGCTGATTTAAAGTCTTGTCAACTAATTTGATCATCTTTGTCATTTCTGGATCTGTTTCATTGATTTTTTTTGTTAGAGGTTATATTTTCCTGCTTCTTTGCATCTCTATAAGTGAGGTTTTTTTTACAGCTTTATTGAGATATAATTTACATATCATACAAGTCATCAGTTTAAAGTATATATTCTAATGACTTTTAGTATATTCACAGAGTTGTACATCTACTACCATGATCAATTCTACAATATTTTCATTACCCCTAAAAGAAGCCCCCCTTCCCTTAGCCCTCATTCCCAAATCCCTCCATTCCTCCTCCCCCCAGCCCTAGGCAACCAACCACCAATCTACTTTCTGTCTTTATAGATTTGCCCGTTCTGGACATTTTATATAAATGGAATCATATGTGATCCTTTGTGACTCGACATCATGTTTTCAAGGTCTGTCCATGTTGTAGTATGGATCAGTTCTTCATTTCTTTGTGTTGCCAAATATTAATAACATTACAGTGTATGGAAATGGTAAGTTTTGATTGGCTATTGAATACTGTGATTTGTGCTGTTCTCCCTGCATCCATCACAACTTTATGAGGCAGATATGACTTCCCCTACTACACAGATGAGGAAAGTGAGGCTCAGACAGCAGCCCACACAGTGGGTGGGACTCTTAGGAAGCTGGCATGAAGGAGGAAACATGGCTGTGCCCTGAGAAGAAACACAGCCAAGCTGTGGGAAAGGCCATAGGGGAGAGAAATGGACTGCCCTGAAGAGTAAGTTACGAGGGAGGTACAACCATGCTTTGAAAAATCTAGTCTGAGGGAGGCATGGGCCCTGCCCTGAGAAGCCCCAGTCAGAGGAGGAAGCTGTGACCCTTCCTAGGGAGCTGGGACCTGAGGGAAGATGTGGCCCCACTCAGAAGAGTCTCTGTTGGTCAGGCCGTCCCTGACCTGTGGAGGTCAGCAGACAGTGGCCTGGGTCCCGAGGCACCTTCAGCTCTGGGGAGGGCCACACAGGGCACAAGCCTGCATCTGCCAGCAGGAAGCCCAGGCAGTGCCCGAAGGGACGCCAGACACAGGGCCAGGACCTAAAGCTGGTACTCAGAGCTGTCCGATGACGATGAGAGCTCCAGTGAGCAGGCGTTTGCTCAGATCAAGTGTAGAGCCAGGCCACTGCCCCCTGCACGGCATCCCTCTCTCCCTATAGCTGGGCCTCATCTTTACCTGAGGGCTCAGCTGCACTCCAGGCTCAGGAAGCAGTGGGGCCCACGCAGGGATGAGGGGAATTTAAGCAGTTCCAGACCATCCATCTGGGGCTCAGCCTCAAGTTCCCCTGGCTCCGGGTCTGACTGCATTTTTGATGTCTGAGTGCTGGCCTCATTCCCACAGGGCAGGCCTCACCCTGTACCCTGACTCTGGGACCTGGGCCTTATATGACAGACCTGAGTTCCTGTCTCACCTCTGCCCACTCACCTAATCACCCCTCCCTGGCCTTGCATCTGGCCCTGAGCTCCCTGGGCCACCCACCCACATCTGCTGGACTCAGAGTGTCCTGCGTGAACACCCTGCCATCTCTCGGGGGCCATCCTCCAGGCTGACACCTGCCCATGGGACCCTCTGCTCTCCCTCTCAACTACTCCCTTCCAGCCTCGGCCACTTGGCCACCCCCAGCTAGACCCTACCCAGGCCTGCTGGCCCCCAAGCTGCCCCCCTGACTCCAGTTCACAGGATCGCATGCAGCTAAGTGGCCCTGGTGGGGTCTGTGGTCCAGATCACAGCAAGACAGTCGCAGCATGGACGCACGACGTCTCTCTAAGGCTGCCTTTCATTCTCGGCTCTCATCAAGTACCGTGTTTGGCGGCAGCTTGGGAGGATGAAATGGGAGGCAGGGCTGCAGGGGGCGTTGGCCTCTGTGGTTGGGGCTTTGAATCTTGTGTAGCCGGCCCCTCAGATTCCCACCACCGCTTCACCACAGCCTGACGCACACCAGCAGTCCTGCCTCTGTCTCACACACACACACACACACACACACACACACACACACACTCATGCCTGGCTTAGTTTGGGCTTCCCGGAAGCAGAGCCTGAGTCAGGGGTTAGGTACACGTGATTTCTTAAGGGAGGACAGCAGCATTGGCCACAGAGAAAGTCTGTCCTTGGCCTTGTCCATAGAGAAGTCTCTGGAGCATATACCCCACCACGGTGTGGGCTCCCCCAGGAGGCAAGGAGGCCCCATTTCAGTCTGTCATTAACTGTCGGCCACTCAATTTCCCAGCTGGCTCCCGTCTGAGGGCCTGCGTGCACAGCCCAGCAAAGGGCATCTGTCTGTCTGTCTGTCTGTCTCTCTTTCTCTCTCATCCTGAGAGCAAGTGCAGCCCAGGATGCAGGCATGGGGGCTGACTCCCAGGGGGAGTCAACCCTCAACCAGGGGGATGGGAGCCACTGGAAAATGCCCGTGTCCTGTCCCCGGGGCAGACCAAACTGGGCAAAATTCTGCGCGCTTCTCAGAGGTTCTGTGGAATGGAGCCCCTCGATGCAGGATGCAGACCTGACAGCACCTTGGATGACTTTTGTTTTTCCCCTGTCTCTTGGAATCATCTCCCAGACACACACCCGTGCTCAGGCGCTGCATCGAGGGGGACCCGGACCGAAGCGCCTGGTGCAGTGGTTTGCAGCCCGAGGGCGATGGGGAGCAACATGGAAAGGCCTTTGTGCTGGCTCAAGGCTCCTCCACCCAGTTCTCACTCGAGAACAGCCTGGGGTGGTGGGAAGGACAGCTGGAGGGAGTGAGAAGTGGGGACTATCACAGTGGTCTGTGAGGGGCATCGGCTGGAGGGTGTGAGGGTAGGAAAAGGACAGTAGTCGCCGAGATGGGGAGAGAGATGGGATGCAGGGCTGGTGGGACGGGGCAGGGAGGGGAGCTGGTTCAAGAGTGGCAGGGGGGTCCAGTCAGCCCAGGGCCTCTCCTCCCTAAAGAAGCGATGACGCTATGAACCGTCTAGAATGCGCACATCAGCAGAGACGCATATTAGCAGCTGCCTTGGGCTGCGGTGGTGCTGGTGGAGAGATTGCAGTTGGGGGCTGAGCTAAAGGGTACAGGGTTTCTTTTGGGGGTGACGAAAATGTTCTAAAATTGTGGAATTGATTGCATAACTCTGTGAATACACTAAAAACCACTGAATTATACACTTTAAATGGAGGAATTGTGTGGTGCGTGAATTATATCACAATAAAGCTGTTCTGTTAATAAGAGCAATGAGTACAGAGTTGTGCAAGGGACGTGGGGTTGGCCGTGGGAGGGAACTTTGCTGACTCACGGAAGGTGGGATGGATCTCAAGTCCCGTTACTCAACCACCTATTTACCAGTGGAGCCGGGCCTGCTCCTTGCCCACGGGACGGGGTGAGTCAGGGGCTTGATTGAACATGGGTCCCTGGACTCACGGCCGGGCACTCCGTCCACCACCTCCTGCTGTCCTGCCTGTGGTTGCCCCCTTCCCGGCCACCCCACCCATGGCATTGCCTTCGCTTTGGCCACGGAGTGCTGAGAGGTGGGTGACAGGTTGGATCCAAGACCTTTCTGCATTCCACCCCCACCCTGCCCTGCCTGGTGAGTCTGCCTGGCCCCCCGGGGGTCTTCCAGCTGCCAAGGCGGTGACCTGGGTGGACCCAGCTTGGGCGGAGGGACGAGACGTTTGGTTCTTTGAGCTGGCAGGGTCAGGAAATTGAGCCTGACACCTGGCAAGGCCCACAGCCCGGGCAGCAAGTTGGGGAGGCTGGGCCACACTCCCTGCCAGGCTTTCCCGGGCCAGCCCCTCGAGGGGGTCCTGGCAGCGGCCGGAGGCGGGCGCACCCAAGGGGCTGCGGGTGGCAGGCCGCCCGTAGGCGATGGAAAAGCTCAAGCATTGATTGTGGTGGGCCTGACAGCATTGTGTGTGTTGACGTCAACAATAGGAAGGAATTCGTGAGCTTCTGCCAGAGATGCTGGGATTCCCAGTGGCCGCCTCGGAACACACGCCGGGCCACTTCTGGAGCCTTCTTGCCACCGCTGCCCCACCCTTGCTGCCAGCAAGCCCCCCAATCCCCTCTGCTGCAGACGCTGCCACCAACCCTGTCCTGCCCACTCCCGACAGCTCTCTCCAGGCCAACACCGAGCCTGGCATTGCTGCCCGAAGTGCCCTTCCACCTCCCTGCGTCATTCCCCGAAGACCCTCTGCTCGGCCCACCGCCCCTCCTTGGCGCCCCCAGTGGCTTGCGGCTGCTCTGCATCCACCCAGGAAGGCCTTTGCTGTCCGCCAGGCTGTGGCCAGGGCCCTGCTCCCTCCTGGAGTGGACAGGCCTGTCCCCAGGTGCCGGGCCTGCCCGCCAGCTTGGGAACCCCGCTGTCTGCTGCCGAGTCCTGCCTGCTGCCTCCCTCGTTAGCTCATGGCTGGGCCCCCGCCCCCCACCCGTTGTCTTGTCTGAGGCCGGGAGCTTGGCAGGACCCTGGCTGGTCAGAGGAGGGCGCTGAGGCCAAAACAAAGAGGCCCACGTGCAGGGGAGCGTCCACGTCCACGTTCACAGAGGCCTGGGGTGAGAGTTGCTCTCAGCAACTCGCTCCTGGTTGTCGCTGCTCCCACTGTGCCTGAGGCCTCCAGTTTCACCGTCCACAGCAGCGTCCCCATCCCCACCGCCACCACCACCGCCAGCATCTCCACTGTCCCTGTCATCTCCTCCCTCCTCACCTCTGTCCCCTATCCTCAGCTCCACCACCTCCGCCACCTCTGCCATCCTCACCACCATCACCCACCGAGCTCCTGGTGGGGCCCCTGGCGTCACTCAGTGTTTCTCAACGATAGGCACGGGTTGGGTGGGAAGGGGACCCTGGGTGGCAGGTGTGGCCATGCTGCAGATGCTGACTGTGTGTGGCTTGTGTCTGCCCACCTGCTGGGACGCTTCCCCTGGGTGACGATGGTGGCCGATGGCGGACATCTGTGCTGACCGGCGTGGCACCCACGGCCAATGCCTGGGAATCCATGTGCAGCTCAAAGTCAGGGCCACCTGGTTCGTGGGCCCTGGGGCTCAGGAGCCTTGTCCTCCTCACACTGGGGCTCAAAGAAATCAGGAGATCTTGGGTGAGGGGAGCTGGAAGTAGGATTCAGTGCTCCAGCCGTGCTATGGACCCAGTGTGGCCTCTGAAAGTCACTGCCTCTCTCTGATCCTCCCTTCTCACAGAGTGAGTCCACCGGCTCGCTCCTCTGAGGGAGGACAGCACAGTGGGGCCGTCTCTGGCACCTGGGCGTGTCTCCGGCCTCCACCTCTCAGCAGGGCCGAGACCTTGAGGAAGTCACTCACTGTTTCTGCTAAGCCTCAGTTTCCCTGTCTATCAACAGGGGATAAAAATAGACTCTACCACTTAGAACTGCTACAAAGATCACCTGAGCTCAGCCACGTGGAGCACTTAGTTTAAATTCTCCCCCGCGGGCTGGGCATGCAGGGGTGGTGCAGCCCCACTTTACAGAGGGGGCTGGGGTCAAGGCTGGGGTCAAGGGCAGAATTGCCTGAGAATTTCCTCCCTTCAGAAATGACAGAGCAGGGGTTGGGGGCAGGCCACGAGCCTCCTGGGTGCTTTTCTGAGCTCCTGTTGACTTGGGACTGTGTGCCCAGACTGGAAGAGGCACACAGGGACACTGAGGCCCAGCACCTGCCTGGCAGCGGGACTCCAGGAGCTCACCGGCAGGGGACTGGGAAGGGTGGGGTCGGGTGCATGTTAGGGAAGCAGGAGGGCTTGGAAACCCAGAGAAGAGGAAGAGAGGCATCCAGGAAGGAATCTGGCTGGAGACCTGGGTGGGCATGGCGTCGGGGGTCAAACAGGGTGGACACCTGGCTGGCAGGGAAGAAGGATCCTGGATCCTACATGTCAGGCGCTGAAAGGGCCCTTGGAGCCACCAGCTCATCCACGACCAGAGGCAGCACCAGGGCCCCTCCCCCTGCCGCCCCGGGCTGGCCTCGTCTTCCTCACCATCAGCAAATGTCCAGCGTTCATGGCGACTGGTCGGCCAGGACAGCCTGAGTCCTGGGCTTTGCTCCCTTCTTGTCCTTGTCCTGGGCACCAGGGTCCGGGAGCCCTTCTCCAGAGGAGGCCTTTGGGAGACAATGGCCAAAAGAGAGATGAAACGACGTTAGGGTTCTTGGCAATAGTCTGCCAGCGGAGCCACCTTCCTGGGCCACGACCACGCTGGGGTGCTGCCCTAGATCCCAGGCACTGGGCCAAGTTGTCATCTTCATGTCACAGTGGAGAAACTGAGGCTCAGAGCGGTTTGACAACTCGTCCAAGGTGCACAGCGGGGGCAGAGCTGGGGCTGGACTCAAGCAAGGCCTGTCTGACACCTGTGAGACACACGCTGACGCTCCCATCCCCACCCACTCAACCGGGGCTGTGGGGGAAGCAGTGCTCTAGATGGGGACCTGGGAGGAGACAGAAAACAAGATGAGCAGCTGCTGCCATAGCCAGCGCCTGCGGCCAGGGCTCCCTGCCACCCCAGCCCAGCCTGCTCCTGCCGGAGCCAACGGCCTGCTGCAGCGTGGGCAGCTGGAACGCCCGGGCTCCTCAGGCCACCACACTCTCTCCCACTGCCCTGGCACAGCCCGCACGCCAGTGGGCCCGGAAGCTCAGGGCACCATCCACAAGCAGCCCTGAGCCTGCACCAGCCGTGGGGCCTGAGGGCTCCTCCGTGGACACACACAGCCCCACTGAGCAGGGGGTTCGAGGCCTGGAGACCTACCTCTGGCTGAGGTTGGGCTCAGGCCTGGCATCTGGACTTGCTTCCCTGCTGCCCACTGCCCACCTGGGGCAGAGGGGAGCCAGGTAGGGGCTGAGCTGGGAGAGGCGGCCCGGGCCTGGCAGTAACTGAGTATTTTAGGAGGGGCTTTCCAGGCGAGAGGAGGAAAGTTGAGGCCCACATACCAACCATCTCCCGCCAGGTGCCCCTGAGCCACAGCCCCTCTGTACACACACAACCCACCCACACCCCATTCCTCTGGGTGTCTCATCTCGGCCACGGCGAACCTGCCAGCCCCTCCAGAACCCTGCAGCCCCCAGGTCCCTCCCTGTCCCCTGCCTCTCAGATCCACTCTGTGACGAAATTGGGTCCACAATTTTGTGCAAGGCGTGTGCTCACTCATGTTTCTCTGCGGCCCCGCAGCGCTGCTCGAGCACAGACCGCTCTCTGCCTTTCCGGGATCATCGCACCAGCCTCTGCCAGACCCCACTGCCCCCGGGCTCGCCCTGCAGGCCAGTCCCGTCAGCAGTCAGGGTGGGCTTGCAAAAGTGGCACGTCTGACCGCGTCCCCAGAGCCTGACACCCTTGCCTGGCTCCCTGTTGACTGCAGAGAAAGTCCCAGCTCCTTAGCCAGGTGGTCAAGGTCCCCAGCGTTCTGGCCCCTAAAGCACTTGTGCTCTCTGGGCCTCGTCTCCTATGTGCCTCTCCCGCCTGCCACGTGAAACCCTGGTGGCCCCTGGAAAGTCCGGCCTGTCTGGCAGCACCTCCTTGGCCCAGGCCTGGAATAGCCTTCCCTCAAGAGTTGCCTAAAACACCCCCGTCCATGAAGTGTACCCACTGACTCCCCACCTCTGGCCTGGGGGAGCTGCCCGTCCCTCCTGACTGCCCCACTTGCCACGGTGCACCCATGTGACACAGTTATACCTGGGGACACCCCCAACTTGGAAGCTCCCAGAGGCAGGAATCAATCTGTTTCCCTCTCCCTGTGGCCCCTGTGTCCCGCACAGGTCTGACTCAGAAGAGGGGCCCAGGGGACGCATTCGTTCATTCATCCATTCATCCATTCAGTGCCATTGAGGAGGCCCTCTAAGATCGGATGCATCCTCAAGTGGGACAGCCATGCTCAAAACCACCAGGTTTGTGGGCAGCCGACAGGACCCAGGAGGTGAGGAAAGGCTGGGGTTGTTGGTGTCTGCTGGGCCGACTTGGCCCCTGCCCCCGCGAGGCCTGTTCTGAGGCAGCCCAGGGCATGGGACGGCCTGGGCTTGAATTTAAGCTCCACCACTTCCTAGCTGTGTGTTGTGGGCAAGCCACTTACCCTCTCTGAGCCCCCGTTTCCTTGTCTATAAAGCTGGATAATGCCGTTTCCCTTACAGTGTCGTAGGCAAGGCTGGTGCCGGTGCAGCACTCGGTGGGTTCCCCTCCACCCATCCTTCTTCCGGGTCGTCTGGTTCAGTGGAGGACACTTGAGGCCCATCTTCAAGGAAGCAGCGGTTCGGAAACCCCCAGCTTGTGGAAGCCACCCTGGCGTGCCCCTGCCCTGGGGGAAGGGGCTGTCTGAGTTGTGGGCACAGGGTGTCCTACTATCCACAAGCCTCCATGGGCTCCTGCCCTCTGCACTTCTTGGCAGGCTTCAGGCCCAGGCACCAGGCACACCCAGCGCTGGCCCATGGCTGCTGGCAGGGCCAACCCTGTCATTGGGCCTGGCCCTGTGCCTGGCATCCCTCTGGCACTGCCGGGGCACAGGCTTCCTGCAGGCGGATGCGGGCTTGTGCCAGTGCTGGCTGGCCCTCCCCGGAGCTGAGGGGGCCTAGGGGCCAGGCCCACACCCGCTGACCCTCCCAGGGAGGCCTGATGAATGGGACCACATGTGCCAGGCCATGGCTCCTGGGGCAGAGTCCCTGCGCCCCACCCGTGACTGGGGCTTCTCAAGGCAGGGTCTTGTGCCACACCCAGACCATCCCTCAGCCCAGATGTTCCGGGCCAAGGCTGTGTGTCCCCTCTAAGACCCTCCCCAGAGCACGGTGGTCTTTTCCCCTCCAATTCCCTTTTCAGGGCAGGCCCATGTCTCCTGCTCAGTCTAGGGGAAAGAGTGCAAGAACATTCCAGAAGGAACTGGCCTGAGAAGCACATAGTGGTGGGGGACGCGTGAGGAATTCAAGGCCCTACAGGGTGTTCCATGGGTGGGTGTCGAGTGGTGGAGGAGAGAAACTCTCAGAGGAGAAGTAAGAGGCCGGATGGGCCTCAGCCCTGAAGGTTATGGGAGGCAGGGAAGGGGGCAGGGAAGTCAGATGGGCATGTCCTGCCGGTCCTTCAGGCTGTCATGCAGGGGTGGCCCGGTGGACAAGATGGCAGGCTCAGGGCCAGTGGGGAGGCGGCCGCTGCAGGGCCTGGAATGCCCAGTGGTGGCAACCACTGGGGTAAGTGAGGCCACCCGGCAAGGAAGAACTGACTGGGCGTAGCAGGGGGGCAAGTGTGGGGCGTGAGCCCGGCGACCTGGTTTCCAGCCCAGGCAACTGAGGTGGGGTCCAGGGGTGAAGCTGGCAGGAGAGACGACGGCAGCTGTCTGGGGCCTGTACCCACGAGGTGCCTGTAGGCCGTGCAGGTGGGATGTCCAGATGCAGCTCCGAGGGCAGGTTTGCCCCAGAGGTAGATTTCGGGGGTCGCCCAGGGAGGGGCGGATGCTGCAGCTGAGTTGGGGGCACAGGGAGCAGGCGCAGAGGGACAGCGCCCATGCTTGGAAGGTGTGCTCAGAAACCCCGAGACACTCGAAAGACCCTGTGGGCTCCCAGGTCCCACCGTGCCCGGCCTGAGGCCTCCCTCTCCGCCCTCCTGCCCTTCACCTCACGCGCCTCTGGAATTTTCCAGGTGGAAGTTCTCCTCAAAGGCCCTCTCGGGTTCTGCCTGCTGAAGGCATCCTGTCTTTGGGCCCCACCTCCAACCCCCAGCAGGCCTGGAGGGAGCCCCCTGCAGCGCCGGGCCCTCCTCCTCGAGGGGTAGCGGCCAAGGAAGGAGACGGGCCTCCGGTGACCCCTGCTCACCTCTCCCTGCTCCCCACCAGTTCCAGACACACTCGCGATTTATCTTTCTCTGTTGTTTATTGTGTGCGGGCCAGGCCTCCCAGCCAACTCAGAGCTGGACGGGCCAGCTGCGGCCTGAGACGTCCATCCCAGCCAAGCCCAGAGCAGCCCCCCGCCTGCGTCCCCTCAGCTGCCCCGAGCCAAGCAGGCCCTGAGCGCTGGCCTGGCTGTGCACGCTCTTTATGGAGCCCCGGGGCCCGTTGCCCCTGTTGTCTGCCTGTGTTTACAGCCTCGTGATTTTATTCCGGTGACGCCCCAGTCTGGACGAGGCCTGCTGGATGCCACCCTGCTGAGGCCCCTCAGCGCTGCCCTGGGCTCCTCATCCGTCATTTCGCCCAGCCTCGCCCACGGCGGCGGAGGGCTCCTCACCCAGGAGGAGCAGGGAGGGCGCAGTGGGGGAGCTGGTGGGGAGCCTGCGCTCTTTCTGCTGCATTCTGAGTGTGTGTGTGTGTGTGTGTGCATGTATGCACAGTGTGTGTATGTATGTCTGCATGTGTATGCATGGGTGTGTGCATGTGTGTTTGTGAATGCATGTCTGTGCATGCATACATGTTTTTATGTGTGCATATCTGCAGTGCATACATGTTTTATGTGTGTGCATGTATGTTTGTGTATGTGCATGTGCGTGTATTAAAGTTTGGGGGAGGCTCACCCCTAACCCCCACCCTAGAGCCTGCTGATGAGACGCAACTTGGACAGCTGAGGACACAAGTGTCCACAGCCCAGCCCAGGCCTCCGGGTTTGCTTCCCACTGCACAGGTGTGTGACCTTAGCCAAGTTCTTCACCTCTCTGGGTCTCAGGTTCCTTTCGGGTAAAATCTGGCCTCGCGCCACGCCTTTGGGCAGTGAGGGCTGTGCTGGGCTCTGGCTGCACACGCAGGCCTGTCTGTCCCTCTGTCCCTCTCTCCCTCAGCTGCAGTTGTTAATCTTCAGGGGGCGCTTCGCTGAAAAACACCCCTATAGACATACACGCAAGATTCAGTAAGTTGCCCAAAGTCCCTCCACGAATCTTCTGGCTAAGAACCTTCTTTATGGAGCTCAACAGAAAGATCCCCAGGAAGATTTGTGTAGCACACGCGGAGGGGGTAACACCCACTGCGGGGTCCCTAGTGGTGATGGAGAGACCCAGGGCTGCCACTCAGGCCCACCTTCTCCGTCCTCCAGGAAACAAAGTCATGGGCAGTTCTTAGGCAGCCTTAAGCCATGTACAACCCCTGCCACGGCAGGTGACCTGAGCTCACACCTTGACCCTAGCTGGTTTGATGAAAAAGGAGGGTGTCCCTTCTCCCTGGTAGAAATTAGGGGCTGGAGTGCTCCTGTTGCTGTGCGGTCCCTGGCTAAGGACTCCACAGTCCGAGGGGATTGTTACTCTCAAGGCCAAGGAGAGGGGACCCTGAACAGGACGACACCTCTGGCCCACGGTGGGTGTACAAGGTGGCAGGGCCTCGCAGAGCTTGCTCACTCTGCGGTGTGCTGACAGCCAGGCAGTATGCAGAGCGCTCCCCAAGCATACCCTGTCCCTTGCGGCTGGAGTTCTAGAGGCTGGCCGTGGCAGTCAGGTGACTACCTCCTGGGGATCCCCAAAGGCAGGCCCAGAAAATTTGAAAATTCCTTGAAGACATCAATTCGCAGGGCCACCTGCACCGGAAGCAGCTGAATTCCCAGGGCACCCCCACCCCCACTGAGAACTGCAGGCTCTGGGCTTCCCTTATACCAGGCACGGGACTCGGGAGACTGAGAACCTGCCGGGTGGGGTGGCTGTGGCTGAGACAGGAGAACGGTCACCCCAAGGACACGGAGCCCCCAAGGGGCAGCCATCTCCTGGGTCTCCTGGGACTGGCTAGCCCATTTCCACTGACCTGAGTGGGCAGTGGGTGCCCCCCACCCCAGGGAACTTCAGAGCCTGAGAAGCTTCCACCTGCTCCACACCAGCCAAGGACATCTAAGGAGCTGACACCATGTCTTGTGGATTGTGCTAGAAAGGGGACAGAGCGGGGAGGCTCCCCAGTGGGTCAGGAGACCCTGGGCCCACGAATCAGCTGACCCTCGGGAGACAGGTTGGAGGGAGGGATGGTTCTGAAGAACCAAGCTCCAGGAGGAGCAGGTGTGCGTGTGTATGCACGGGACTGAGCTGGGTGTCTTTCACCTTGAAGTCTGCAGGTCTCAGTCCAGAGTCTTGGACCCGGGCCTGTGACTCAGAGGCTGGCCTTGCTCAAGCCGCTGAGCGTGGGGTCAGGGGAGGTCCAGGCCACGCAACTACAGTTGGGAGTCCAAGATCAGGGCCAAACATGGGCGCCCAGCCGGCCCACCCCATATGCACCCGTGTCCAACACTGCTCTCAGATTGTTTGCCTTTCAGGGGAAAGAGGACTGGGGCTCGCAGGTCTGGGGGTGCCCATAAAACGCTGGTGAATACATGCGTGTTCCCCAAAATAGTCCCGTAACAAGTCACACTGGAGAAAGAGACGGCGTTTAAATCAAAGTCACGGGGCCTGTGCAATTGATTCCATCTACCATCCTTCCTGTGCACTGGAAACGTCCGCGTCTCGACCAAACCCCCCACCCCGCTCCCCCACAACCTGGCTTCGACCAGACGCTCATAAATCTGTTTCGCTTGTTCCACACGAGCTGCCTGGGAAAAGGCCCCATTTGCTGCGTCTGCTCCTCCGTCCAAATGTTCAACGCCTTCAAGATTTTATGATTTTGGGTTATTGAGTTGGCCTCCTGGGTCCCCTGTGGTAGGCGGCTTTTTGAGAGAGCGGGAGAGGCTTTGGGTGACCTCAGGTTCACCTCTCGCCTGGCCGGAGCAGAGAGCATCATATGAAAGCCCTACAGCCGCCGAGGGGCCCTATGGCCTTTCATGGGAGCTCCTGGGGGCGACATAGGCCCTGACCCGAGGCTGCCCCCTGAGCCCCCACTCGGGCCCCACACCCCACCCATCCTGAGGTTCTGGGCTCATTTTTCCTCGACTTCCTGGATCGACATTGCCAAACCCTCAGCTTCTGCTTCCCTCGCTGGCCCCAGGTCCTCCTCCCTCCAAGGATCCCCCGAGGGGGACAGCCAGGAGGTCAGGGGAGGGCAGGGGTGAATGCCCAGGGTCGCTCACTCCACAGCCAGGCCTGGCCTCCTCTGTGCCATGCCTCATGCTGCCACCAAGTCCTGGATAAAGGCCAGGCTGATCTTCAGCGGGTGTGTCCTGGAAAAGTGGGACAGGTTGTTAAATATGTTGACTGACATCCAGAATGCAGGGACACCTGCCCTCGCCCAGAGGGACTGCACAGTCTCAAGGGGGAAGCAGGCAGGTACCTGGAGAATTATAAGCCCAGTGTTCAGTGGTGTTCAGCTTGACTTGGGGGCTCAGAGGAGCTCCCGGAGTGGGGTGGGGGAGATATCTTCCAAATTAATCTCTGAAGGACCCACAAGAAATGCCAAAAGGTTATGGTGACAGAAGGGACAGAGGAGTGGCAGGAGGGACAGCATGAGCGGAGCCCAGAAGCAAGAGAGTGATGTTTGCTGTGTTTGGGAAACAGGCTGTGGCGTCCAGAAAAACAGGGAGATAAAAGCTGGAGACCAGTTGTCTTCTACAGTTCTGGGCTTGGGAGAATGAGGTCTGCCTTGGGGACAACAGTTTAATCAGGAAAGCGGCATGATAAGATTGGAACTGTAGCAAAACCAGGAGGAGCATTGTGGAGCAAGCAACCCTACCCCACACCATACACCAGAATTAATTCTAAATGGATCACAGACCTACTTGTAGGAGCTAAAACAATAACATTTCTAGAAGAAAACACAGGGTGGGGGGAATCTTCGTTACCTTGGGTTTGGCAAATACTTCTGAACTATAATACACAAAGCACAAAGAATCAAGGAAAAAAATCAATATATTGGACTTCATCCGAATGAAAAAGTTTAGCTCTTCGAAGATATTATTAAGAAAATGGGCCAGGTGTGGTGGTTCATACCTGTATATCCCAGCACTTTGGGAGGCCAGGGCAGGGGGTTGCTTGAGGCCAGGGCAACGTGGCAAGATCCTGCCTTTACAAAATATTTAAAAATTGTCCAGGCTTGGTAGTGCATGCCTGTAGTCCCAGCTACTCAGGCTTGAGCCCAGGAGCTGGAGGTTACAGTGAGCTATGATCACGCCACGGCACTCCAGCCTGGGCAGAGCCAGACGCTGTCTCTAAAAAGAATGAACATTTACAGCTCAATGATAAGAAGAAAAATGACCCAATCTAAAAATGGGCAAAAAACCAGAACTCTTAAAAGGGGCACAACCACTTTTGAAAGCAGTTTGGTAGTTTCTTAAAATGCTAAACATACACCTACCACATATGACCCAGCCGTTCCACTCCTAGGAGTTTCCCAAAAGAAGTGAAAACATCTATCAACGCACTAAAATTATACATGAATATTCATAGCAGTTTTATTTGTAAGAGCTAAACACTGGAAAAAAACCAAATATCCATCAATGGGTGAATGGACAAATTGAGATATAACCATGTAATAAAATATGACTTGGCAATAAAAGAAGAATGAACTATGGCTAAGTGCTACAACATGAATGCATCTCAATATATTCTGAATGGAAAAAGCCAGACGAAAGAGAGTATGCAAAATTCTAGAAATCGCAAACTAATCTATAGTGACAGGAAGCACATCAGTGGTCCTTTGGGGACAGGACTGAGGGATTTGGGAGTTACCAGCACCTCTCCCTGTGGTTCTCAACTTGGGCTGCATATTAGAATGAAAGCTGGAAAGTTTTTAAAATCATGATGCCTGGGCCCCAGCCCTAGACCAATAGAATGTCTGAGGATTCTGCCCGGCATTGGAATTTTCCCAGTGCTCCCAGGGGACTCTGGTGGGCAGCCCAGGCTGATAACCCTGACCGTGGCTGGTGGTTGGGAGAAGTTGAGCCCCCCAGAGTAGGGTGTGGCGAGTGGCAAGAGAAGAGGACCTGGGACCAGGCCTTGAGAAGCCCCAACTTTAAGGGGCGGAAAGAGGAGAGTAGCAAGAGATGGGAGTAGCTGGAGGAGGAGTAGCTGGAGAAGGAGTAGCTGGAGAAAGAGGAGGAAAATCAAGTAGGTCCCAGAGGAAAAGTGAAAATGGATTCATGAAGTGGGAAGTTAAAACTAGTGTGACGTGCTACGGCAACGTGGAGTGAAATGAAGAGTGAAAAGGTTTATGGGATCCACCAACAGAAAGGTCATCGGTGAACTTGGAGAGAGCAGTTTTGGTGGAATAGGGGTGACAGAAGCCAGACTGGAGGGCAGTGTGAGAAGTGGAAACTGTGAACTTGGACAACTCTCAAAATAACTTTTAAGTAGAAGAGAGTGTGGGGTTAGGGGAGGGTCGAGGGTTTTCAGGAATGGCGAGACTTGGGCATATTTGATCGCGGAGAGAAAGGAGCCCGAATGGAACAGAAGAGTCTAGAAGGATCTCGGCTGTGAGGTCACAGGTTTGTGACAAAGCCATTCTAGGGTAAAAGGAAGGCCCTTTCCATAAATGTGCTGGAGCACCTGGAGTATGTACGGGAGAAAAAGGAACTTTAATTCCCACCTCACACCACACACAAAATTAATTCAAGACGGATCATAGGCCTAAACGTGAAGTCTAAAACCACAAAGTTTATAGAAGAAACTGTGGGAGATTATCTTTATGACTTTGGGGCAGGCAAAGTTGTGTTAGTAAACAGGACATAAAAAGCACTGATTATGAGAGAAGAATTGGTAAACCAGACTTTGTAAAAATCTAAAGCTTCCACTCATCAAAAGATACCACTCAAGGCAAAATTAATCTATGTTGAATCAGATCGGACTGGGGGTGCTGCCTAACTGGAAACTGGCACGAGGGAATGTTCTGGACTGATGGATGTGTCTTGATAGGCGTGGGAGTTACATTCGTGGGTATGTTTCTCAAGAAAAGATTCAACTGTATACTTAAGATCTATGTACTTTATATAAATTAGATAAATTATATCTTAATATAAAAGGTAGAAGGAAAACACACCATGAGGAGGTGAAAAGGCCAGAAGATATTTGCAACACGTGTATCCCATAAAGAACTTACATCCAGGATATATAAAGAACTCCCACAATCAAAATGGAAAAAAATACCCTATTTTTAAAATGGATAAAGGTTTAAACATGCACTTCATAAAGATATCCACAAAGACATTCTGATGGTTAATAAGCACGCGCAAAGGTGTTCGACATCTTAACGCAACAGGCAAATGCAAATTAAAACCACAATGAGACAACACCCACATGCCTACCAGAATGGCTAAAATGAAAGCGAGACAATTCCAAGTACTGACAGGATGTAGAGCATTTTATACTCCACACACTGTTAGAGGAAGTATTATTTAATAATATAAAGTGGTACAACCACTTTGGAAAGCTATTTAATAGTTTCTGATAAAGTTAAGCACACATTTACCCTCTGACACAACAATTTCACTCCTAGGTACATATCCAAGAGAAATGAGTGTGTAGTATGTCCACCAGAAGACTTGCATAAGAGTATTCACAGCAGCTTAATTCACGAAGCCCCAAACTGGCAACAACCCACACATCCATCAGGAGAGGATAGATAGGTGTGAATTGTGGCACGTCCACACCATGACCCCACACAGCTATAAAAAAGAACCACCTAATGATTCACGTAAAACACGAATGCATCTCAGAAACGTGTTATTGAGCAGAATAAACCCCAGGCACAAAGAAATACGTATGTTATAACTCCACTTTGTGTGATGTTCAAGAACAGATAAAAGTGGCCAGGCGTGGCGGCTCACACCTGTAATCCTAGCACTCTGGGAGGCCGAGACAGGAGGATCGCTTCAAGTCAGGAGTTTGAGAACAGCCTGAGCAAGAGCGAGACCCCATTTCTACTAAAAATGGAAAAAAATTAGCTGGGCGTGGTGGCAGCCCCTGCAGTCCCAGCTACTCAGGAGGCTGAGACAGGAGGATCTCTTAAGCCCAGGAGTTTGAGGTTGTTGTGAGCAAGGCTGATGCCATGGCACTCTAGCCTGGGTGACAGAGTGAGACTGTCTGAAAAAAAAGAAAAAAAGAGATAAAGTTAATTTAAAAAAAAAGAACAGATAAAAGCAAAAACGGTGATTACAATTGAAAGGGATGTACCTTAGTACCTTCTTTTCCCCTACCTCCTTCCAGAGCAGGGGGACGGGATTGGGTGCCCTGGGGCAGGGTCGCGTTCCTATCAAAGGGCCAGCAGCGCAGCCAGCTCCAGAGAGGACAGCAGGGACTCAGCCCCACTCGGATGGCAGGCGTGAGCATCTCTCTGCAGCCAGGGTCCCCTCTCCACCAGCTCCATCTCCTCTCGTGCTCAGCACCAGCTTCCCAGCCTCCTATCCCACCCCTACCCCTGCTGGAACCCTGTGGTGGACCCACTGCCCTCAGGATAAAACCCAAGACCCTCAGCTTGGATTCAAGGCCTTTGTGGCCCACCCTTGTCTGCCACTCCAGCCCCTGCTAGACCAGACGTGAGCACCCAGGACTGTGGACACACGGAGCGGAGTGGGGCTGAGCCTTACTCAGTCGTCCTTCAAGGGCTAGAGTGCACACTCATGGGGCTCCGGGGCACCCTCAGGCCCACGGTGCTGTCTGGGGGTGAGAGAGACCAGGCAAGGCGGGCACAGTGGGGAGTGCAGGTGGGTGGCTGCAGGGGACGGTCTATCTGGTCCTCCCAGGGACGTGCACAGCCAGGCAACGGTGATTTGGGGGCAGAGATAGGTCAGGCCATTCATTGATAGATACATCCGACTTCCCCGGGGAGGAGATACCAACCAGAGCTGGGCCAGGGCCAGCGACGTGGGAGTTCAGAGTGGACTCTGGTCCTGGTAGGAAAACTGAAGCAGAAGTCTGGACCTGCAGACCAGGCTGTGCAGTGGGTGAAGGGGGAGGGCAGAGCCTGTGCCCCTGGGACAAGCCAGCAGAGCAGGAGTCTCAGGGCTGTTGGATCCAGTTCCAAGCTTTGTGGGGGTGGGGAAGGTAGGACAACATCCTCCGCTAGGCAGCTCCAGGCACCAGATCCTGCGTAGGGTTCCGTGTCAGGAGGGTCCCGGTCCCCGCAGGGGATTGATGATACCCCCAAAGGATTAACGGGAGCGACTCTAAGGAAGGGAGTGTGTCCCGAAAGGGTTGGGGGCCAGGGAACCAGGAAGGCCCAACCTGGCAACCATGGGGCACTGTTACCCACCCACCCCCAGGCTTGAAGGGGCGCAGGAAGGAAAGGTGTTCTCAGGGTCCAGCAAGTGCTGGGACCATGCAAGAGGACCCCCCGCCCTCAGAGCGGGGACCCTAGAGGGACACAGCTACCCACAGAGCTACAACCAGGCATGAAGGGAGGCTGGGAAGAAACACCCCAACTTCTCTCTCCTCCTGCTCTCCACACCCCCATTGGAAGCCACAGACCACGGAGCCCTGGGGAGGGACTCAGTCCTGAGGGGCCACCCTTCTGGGCTCAGTGGGACAGACGAGGGTGGAGCGTGCATGGGTGCAGGGCGTGGGAAAGTCTGTAGAGCGCCTCACATGCATCCTTGGTCATCCTTCAAGGTGGCGATTTTTAGCCCACTTCATGGGTCAGGAAAGTGAAGCTAAGATGGGAGGGCACATGCCCAAGTCCACTTACAGGTCGTAAGTGGCCAAGGCACAGGCCTGGGCCCCTGGATCGTGGTGCTCAGGTCAGGTTCCCGAGGCCTCCGCTGCTCCTGGCTGCACCAGGAGGAGGACGGGCAGACCATGCTCGGTGCTGGCTTCAAGGACCCTGAGCTGGCCACGAAAGGGTGGCTCCCTTGGGACGGCGACCTCGGCCCCCTCCTCCCTCCGAGCCAGGTCCCCGAGCCCTTCCGGCTCCCCTCTGGTGGCGCCCCTCTCAGCCACGGCTGGACGCCAGTCCCTCACACAGCCGTGCTGACAGATTGGGTGTCTCCGGTGCACCAGCGGCTGCCGCTAAGTGGCTTCCTGGCAGGGAGTCAGGGGTCACCTCATCCCCGCTCTGCTCAAAACAGCGCTGGCCTCGTCAGGGGGCGCCTCCCACGCCTGTCTGCCGCATGCGGGTGTGTTTATCGTCAGCTCTGAGGTCCAGCCCCAGTTTGGGGACTCTGGGGGAGTAGGGCAGATGGCTCCCTGGCGGGAGGGGCCTAGCCCCTGGGCCCGTGAGCTGGCGAGCCTTACCACGCGTGTTCACTGTGTGCCACACGTGCAGGGCCCTCTGTGTCCCGAGCTCTGGCTTCTGCCTCACCCTCTCGAGTCGGGCCGTGGTGTCCAGGCCGCTGGCTCTGGGCCTCGGCCCTGGCAAGTCCTTGATCTCAGACTTCTCCTCCTCCTCTTGTTCTAGAATGGTGTTTATTGAATGTAAATACGGTATTTGATAAAGTCACACACAAATTGTGATGGGAGAGCATCACCAAGGAGAAGATAGGCCCTTTTTTTTTTTTTTAGTGAAGGGTGATTTTTTTCATTTTTAAATTTTATCTTTTTAAATTGACACATAATAATTGTATGGATTTATGGGATACATAGTGATGTTCTGACACATGCAATTATAGTGATCAGATCAATGTAATTGGCAAATCCATCATCTCAAACATTTGTCATTTTGTGTTGGGAATAGTCGATATTCTCCTTCTAGCAATTTGCAACTATATATGGCTGTTACCTATAGTCATCCTACAGTGGTGTAGAAGACTAGAAAGAATTCTTAATTTCATGCAATGTGTCCTGCTAGGGTCAGCAGCTGCCAGAGACTGTGGCCTGTGTGGTGGCGAGGTTTGGGGTTCCAAGGCCAACTCCACCGCCTATGAGATGAGTGGCCCTGGGCAAGTCAGTTCCCTTCCCTGGGACTCAGTCTTCTTTGAGAAACGGGGAGGAGAGAGCTAAGGACTTAATAGGACTTCGGCAAGTGTCAGTCCCCTGTCCCCCATGCTCCACACGTGATGTCCCCTAAGATGTATGACACTGGGCTTGTGTGTCGTTGTAGCACAGGGGGTGGCCCTGTGGCCCAACCTGCTCAGCCTGCAGCCCATGGCCGGCCCTGTGCTGGGAGTTCAGACACAGCCCAGTTCTTGCCAAGCTCCCAGCCAAGAGGGTAGGCGATTTCAGTCCAGTGTGACGAGCAGTAGCAGAAGGTACGTCAGGACGAAGGCACAGCACAGATGAGATCAAGGAAGGCTTCTCGGAGGCAACATAGGAGCTGGGCTGTGAGGCCCAGCAAGGATGTTTCAGGTAGAAAGGCAGCCGATGAACAAGCATTTCTGATAGAAGGACCAGCACCTGGAGAGGGAAGGTCACTGCGTGTTGGGGGATCAGATGTGGTTCTCTATGGTCAGAGCAGAGGACGTCCAGGGTAGGGGTGTCTAGAAGAGTGGGGGCCCTAGTACCAGGGCATCTGGGGCCCTCCAGAGCTGGGAGGGGAGGGGTAAACGGGAAGGGAAAAGAGCAGAGTCTCTCCAGGTGTGTCGGGAACCACCTGCCTTAATGCTACCTGAGTTATAAATGCAGATTCCAGTGTGCCCGGCTCTCAGCTCAGGGTGCTGGTGGGCACTCTGGGTGACATTCCCCAGCAGGCAGAGGGCCCGTTTGTCTCCACCTCTTCCCTCTGAGACAAGGAGGGGCAGGGGCTGAGCCTCTGGGGTCCCTGGCCTGGGGTACAGTCCCTGGCCGGCCCCAGCAGAAGCCCATCCCACGCTGGCTGGTGGAGCCCATCCAGCCAACACACTCGCTCTTTGCCTGCGTCCCAGCAGGGGAAGGTGCCTGGGGTGCTGTCAGCTGGGTCAGCGTCCAGCGTCCAGCTGAGTCAGCAGTGCCAGCCGCTCATCTGGCCCCGCAGATGCCCTCCTGAGGGCTCCTCCAAGAGGTCAGGGTGGCCTCAGACAGGCAGAGGGCTGCAGGGTCAGGGAGCCGGCTCTGGGGGTGGGAGGGCCTCGAAAGTAAACAGAGTCTCCACCAGAACAGGGAGACGGGGCGGGGCGCAGGCAGAGAGGCACAGCAGGTGCCCCGGGGACACGGATGGGCTGAGCCCCGGTCCCACCTGAGCAGGGTAGCAAACCCATGCCTGCTGCAGACAGCCCGGGACTCTGTGAGTTTGCACATGGGAGTGTGCAAAGATCCTCCAAGGCTCCGGTGGAGGGGATTTGAAATAATCCCAGCTCAGCGAGGGATGGGACTGAGCAGGGCAGAGGGAGGGTGGGGCTCAGGGACAGGGCCCGGGGAGGGCACAGGGGCTCTGCGAGGGGTTTGTGTCCTGAGCTGGGACTGGGCACGGCTTGGCCTGGGCTGAGCCCCCGTGGTGCCTAGCACGGGCCAAGGCTGGGGGCAGCCGGGCCTCTCCCAAAGCCCTCCTTGTCGGCGGGCAGACGGGCGGGGCGGGCTGGGGGCTGGGCGCGGCCGCTCATATCTTCCCCGTTACTTCATCCATTTTGCTCCCACTGATCCCTTGTTTATCTCGCTGGGAATGCAGGCTCGGTGGAAGCCCGGGCCAAGAGAAAGGCCAGAGCCTGGGCCGCCTCCAGGAGGCCTCAGCCTCGCTCGCCCTCCTCCCTCACCTGGACCCTGGGCTGAGCACGCCTGGGGACGGCCATCGAGGCACCAGCCACGCCAGGGGGGCCCGGCTGAGAACCCCCGACGTGGCACCCAGAGGCCGGGTCTGGACTGTGCCCTGGGCAGGCTGTGATCAGGGCGGATAAGTGGCCATCGTCTATGAATTGGGGGTTGTTTTAATTGACCTTTGAGAAGGATTACTGCCGTTAATAATAAGCACCCACCCCCTGAGCCACACTCGGCGTCCCCACGGATCACCATCATCCCACTTTAGAGATAGGATGGCGAGGCACTGGGAGCCCCTCCAGCCAGCACCTTGCATCTTCAATTGCTGAGGCTGCGAGGTGCAGGGGGTGCCCCTAGGTGGGTGCAGGGGTGGGGACCAGGCTGGGAGAAGACTCTCTGGGCTGGGGGAGGGGTAGCACCACAGGAAATGATGGCTGCCCTGGGCATTGTGAGAGCCCAGCAGGGCCAGTGCCTTGGAAAGTCGTTTGGGAAGCGGCCAGAGGGGGACAGTAGACCCCTACTGGGCCAGACCCTGCCAGGGCCTGCCGCGGGGGGGGCCAGGGAGACGCTGGCGGACCCCGGAAGCTCAGGTCGAATTGGCCCCAATCCTGACCTCCAAGCAAGCCTATCTGCCCCAGATCACCCTTTTGGGGGTGGGGCTCGGATTCTTTGGCCTAAGCAGGCCTAACTGAGCCTTTGTCCTCAGCAACGATCTCCAAGGACACCCTCCATGGAAGGGGCTTGCAGGTCCCCATCAGACATAGAAACCAGGGCCCAGAGAAGGTGCGCAAGCTGCCGAGGGTCACAGAGCTGCGTGAGCTGGGATCCAAGCACACCCTGTCTTACTCACGAGCTTGCCGACTGTCTGGACCTTCACCGCCTAGAACACCCGCTGTGGGTCCCCTCCTTAGGCGGGCCTGAGTTCCGGCTGGGCACCGGGGCCAGAGCCTCAGGGTCCTCTTGTCTTCTTTCCTCCTGTGACTTGGTTTTCCGGTCTGTGAAATGGGGTGGGTGGGTCCAACTCCAGGCCTGCCTCTGCCCTCAGTACTGGAGCCTCAAGGAGGGATGAGGTCATATTTGTCTAGGGGCTCGAGCATCTTGGAAGGAGAAAGCTCGGCAAAGACAAGGGCCCATTGTCCCTCCTTCCCCGGCCCCCCGCCAACTCCCGCCCGTCACCAGACGAGGCCTGCCCTACCCACAGCCCCCAGAGGCCACCATGTGCCAACATGGGGTGACTCAGTCCCCTCCCTCCCCATCGAAGCTTTGTTGGGGGGCTGTCGGGGAAGGCAGGAGAGAAGAGGAGACATGGGGGGACCCTGCTTGAGCACTGCACACCCGGGCCACTACAGTGGGCTTGGGTGAGAGGTCAGGCAATAATAACCAAAACGGGGGCAACTTTTAAACTTGCTTTTCCGCAGCGTTCTTTCTCAGCGAATGCTCACCACACCCCTGAAGGGGGCATTGCTGTCGTCACTCCCGTCTCACAGATGCAGAATACTTGTCCTGGGCCACTCAGCTCATAACTGGAAGGGATGGCAGAGGTGGGATGTGCACCGGAGTCTGTGTGGTTCTAACGGGTTCTGCAGAGCAGACCCAGGGGCTGGGGCTGGGCTGGGGGACGGGGGAGGGACAGGCCCAGCACCTGGAGCTCACGGCAGGTGGGGGTTCCCAGCAGAGATGTGACGCCTTCTCACTGGGCCTGTGGACAAGGCTACGGGCCTCTTTGGTACAGAATGGGGACGTTGGGGCACGTCAGTTCTGCTGCTGCTGGGGACTGGGTGGACTCCTTGGCCGCTGGCACCCGGTGGTGGTGGGGTTGGGTAAAGGATGCTCCAGAGATTTCAGTGCTTTAAAACACCTAATGGGACCACACATGAGCAGGGGCTGCTTCTGTATCCCCGAGGTCCTTGGAGCTCGGTCAGCCGTTAGCCGGACAGGACAAATAACAGCTCGAATGTGATGCGTGCAAAAGTAAACTCTTGGTTTCCTGCCCAGCCTGCCCCTCCCTGTGTCTTCCCCATCTCAGGAAATGGCACCATCGTCTGCCGGGCTGCGCAGGCCAGAAACCTGGGAGGCATCCTTGGATCCTCCCGCCCTCACCACCCACACCCAGCCACTGCCAAGACTTGTCAATTCTGCCTCCAAAATAAATCCCAAACCCACTTCTCTCTGTTCTCACTGCCACCACTGTGTCCGAGCCACCACCCTGGAGGCCAGCACTGCCTCCTCCCTGCCGGCCCTCTGCCCCCTCCAGTCCGCTCCCCAACATGAGACAGAAGAATCCACTTAAAATACAAATCAGTTCCCACCATTCTGCTTAAACTACCCCTGCCTGCAATGGCTTCCTGTTGCATTTGCACCAAAATTGACACCCTTCGACTGGCTCTGAGGTTCATCATGCATGACCTGGTGCTGCCTCACCTCCTTCCGCTGTCCCCCAGCTGTTTTCTTCTCAAATCTGTGCCTTTGCACATGCTGTTCCTTCTGCCTGGATGCTGTTCCCCGCAGTTGGTCTTCT
This sequence comes from Propithecus coquereli, assembly GCF_000956105.1. Taxonomy (NCBI): domain Eukaryota; kingdom Metazoa; phylum Chordata; class Mammalia; order Primates; family Indriidae; genus Propithecus; species Propithecus coquereli. The sequence goes on from NW_012139414.1 coordinate 1,430,537, forward strand.
CTCACCCTTCAAGTCTCGGCTTGTAGCTCGCTTTCTCTGCCAACCTAAACTCCATCTCCCCAGGTCTTTATGCTCAGAGCCACCTGCGTGTCTCCTTCATCAGAATTTACCTTAATTTATAATTATGTGTCTATCTTTTGTCTGCGCCACCAAACTGTAAGATCCAGGAGGACAGGAGCCTACCCGTCTCGTTCACTGCCATGCTCCCAGAAGGAACACAAATATCTGTGGACTGACTTAGCCACTGACATAATAGCAGCAGCTCTAATTTCCTGAGCACTTTCAATTCTTCCTCATATTGGGTATAATACTCGTCACAACCCCCCTCTGAGGGAGGTAGTGTTGTTGCTTCCCATTTTCCAGATGTGGAAACTGAGGCTCAGAAGCCAGGACTGGTCACCCACCATCACACACCCAGAGTGCGGCAGAGCCAAGGTCAGGTTGGTCAAATCTGAGGTCTGAGCTTCTAACCATTATGGAGTCTGGGTAATTTATTAAAATCAACTCCACGATGATATTCGTCAAGTCCCAGAAGTCATCAGTGGTAAGGTTTTACGGGTCACGAGGAAAGGTAAGGACCCGGACAGGTAGACGACAGTGTGCCGTCCCACGTTCAGAGATGTAAAGATGGGAAAACAGTGCTTCTTGGGAACTGATGAAATACAGTATTTGGGGAGCAAAAACCATTCAATCCTCAGGACCCAAGGGGCAAGATAACAGATGGGTTTCTCAGCAGCGATGAGGACACCATGCCCCTGGGCTGGAGAGTTCAAGGTCCCTGGGGGAAGCTGGGCACGGACGACCCAACGAGATGGACGTGATGACCGCTCTGGCAGAGGCATCTCGGCTCCTCCTGGGGAGGGGATGGGGGCAGAGGCAGAGCAGGCCTCCCAGAGGAGGGGTGGCTGAGGCGGACCGCAAAGCGCGAGCAGACAGAGGTCAAGGGGGCCAAGAGCCCTTGCACCGTCCCTTGCTGGGAAATGCCGTGTGGCTCCCTGTGGCTGGGACAGAGAGCAGGACGTGGCCGGGCTGTCACGGGGCAGGAGGTCATGGCCCTTCCAGGGCTGGCGAAGGAGCTGAGGCTTCATCCTACAGCGGAGGGGACCACAGGGCAGGGGACCATGAGGTGACAGGGCGGCCTGGGCAGCAGACGGGTGGGGGCCGCCTCCCCAACCCAGGCCTGGGAATGTCGGGGCTGGCGGAGAACCCGCCGGAGGCTGGTGAAAGGCCCACTCACCATGACGGATGGGGGCCCTGTCGGGCCACGCCAATTAGGCGAGATGGAGTGCCAGGGCGGTGCTATAAATATCTTGGCCGCCGACAGGCCCGGGAATGTAAATGGCGATGTTCAGCAAGTAGGAGAAATTGTTCAGTTCAGACAGGATGGGTTTTTTGGGTTTTAAAAACATGTTCTGCCCTCCACGAAGATTTCAAGGTGGACAGCAATGAGGCTGGTGCCCAAGGGCTGGCTTTTTGTCCAGTCACAGGCTGGAGCAAAGATGTGTGAAGCCAAAGCCTCGGTGGCGGGAGAGAGTAGGGGAGTCCCTGGAAAGGCCATTGCACTTGAACCCCAGAAAAAGCCTGAACTCAGCTCGCAGCTCTGTCCATGGTCAGAGGGGCACCTGGGTGAGGGAGGGGCCAACCACCCAGTCTGGGGACACACAGCCCAGCCAGGTGTTGGGGTTATCGCCTGCCCCGAGGAAGTGATGTCTCCTCTGCAGAGGGATGTGGCGCAGCCTGGTACCCTCAATTGAGCTCTGAGAGGGACATACACACACTCAGAGGGACATAAGGACGCCTGGCACAGAAGCATCCAGGTGCGGGGCCTGGGCTGGCGAGTGACACAGGGCAGCCACAGCCCAGGGTGAGCCGGGCCTGCAGAAGAGCCCAGGACAACAGCAAGGTGACATCCAGGTGTCATCCAGGGCCTTGCAGTGCTGGGGCCCTGGGCCGGGCATGACCCTGCAGAGACGCTGCTCTGTGTGCTCAGGAGAAGGGGCTCTGAATTGGAGAAGACACGCCCTCCCTGGGGAAGGGACAGGCATATGTGGCGGGGCACAGGGGTGGTGGGGACAGCAGGCATGACCACAGAGTTGCATCCAGCAAGCTCTCATCTCCTGGCCCAAAGCCGCCCACCCCCAGGGACAAGGCTGAGGGGATGAACGAGATCACTGGGCCGCTTGTGGAGGGGCAAATGTCTGCTGAGGGCCTACTACATGCCAGGCCCTGTGCTCCGCTCCAGCTGGAGGCCCGGGCGTGGGGGCGGGGCAGGGGTCTGGCCCACTAAGAAAGGAGTTCGTGGAGGCCTGGAGATGGGATGAGGGATCAGCCAAGCCCCAGACAGAGCGTGGGGCAGAGCTCAGTTTCCAAGGGAAGCCATGGCACTGGGAGCGAGCTCCTCTGGGCAGGAGCAGATCCAGAAAGTGTGACACTGAGGTCGAAACTGCTCCCCCAAAAGGACAAGTGGTGCATCGCCCCAGCCTGGGCAGGGTGGGCTTGGGAACAGAGCTGAAGTGCAGGTTGCGGTGGTGGCAGGACCCTGAGTCCCTGTCTGGAACACGCCTCCCATCCCATTGTGCTGATGCGTGGGCTACAGTGGGGTCCAGGGCGGGGTTGGGGTCTGTGGGCAGCAGGAGCCAGAGCAGAGCAGAGCGGTAAGCTGGGTCCCAGGCTGGGTCTGCATCAGGCTCACTGCCCGGTGGGGTCTGGCAGGAGCCTCAGCCGCGCTATCAGCTTCTGGGGTGCGCTGGCCACCCAGAGAAGCCTGGGCTGTGTAGACAGACAGGAACCTGGCCTGTGCCCAGGTGCCAGCGGCCTCTTCCCAGTGGGTGTGCACGTGTACCTCAAAGCATCTCCCCAAGGGAGCACTTTTGTGTAGACCAACAGGTGCATGAAGCTGTCGGAAGGTGCATTTGTGGAACTCCAGGGGTGTGTGATCTTGTGTATAACCCAGGGTGCAAGTGTGCCCGGAGGATGTGGCTTGTGTGGCCAGGGAATTCCAGGCACTGTTTGAAATGTGGTGGTCATGCGACCATGTCAGTGTCTACCTGTTGGTCTGCAAAACTCACGCACACACTGCTGGTCACTACAGCTTCCTCCTGCGCAGGTCCATGGTGGTGGCACTCCCGGGGCCCCCTGCCCCCCACACTGCCCATCACACGGCCAGATAGCTTCATCCTTTTCCGTGTTATTTCTTCTGTTGCTTGAATGTTTATAAAACTTCTCAGGAAGTTTAAGGGAAGTTAAGGAACTGAAGGAAAATTTATAAATGCTTTTCCAGAGGGTAAAAAAGAATTCAATGTATTTCCTACCAGCTAGTCTAGAATTTTATTACTTATTTATACCAAGTTTTAACTTTATAATCTGTCTGGAGATCATTTTAGTGTTAGATATAAAGTGTTAGCTAATTTCCTCCTGCCCCACACGGCTGCCCCTTCCCATTGTCGTGTCACGCTGGCGTTATCGTGTTGCATTTTTACATATAATCGCTGCTCTGTAACCCTGATCGTACTCCAGGAGCATGCTATTAAATTATCGTTCCTTCAAACTATATTTTTTTATTGAAGTCTTTATCACATAGTACTTAAGATTATGGGCTTGAAGACAGACTGGCAGGGATTTACATAAAGAAACTTGTCACTTAATAAATGTGTGATCTTGGACAAGTTACCTCACAGTTCCTGCTCTGTAAAATGGAGTTTTGGGAGGCCTATAAAATATATCTCCCTTGCAAGTGCAGAATTAACTGAGAGCTAGAGATAGGAATCAGTCAGATAGAGACGGAACAACAGCCTTATTACTGAGTAAAGGTGGATTGCTGTCCACCATCACCACGTATGTGCAGTATTACACTAGCAGTTCCAGCCAATGCAATAAGGCAAGAAAAGGAAATGACAGGGTTGATGATTGGAAACAAAGCCTCAGTGGGTGTCCTAACATTCATCCGTGACTGGACAGGCTCCGGCCCCAGTCATGGGTAGTGCCAGATGCCGCAGGTCTTCCCTCACTCCTGCCAGGCAGAGCCTATCCCCAAAAGTCATTATGGAGCACAGTGGAAAATACAAGTGACCTGGGGGAGGAGAAACAAGGATGGAGAGAGAGGAAGGAATGTTCCTTTAGCTAAAGTCCTTTGGTAGAGACTACCCCAGTGACAACCTCATGTAGGACTGTAGTGAGCGTGAGTCAGTAATCCCCAAGAAGCACTCAGCTTGGTGCCCACTACACAGTGGTGCACAGTCAATGCTGCTCTTACTATCTACGAATCTGTGCAAGGTCTTCCAGTTCATTTTCTTCCTTGTCCTAAAATTCTTAAAAAAAAGTGATCACCAATGTATTCTTCCAAACTAAATGTAGTATCATTTCATGGTATTCTAAGAAAAACACTTCCCTCCAACTTCTGCCCACCCCGCTCCCCACCATTTCAGTGCGAGCTACACCAACATGTAATGATCCTGGCAGGTAGAGTGGTGGGTAGAGCAGGGCTGGGGCAGCAGGGACTAGAGGGATGGCCTGCAAGACCCAGAGAAATGGAAGCTCACACTATGGAGGGGTCAAGGGTCAAGTGTATAATGAGAGTGGTGGGGCCTGGTTGGGGTGGGTGGGGAGCAGTTAGTGGGTTCCAGAGAATGAGGCCCATGGTGGAGCTGGCTCAGGAGCCAGATCTCAAAGTCAGAGTCCTGGTTCCAGCATCTGGCTCCACCACCAACTACTGTGTGAACATGGGCAAGCTGCTGACCCTCTCTGGACCTCAGACCCCTTTGTCAAAGGAGGAGCACCTCTGTGTGCCACGCTGCTGTGAACTTCTTCCTTGGCCAAGGGGTATTCCCCAACCACCCCTCAACCCACTCTTCTTTTTCCCAGACAGCCCCAGACTGGTTTCTCCTTCCCACCCTCCCACTTGGGCCCCAATATCCTCCCCATCTCTGAAAAGGAGAAATACTGAGGTCTCCAGGGCCCCATGCTTCCTGCTGTCTACCCCATGTTCATGAGGCCCCACTTCTGGGGGAGCAGCCCCTCCTCCTCTCCGCTCACTGCCCCTTCTGTTTTCATTCATTCATTAGTCCAGCCAACGGTCCCCGTCATCCTGCGTACCTGGCCCTGCCTAGTCCCCAGGAAAACAGAGGAAAGTAAGCCAGGGGCCACCCACCTGGAGCTCACAGGCGGGGACCTTCCATTGACAGGCCCTTCCTTTATGCTCCTTCATCCCAGAAATGTGTTTAAGTGGCTGCCATGTGCCTGGAACAGGGGACACAATGGTGGCACATAGACATGGCCTCTGCTCCTGGGGGGCTTCCAAACTCAAGGTCAGAGAACCAGGAAATTGTGACTTTTGTGATTTGTGCTCATCTGGCCCCCTGGAAGCCAGTGGGGGCCCCCAGGCCAGACTTGGAAATGAGAGACGGCTTCCTGGAGGAAGTGATGCCTGCGGAAGACAGCAACTCGGCAGACACAAGGAGAGAGACAAGGGAGGGGTGCTCCAGAGAGAGGGGAGGGGAGCAGGGTGCCCTCAGGGCAGGGTGGGGACAGGATGGCTGGAGGGAGTAGAGAAAGAGAGCCCACCAGAGTGAGCCTGGTGCAGCAGGCCGGAGCCGAGTCACCCAGGGCCTCGTGGGCACAGAAAGGTTTTCTACATTATCCTGCAGCTGGTGGGAAGTTGGTGGTGGGTCTCAGCCAAGTGACAGGATAAGATCTGCATTTCTGAAAGATCCAGCGGGATCAGAACGGGACGGGAGTGGATGACAGTGGCCCAGCTGGAAAACTATCCCAGCATCCCAGTGAGGCAGGCAAAAATGATGGCAGCTTGGACTGGGAGGTGGGGGGTGATGATGGGAGTGGTGGGGTAGGCTGGGTGGTGGGTGGTGATGGGGCAGGGGGGTTGACGGTGATGATGGTGAGGTGTGTTGTGGGGGATGTGATGGGGTGCTGGGGTTGGGGAGGGTAACAAGACGGTGGGGTGGTGGTGAAGGGGCCAGTGGGCCAGGACAAGACACGTGGACATACAGGAAAGACACCCACGAGGTCAGATCTCCAGGGCACAGTGAGGGATTGGTGCTGGGACGGGGAGGAGGACAGAGCTGCTGGGATGATCCTCGGGTTGAGTAGCAGAGCTGGTGAGACCACTGAGTTGAAAACGCTGCAGGAGGAGCAGCTGGGGAGGAGGGAGAGTCTAGGTTTGGACCCGCCGAGGTCAAGGAGCCCAAGGCACAGCCGGGCAGAAGTGGCATGGCCAGTCTGGACTGAGTAGGGCAGAGTGGGGTCACAGGAGCCCGGGGAGAGGGTTTCCGGGAGCAGTTGGGCCACAGTGTGGACTGCTACTGAGATGGCAAGCGAGTTGCAAAACGCCAGCCATGCCTGTCAGGGTGGGCTGCGTGAAGGTCACTGCTGACCTGGGTGAGCTACCTGGGTGGCCAGTGGGGCCCAAGAGTGAGCAGGAGGGGAGGAGAGGAAATGACTTGTGCAGACAGATTTTTGGAGAATCAGACTGTGATGGGGAGGTGAGAGATGGGGGCAGACAGAGGTGGGAGTGGGGCTACGCGGGGTTTCTGTTTGCTTTATTCATGGAATGCTTCAATGCCAACGAGAAGGGCCCCACGAAAAGAGGCACGGCTGGAACCCTAAAGGTGGTGCATGGGCCGAGATATCTGGGCAGGGAGAGGGGAGGGGAGCCAGGCACAGGTAGGGTCCACCTTGGAGGGGGTGGCCTCTCATGTCCACAGGGACAGGAGGAGATGAGGGTGAGCAGGCGATGGCCAGAGGCTTGGACATTTGGAGACTCGAGGGCGGGCACAGTCCCATAGAGCTAGCCCGAGGCTGGGAATGAAGGTCAGAAGTTTGCAGACAGTGCGGGAGGTATGGAGGATTTCTGTGCGAGGACTCAGTGACGGAGGACAGCCAGAATCAGCCTGGAGCATGGGTCAGAAGTCATTGTGGGCTGAGGTCAGTGGTCACGGTAGACCTGGAGGCAGGTCTCAGTCTGCAGTTAGGGTTAAGATTAAATCTGGAGTGAGAGAGGGCTCTGTCCAGAGGGGGCAGAAGATGGTTAAGACAAGGCCAGACCCCCCGACCCCTCGGGTCCACCTGAGCTCAGGGTGCGGCCTCTGGAGCTCCTGAGGTCAAAGGTGAGTTCTCCTAGGCTGCCCACCCCCCCAGGTGTCCAACCTGGTCCAGCTTCTGTCCAAGAACCCTCCACCCCAAGGAGAGATGCCAGCCCAGACCCCACTCTTCCTCAGGCCAGAAGGACCCCCCAACCCAGGCCCACCCTCCCCAGAGGCTGGGCCACGAGCCGAGTCCCGCCCCACCCAGCGCAGGGTGAGAATTCCGGCCACACGTCCCTGTGATGTGGTCACGTTGGAAGAATGTTAATCAAATATTCTCCTCCATGTTTCTTTTCTTTCCCAGGCTGGATTCCTAGAAGACAGGAATTTATGGTGTGAGAGCTCCAGCCCCCGCAGACCCACAGCCAAGGTCAACAGCACGAGGCGGGCAGTGCTGCCAAGCCGGGAGGGGAGCAGCGACTTTAGGAGCGGGTTGCACGGAAAACCAAAGTGCATGCATTTTTAAAAATCCCTTCTCTCCCTGGAGTCCCCAAACTCGGGGCTCAAACAAGGTTCTGCAGACTGGCCTGGGCAGGCCACTTGTGTGGGAACAGTGCTCCTCTTGGGGACAGGGCCTGCGGAGCTGCCAGGTGGGGGGTGTCCTTCGGGCCCTTGGAGGGCCTGGAGGTTGCCCCATCTCTGAGACCCAAGCTCTGTCCCCAGGGAGCAGCAGGCAGGTTACCTAGGGTGACTCCTCCTCTCTGGCCAGCCAAGGGCAACTGAGTTGAAAGCAGCCCCAGACCCCGGGCCCTGCCACGAAGCCCCTGCGGTGGGAGCTGCTTCCCCTCATTTCCCCTCTGCTATCGGGGGTCTGGGGTCTTGACTGCCCACACAATGCCCACTCACAGGCCCGGGCCCCTGGGTGTCCCGCATTGGAGGGACAGGGGATGCTGCCTGCGGAGGCCGAGGGGAGGTGAGGAGGGGCCTGGAGACCACCTGGATTCAAACCCAGCTGACCTGACGCTGGGAAGACGGCCCAGCCCCAGCCCCGCAGGTGTAACTAGCCATCCACGCACCGCCCGGTCACCTGACTCTGTGCCGGGCACCCGGGAAAGAAGGGCCGAGGCGTTTCCACCTCCACGTGGGGAGTGAAGGGGAGGCTGACCGGACATGGGGGGCGACCATCAAGTGAGGCCAGGGAGCGGGAGGGGTTGTGGGTCACTCAAGGAGAGAGTGGTCGTCCCCAGGGGAGTGGGGAGGACATGGGTCCGAGACGCTTGCTGGAGGAGGTGCACCCTGAGAGGTGGCCGGAGTTCACCAGTCGGACACGCGGAGGGAGGGGGCTTGGAGGGAACATTCCAGCTAAGTCCGAAGCATGTGCAAAGGCCCAGAATGTTTATACCTTGGTAAGACTTTTCATATAAATAAATTCTCAAATCCAAAGGGGAAAAAAGGCCTCTGGCAAACCACATGTCTGGGTTTCTTGGTTGGAAAATGAGGCCCTGCCCTGCCCTGAGCCAGGGGACCAGCAGAGAGTGTGGCCTGACACATCCCAGGTCCCCACGCCTTCCACCGGCCACCCCAACCTCGCTCCGCCTGGCACCTGCCGGGTCCCAGGCCTGATGCCGACTCAAGCCTGTCCTCTGCAAGGTGCCAGGAGTCTGGGAGGGAGACGGGAGCAGCCTCCTTGGGGCGCAGGGTCCTTCCAGGGTCTCTGCTCCCCAGATGCCTGGAGCGGAGGGAATGTGAACCTCCCGCTTATGTTTTATTTTTTCAATCTCTTTTTGGCCCTCAAGTGCAGAAATTTTTTACTCCCCCCGCCCACCCACAGGCAAGCTTTCTAACACATTCGCCGTGTGTCCCTTCCTTCGTGCGTGTTCTTGTAAAACAGGACTCACTAGTGCCTGCTAGTGGGTACGGGGGTTCCTTTTGGGGTGATGATCACGAGTCAGAACTAGATGGAGGTGTTGGCCGCACAACATTGTGAGTGTGCTCAGCGCCACCGAATTGTACACTTTAAAATGGTTCACGGTTATATGTTGTGTGGGTTTTACCTCCATTTTTAAAAATGCGTATCGCTGTTTTGGGGAGATTCACGTGAGTGGGACTGCATTTCTTTCTTGCCTTTTTCATGCAGCTCTCTGCTTCTAAAATCTAACAGCATAGTCAGGTCTCTGCAGGGCTGGTTGCTTCGACCTGTTGCTCGTGCTCCACGGTGGGCACAGCCACATTTTACACCCACACCCCAGGGATGGGCACCCAGGGGCCTCTCCCCGACATCACCATCAACGCTGCCATGGAATTCCCCTTGGGGCCTGCATGGGGTGTTGAGGATACAGCCAGCAGGACTGCAGAGTCTTAAGGTGTATGTGTACTTAACCAAGTACTGCCAGATGGCACTCCAGGGGCCACGCCTCTGCCCCGCATCCATTCCTGCCACCACTAGAGGCTGCCCAGCTTCCGAACGCCCAGAAGCCTGAGGGTGTTCAGCAGCATCTCATGAGCATTGTGATTTGCATTTCTCTGCTTTCTGCTGGTAGGTGACTCTGTGTCTCTCTTCTTAGGCTCTTTAGTTGTTTGCGTTTCCTCTTCTGCAAATTGCCGGTTCATACCCCTCGCCCATTTTTCCACGGGGGCTACTGTCTTTTTCTCCTTGCTTTGTACACATTCCTTGTATGTTCCAGACAGCAGCGTTTAAAAATCACAGATATCATCCCCAGTCTGTCATTTTGTCCCTGGGCTCCTTCCTTGAACAGAAAGCCCTAATTCCAACCGGAAGTTGCAAAAGAAAGCCAAGAGTGGCAGACTTGTCCTGCCCCATGTCAGCACACAGCACAAAGCCATGGGGAAGGAAAACAGTACGGTATTGGAGCAAGGACGGACCCCCAGGCCAGGGGAACAGGTCTGCAAGCTCACGGACAGAGCTTAACACATCACAGCTCCCTGGAAAGAAGAGAGATGGGTTAATAGATTGTTGAGCAAATGGGCTCGCAGTATGGAGAAAAATTGCAAGTGCGTCCCTATTGATACCTCATAAAAAGGCAACCCCAGATAGACGAAAGTCTGTCCTTGTTGCTTTGTCCCTGAACCTATACTGACCGTGCCGACTGCTTTTTTTCCAGAAGGTCAAGATGGGACAAGATGGCGTGTCCCCCAGACCTAAACGTGGATAGCAAGATTCTGAAGTTGCTAGGATAAATTTTTGGAGAATATCTTTTAACACAGGGGCGGAAAAGGAACCATGAAACAAGACCCCAAATGCACACACCAGAAGGCACCAGCGGTGGCTTCCAGCCTTATCCAGAGGAAGTGGCACTTCCTCCCGGACGCCGGCTGGGCCCTGCCCACCTGGTGAGTCATGGGCCGCCCTCTCCCGAGGCTGGCAGCCTGGCCCGCCCTTCCCGTCGTACCCAGGAGGGAGCAGTGGCAGCCTTATCTCACCCTCGCCCACGGGCCCCACAGACATGAGGTCAGGGCCGAGGGTGTGATGAGGGTGGGAGGCCGGAGACAGCAGGGGGTCAGAGAGAGGTCAGGGGTCGCTGGCAAAGCTGTCACTGTACTTTTGAGGTGGGGGTGGGAGGCAGGTCCTTGAGGGACCCTGGCCAGCCTCCAGGGCTGGGGGTGGTGAAAGATTCGTATCATCAGGGGGTGGCAGGGTGAGGGGACCAGGAACAGGTGTGCCAGCCCCGGGCCCCAGATTAGGATCTCTGATCTGAGACTGTCCGCACTCCCCACCCCTCCCAGAATCCTCTCCCGTTTCTCCCACGGCCCTTTGGAGCCAGCCCTATCCAGCCAGGACGTGGGCCAGAGAGAGAAGCCGCTGAGAACAGACGAGGGCAAGTCTGAGCTCTGCCAGGGTGTCTCCCTGGAGCTCTTTGGGTATCTGTGTCTTGCCCATTTAGTCATCCGACACGGGGTCACCAGACGCCAGCACCTGCCCTGCGCCCGAGACACGCAGAGCCCAGGGTGGGATGAGTCCGTCTGTGATGTGTCTGGGTCCCAGGACCTGCTGGTTCTGCTGGTGCCTGACGCCTGGGTCCAGGGCCGTGGGGGGGGGCACGTATGTGCGAGTATGGGTCTCTGCATGGGGTGTGTATGGGCGTGTGTCCAACCGTCTGTCCCTCTTGCTTTGTCCCTGAACCTATGCTGACTATGCCAATTGCTTTTTTTCCAGAAGGTCAAGAGGGGACAAGATGGTGTGTCCTCCAGCCTGTGCCTGGGGATCCCGACCAGTTCTGGGAAGCAGTTTATGGGTGGGCAGTCACCTAGTCAACGAATATTTAGTGTTGACTGAGGGGCTTGCTGCCTGGTCTGCCTCCCTCTGCCAGCCTGCAGGGACCCGGAATGAGGACGTAGTTGTCCCCTCTGGCCAGCATTGCTGCCTGTCTCTGCAGCTGCAGGTGTACGCTGGAGCCCTTCCCTGGGTGCGAGGTCTGTGGGTCTGCCCAGGGTGAGCAGGGGGCAGGGGACCCACTCCACAGCCAGCACCTCCCTCCTTCCCTCCCCCAGCAAAGAGAGCCCACCTGGGTGTGGAGAAAAAGCATGAGCCCATTGTCCCAAATACACAGAGGCCAATGACAGATACATACATACATGCGTATGTGTGTATACACGCATACACATACATACGTGTGTGTATACATACACGTACACGTACATACAGATACATTATATTAAATATAATAAAACACTGTAACTGATGTCTGAACTTTTAAATCAAGGTATTATTTATACAAAGCAGTATGCACATCATATATGAACTTTCATCAAATCAAATGTGTATTTTCACAAACTGAACACGTTAGTGCTGACGGCACCGGATCAACATGGAGCCCTTGGCCAGCCACCCCTCCCCCACCATCTCCCTTATCCACCCCCGGCCCGCTGCTCTCCCAGCCCGAAGCCACCGCTCTGACTTCTCTCACCACAGGTTAGTTTTGCTGTTTTTAAGCTTGATGGAAATAGAATTGTAGAGTATACACCTATGTCTGAAATTCATCAAAGCCGTTGCTTTTATTTGATTTGATTTGATTTGATGAGGCTACAGCCTACACATTCCCTGCACTCTAACCCTACCCTTTGCCGAGTTCTCAGGAGCCCCCCACTGGGGAGAAAATTCTCAGGGGGAGTCCTCACAACAGAACAAACACTGAAGCTGTTGTTTGCCCAGATATGGGAGGTGGCCCCTGGGGATCTGTTATGCTCCCAGATCCGTGCCCTGGCTCGGGGTGGTGGCGAATGAGAGACCAGAGGGACAGGCCCCCAGCCTTTCCTGAGCCCTCCCAGGACGAGCCAGCCAAGAGCAGGCTGTGGGCGCAGACAGTTGACTTCCAGGCAGGAAGAGGAGTCTGTGGCCAGGGTGGCGGGAGAGAGGGCCTGGAGCAGGTAGGGCTGGGCGGGTGTGGATGGAGCCGCAGCCTCCCAGACCCAAACCGCCTGCACCTCTCTCCAAGAAGGGACACGATTGCGGGCCAACGTCAACCACCACGCACTCCCTCCCTGAGCCCTGGGTCTGTCCCAGGCCCAGGAACACAGATGTGGGCCACACACCATGTCCAGACGTCCTTTCCCCTCCTTCTCCTTCCAGGCCCAGGCTGAGCGACACCTCCTCTGTGAAGCCGCCTCGGCCCTCTGTCCCAGCCCCTGCTGGCCCTCTGCAGCCCCTTCCTGAGGACCACCAGAGCCTGTGTCCGGTTCTGTGTTCCCCACACCAGAGGCAATGCTCCCAGCATCCTTCTGGGAGGCAAATCTGATCCTGTCACCCTCCGCTGCAAACCTCCCATGGCTCCCAGTGACCTCCACAGAAGCATTCAAGCTCCCCTGCCCTGCAGGATGTGGCCCCCCGGACCTCCCCAGCTCGATTCTTCCCACTCTGTCCTCTCAAGCTCCTCACCCAAAGCCCAGCCTGCCAGTTCTGGCCTCTGTGCTTTTTGAACTGTGGCTACCTGATTGCGGCGCCCTCCGCCCCCCTTTACACAAACTTCTTCTTGTCCTCGAAGACCCTGCTGAAAGCTCCTTTCCTCCAGGAAGCCTTCCCTGACTGCCCAGGCAGGGCCGGTGCCTCCTCTGGCCTCTCGCAGACTCACGAATCAGCTCACATGGTCTGGGCTGGTACAGGGCCCAGATGCATCCATCCATAGGAAGACGTCAGGGGGGCCCTGGCCAGATGGCCCAGGTGAGGATTGTCTCCCGGGGATGTGCCAGCCTCTCCCCCAAGCTGGCCCAGCAGGTGTCAAGGTGGTTGTGACCCTTTGAGTCAGAAGACCCCTTGGGCAGCACCTCTGATTTGGGCCTCCTCTGACTCTGCCACTGCCCCCTAATGGTTCTCCCCACTTGCCTTGGCCTGTTCCCCACACGGCAGCCAGAGGGCGTCTGCTCACATGCAGATCTGACCGCGATGCTCCCTGCCTCAAATCCTCCATAGCTCCCCAGTACCACAGGACAAAGTCTTGGCCTGATTCTCATGGTCTGCTGACCTCTCCAGCCCCATGTCTCAACACCCAGCACTTCACTTTATCGGAATAAACCAAGAGCAAGTCCCCAAACTGTTACCACGTGAGGCTTTGCCCCCTACACAACCTCTGCCTGGAGCACTCATTCTGCCCTCCCACCGGATGACTGCTGCTCTATAAACAGCTCCCATCCTCTCCAGAGAGACTGATTGCTCCACCTCAGTCCCCCTGTGGTGCCCCTGCCACCTATCCTGGACCGTGAGACACTTTGGGGCACATCTCTGTGCTTGTCCATCATCCCCTCTCAACCTCTCTGTCTCCATACCTGACCCCGGCACCCAGTAAATGTCGAATGAATCAGTGAATGCACCCGTTTCACAGACAAGGGATGTGAGGCCCTGCAGAGCAGTGACAGGGCCTCTGGGCCATTGCGGAGGGCAGGCACAGGCCTTCCAAGAGAGTTTCTAAGAGAGTGTGACTGGTTTCTGGGCCTCCCGAGAAGTGGGATTTGGATCTGTTCCCTCCCACCCCACCCCAGGTCAGGCAGCTGCAGGGAGCAGCAGGTCAACTGCCCCACCAGGAGCCGGAGGTGGGTGGCCACTGGAGCCATCGTTGGAGACGTTTGGGGGATGCTTGCTGAGGACCAGGTCAGCCAGGACACCAGCTCTGCAGAGCCAGGAGCTCCAGACAGGCCCCAGGCTGGCAGCCTCCCCTCTGCCTCCGCGGCAGCAGGAGGGTGAGGCAGGAGCAGGTGTTGGGGCGAGGCGGCCTGATTTATGAGGCAAGTGGGGATGGGGCCACTTGGCAAGGTGGGCGCGCACGACAGACCCTCGGAGATAAGAGCCCAGAGGTATGCGGGCGATGTAAACAGGGGGGTGGACACCCCAGCTGCCCCGTACCAGCCAGAGACACCGAGACCGGGCAGGACGAGGTAGCCATCCGGATGGAAGGAGGCCTCACGGCCACCCAGGGCCAGCTCCGCTCTCCCCGCCAGCCCCTGGCTCCCATCACGTCACCACCTCCAAACCTTGGTGGCCTGTCCCTCCCACCGGGATCCCACTCCATCATCTGAGCCTCTCTCAAGGCAAACGTGCCCCAGAATTTTCCCTGGCACCTTCAGGCCCCTTCACTGCCCCACGCCAGGCCACCTCTCCTCTCACCTGAACGATGGCTTCCATCGTCCAGATCTGATTTTGTCACTCCTGTCTCTGGCTCCCCGCTGCATTCAGCGTGACGTCCAAGATCTTCGGCGTGCACTCGAGGCCGTCATGGTGCACCCCAGCCAGTCTCTCCCACTTCGTATTTCACCACCGCCCCTCTCAAGCTCAGTCTCCCCGACCTCTGCTCTTCCCTGATTGTGCCCAACACATCTTGCCACCTCTGGGCCTTTGCACATGCTGCCTTGGCTCTAATGTCCTTCTCTGCTCTGGTCTGCTGGCAAACTCCTAGTCAATCTTCAAAACCCATCTCATAGGTGCCCTCCTCCAAAGTCATTCCTGCCTCTCTAAGGCAGGATGAGGCTGCCCTCAGCTCCTATAGGCCCCACTCGCCCCAGGCCTCGCAGTCATAGTACTCAGCACTCTTGCGAGCCTGTTTCTCTCTCGATGGGGCTCTCTAGGGCAGAGGCCCCATGCTCGCCCTCTCTGTGTCCCTGACCTCCACCTTGGGCTATTAAGGACTCAGAATCTCCAAGTTCAAGGCTAGAGGCTCCCTCCTTTTGTGAAGAAGCCCTGTGCTGAGAGGAAAACGATCAGACCTCAAGCATAATCCTCCCAACACACACGCTCTCTCTGCAGCCCCCAACTCAGCCCTGGGCACACAGACGAAAAGAGTTCTGGCCGTCCCAGCAGTCATTGCAGGGAATGGCCAGGCCCACTTAAAGAGGAGGAAACTGAAGCTGGGACAGGTGACATGTCTACCCAAGCCACCTAGCAAACAGTGGTGGAGCCCAAGCTGTTTGACTCCCTTCAGTGGCCCGATGTCCAGAGTAGGGTGAGGACATGCCTGCTCTGGGGACACATCTGCTGGCGCCTGGGCAGGACACACTGGCAGGGCACGCCCAGCCAGGGGAAGATGCAAGTGCAAGGATGCACCACTCACTGCCTGCTCAGGGCTGAGGACACACGTGGGGCAGGGACAGGCACCAGCTGAGTGCCCCAGCCAGGAAAGAGAACCAGGGCATCAGCCATGTACACAGGCTGGGTTGCCCTCGGCCACCTGCAAGGGCAGGAACACAGCCACAGGCTCATGGCACAGCCACGCGGGGGTGTACCCAACACGGGACCCCGTGGCTGCATGAGCAGCCCAGCCTCCACAAGGCAGGACTGTGCGTGCACGGCAGAGCCCTGCCCCTGCAGACGCCTGCGACCCCTCCTCACTGCCCTCCCACAGGAATGCACGACTTTGGACGGAGACTGTGTCATCCAAGAAACATTCCATGTTTTCCTTGGTGTGTGCTCTGGGAACGCGGCGAGAACAGCCGTCCACACTGCCGTCCACATTCTTGGGCGGCTGCCGGGCTGCCGGCTGCCTGTGCCAGCCATGTCTCCAGGCCAGTGGGGCCCGGGCCCTGCAAAGCCACCCCCTCCACCACCTGCCTGGGAGAGCTGGTGGGAATATCTCTGGGGCTGGGATCAAGATGGGGAGAGTTTGCAAGGAATAGAAGCCACCCCCCACCAAGCCCCAGCCCCGCTGACTGAGCCCCGTCTTTGACGTAGGGAGACACTGGGAGACAGAGACAGGATGCCGCAAGCACATCCCTCTCTGAGCCTCAGTCTTTCCCTCCTCACAGTGGGCTCCCTCAGGGCTCTGAAGCATCTCTTGGTGGGTGGGCTTCCCTGGGGACCCAAGCGTGGCAAGGGAGAGAGAGTGTCAATGACCCAGCAGCTGCCAGCCTTTCCTACCCACCACCCTCCCTCAGAAAGGTCTCCCCGCCAGGCAGCAGGTCTGGATGTCGCCGGGCCCCACGTGTGAGGTGGCCGACACCGTGTCCCTGCCTGCCAGCCAGCCCTGAATGTGCCAGCGATGGAGCCCACAGAGGGGGCAGCAGGTCTATGCAAACAGGACAGCCTGGGAAAGGCTAGGAGCTTGCGGGGGCAGAGGCGGGCAAATGGTACCCAGACCCCAGCCCCCGGCCCCAGCCCCGGCCAGCCGCCCACTCTGCGGGGTTAACTGCACATGCCGGCTCCCTTCTGTTTTCAACTTGGACGTGGCAGACAGAGCTGAAGGATTTGCATGTCTCCTTTAACATTTCTGGGCTGGGGCCCGAGGACAGATGTCCTCTGGGGAGGACTCAGGGGCTGGAAGGTGAAGCCCTCTCCCCGGTACTAGCAGCGCCACCTGCCCCCTGCCTGAACGGCCACGTCGGGACAGCAGATCTGCGCCTGTCCTCGCCCACAGGTTCCCAGGGGAGCCCGAATAGTTGCCTTCATAAACGAGGAAGCTGAGGCCCACCGAGGGGAGGGACTTGCCCAGAGCCCAGGACACGGGTACAGAGCCCACATGGCAGCCCAGGACACTTGCCCCTGTCTTCAGCTGAGCAGCTTCTTCAGTGGCAGCTTTGAAGAGGGAGCATCTTCCGGAGGTCAGAGATCCAGGCTGGGACGGGCCTGTCCCTCCCTCCCTGGGCCTCAGGCACCCCACCACGGGGCACAGGTGTCTGTTGGCGGGAGAGCGTGGTAACGAGGCAGTGCCCTCAGACACCTGGCGCTCTCTGAGCGGAGTTCTAAGGCAGCAACCTGGGATTCTAAATTCTCCAGAAAATGACCCTTCAGTGCCTAGCGCAGGTGCGAGATGGACAGGGCCTCCGGGTAGCGGGAGTCTGGGAGGGAGGCTGGGCTGCCCTGGGATCTCTGGACCTGCCGGGCCTGCCCGGCCTGCCTACCCCCTGCCCGGGGCGTTGTGCCCTGGCCTGCCTCTCACCCGGCCGTGGAGGCCCAAGGGCCTGGAATCGGTCACATCCGGCCCAGCCGTCTAAACAGGCCTGAGGCCCCAGAGCCCGCCGGGCCCAAGGGGAGCCCAAAATAACATCTGAGTCAGCGTCCCTGCAGACACCCCATCCGCCTAGGCCCAAGGGAGGGGCCTGGAGGCGGCCCAGACAGGGGACCCGGCCAGGTCAGGCGGCCACCTGTTCTGGTGGGGCCCAGCCAGTGGCCACCACGGCCCAGGGAACAACGGAGAGGGAGGTTGAGGGAGGGGGCAGCCCTGTCTGGGAGGCTCCAGTCTGAGGGGACAGGGATGTCTGCAGACGGTGGCAGTCCAGTGTGGCCCATGTCACCCAGAGGGAAAAGTGAGGGATGGGAGGACCAGGGAGGAGCCCTTGGCCCAGCCTGGGGTCAGCGAAGGCTTCCCCAAGGCAAATGAGTCCTGAGCTACAGGTTGGGGTTAGACGGGACAGGGGTGGGGGAGACACGCCCTGCATGGGGGAGCCGAAGAGCAGCAGCCCCTCCCAGGGGTCGCAGGAGAGAGCCCCGGGAGCTGGGAACTTCTGCCAGAGCAAGGCTGGGGGCTCTCTGCCCAGGAGCTAGGCGGACAGGCAGCTCCTGCCCGGCCCTCCGACCCCAAGTGGCCCCGCCACTGCGACCCAGCAGCTACGGCCGGGCCTGTCCACCCCACACTCACCCAGCTGAGCACAAAAGTGACCCCAGCAAAGGGACAGTCTGTCCAGAGCCATCCGCATCCTCCTGTCCATCCCCCCAGGTGGGCCCCATCCCCCAGGTGACCCAGAGCAGCTGAGATTCCAACACCAGGGCAGAGTTTGGCCTGAGGTCAGGTCCTAGCAGTGTCATTCAGTGTCCAGTCTAGGGTGGGCTCAGGACTCAGCCTGGGCTGGGGACAGGGTGCTCCAGGTTGTGAGACCTGGGCCTATTTGGGGGCGGGAGCCGGGAGGCATGTGGCCTCGACTCCTCCCCAAAGGCGGCCCCAGGAGCAAGCTGGCCAAGGCCAGGCTGTGTCCTCACCTCCCTGGTGGGTGTCTCGTGTCAGCCCCATCATTTCACAGACCTTGGCAGCTGCGAGGTCGCCCTGCCCCTCATCTCCAGGCCGGGGCAGAGGCAGATACCTGAGTCCCCGCCGTCCTGCTGGCCTAATCCCCCAGCTTTCCTGAGAATGGCTCTGCTGTTCTTGGCCAAGGGCCTCTGCTGAGCCTGGCACGGCCTCGGCTTGGCCCTCACCAGGGAGTGAGGGCTTGGCCAGGGCCCAGCCAGGGCGGTGGACACGATTAAAGCCCAGAACATGGGGCCTGGCGGGCAGCGGGGGCCCAGCTGGGCTCTGGTCAGCGACTCTGCAGCAGGGCTGGGGCTCCCCCAGAGCCCCTCTCACCCAGTGGAGGCTGCAGGGCCTTCTCCCGGCATACCTGGTCCAGAAAACAGACAGACCCTGGCCCTTCACTCCCCTGAAACAAATCGGGGTTTTCCCAGAGAGAAAGAAACAGAAGATGGGAAGTAAAACCCCGTTCCCCATCCCACAGCCTTGACTGAGTCCCTGCCACATCCCCGGCTCAGTGCCAAGCTCCAGGTAGGGGGCGCAGAGCTGAGTGTCCCATGGAGCCCCAAGGACACGGCCACACCCATTCTCACTGCCGCAGCTTCTTGGAATGGCCCGGAGCCAGTGACCTGATCTAGCTAACTCTATGCCGGGCACGTGCAACACACCCAAGCACCCTGATCCTCAGCCACACCTTCCCTAATAGGGAAACCGAGGCTCAGGGAGAGTATCTTGCCCAAGGTCAAAAAGCTCAAAATGGAGCAGTGGGGACTTGGGCACGTGGGCCCAGAGCCTTCTCTTTTAACTGCAGGGGCAAGGGGGCGGCGTGTCTGGGGAGGGGCAGAGGGTCTTGAGGCCGGCTCACAGGAAGGAAGGCAGTGCCATGGGGCAGAGCCAGGGGACTGGCCACTGAAAGGCGCCTGAGCAGTCCCCAAGGGCCATTTTAGGAACCCCAGAGAAGCCCCCCAGTCCATTTCGTTAGCAACTAGTGCTTTCCCATCCTTTTGCTCACACGCCTCACTCGGGGGCCCTTTCTAGAAAGTTACCTGGAAGGAAACATTTCAACTGCCAGAACCCCTGTTACCTAGCAAGTGCTATTTTTAAAAATTGTACTATAACCCACCCCAGGGACTGGGGCTGGGGCTTAGGGGGTGGACAGTCTCGCCAGGGGCAAATGACCATCCCATGAGAGCACTGGCTCATTAATTGCAGACGCTGAATGTTGGCGTCAAGGAGATAACTCAGGACTGGGGACACATCAGACTAGAGCTCACTCACCGTTATGTCCTAGATGCCTCGCACGGGGCCAAAAATATCAGCGGTGCTCAATCCATACATGCTGAGTGAATGAATGAGCGCCTCTGCTACATGCAGAACATCTGAGCTGCCGCAGCATCTCCATTAATTAATAGCTGAGTACCACTGACTGAGTCACTTCAGCTCTACTTTGGATTAATCCTGATGCAGGACTCAGACTAGATCAGGGTCATTAAAGACACAACTCCCACCTCTTGTTCCCAGGCAGACACGACCAATCGACTGTGTGCTCCTCACCTGCCAAAACTACCTATCCTCAGAATCCTTCTTAACACCACTTCCAGCAGCCACTGCCCATCTGCCATGGGCATAAATCTATGAACAAGTGGAAAAAGGCAACAGGAGAAGGTTCAGGATATGGGGTGGGTATGGGGTTTAGGGAGGAGTAAGGAAGATTGAGATAAGGAGGCTCCTTGGAGACTCCTCATTCCAGTCTGGGGCCCCTTAGAGTCTTATGAATGGGTGAGCTTGTCCCAC